>NC_054540.1:58097745-58432745 GCF_017654505.1 Polyodon spathula | reverse complement strand
TGTTACTGCAGCAAGCTCTGTATTCATCTTAAGACTAGAGGTGTGTGTGGGGGGGGGGAAAGAATGGGGGCAGGGGTGTAAAATAGGATATAGACCATTAAAATACATGAAATGTGTGTGTGTGTCATTCTCTAAGTGCTCACTTGGTGCTCTTTGGACCCTGCGTGGTGATTAGCAATGGTTAAATGCAAATCAAATGGTGCTGCCTGCCGGTCTGACATAGAGAGAGACATATAGTACAGTATTGCTGGTGCCAACAAGCGTGATTCTACAGCAATTTGATTTAGATGCATTGAAGTGATTTGCCTGAGCCCTATATAGGAGTTTACTTTACTCCCTCTTTGATGTTGCACCTCCTGAGATGATCAGGGATTTGAAATCAGATCTATTTTGAGACAAATCAATGCTGCAAATTCAATAATGGTTGAATTGGTCTGAAGAAGGGGCTAATATGTTTGGAGAGCTGGTGTAAAGGGTGGCAGAAGACAAACTTGCAAAGCAGGTTTATTTTTTCAGAGTCCTGTTCTTCATTAAATACCCCTCTTGTACTGTACTCCACTCCGACTGACAGCTGTGACCCAAGCACTGTGTACGATCTGAGATATGCAGCTACTGTATAAGATGTATATTTTCTTTTTATTATTTTCTTGAATATAAAAAAAAAAGATTGCAGACACATGTATTTAAGGAATGTCAAGGAGGTCAAGCAGGGAAGATGATAGGATCCATTCTTCATGAATAATTCTCATCCTTGCCAACATGTTTCTCGAACCTCTTCCGGGATTTCATAGACACGTCCACAAATATGTTTCAGAGTGGTGTTCTTTAATACAATGGATTAACAGGGCATGTGGGAGGCCTATTCTCTATTATAAGGATGCCCCTAGGTCTCTCCTTGTTTATAACATTAATAAAGGCACCAGTTGATATGTTTGTCAACTTGATTCTTGTAGTTTATGTCAGAGTAAACCTCAAGAAGCTGTGCTAGAGAACTTGCATGGAAGGAAGGCTACTATTTGATGCAGAATGTATAGTCTCTAGAACATACATATTGTGTTTCACAAAACAAAAATAATCTGGTAAATGTGTCAAACACTAGAATAACCACTCTCTGTCAACTACTTGTGTTTTCAGGCTTGAACAAGGAAGATAAAATATCCCTCGAGGGGGAAGAAAAATGTCTACCGAAAATTGAACCTTACTAAGTATTCTGATACAGAGAATCGCTGCCATTCTTGTTGTCAGCCCCAGGACGAAGCCATTCAGTGGTAATGAGGAGGAGTGGAGCAGAGTGAAGTGGAAAAACACACAATAGAAATTTCTACAGACTGACAGAAACAAGAACAACGAGGGCACATCTTTATCAGTGGCATGGGTCACCATGTCCTAGTAAATGTCATGCAATCAGAGACACAGGCAGCAGCGGGAGAAGGAGACAGTCATGTAAGGATCCTACTAAGTAGTAGTGAAGGTCCCCGTGTTAAATAAGGGAGGGGGAGGGGGGGGGGGGGGGGGGGGGGCTGTATCACATCTGCTGTTCAAACGGGTAACCAGAGGCACTGTGTGGGGGCTAATCTGTCCTGTTTGCATACCCAATCAGGCTAAACATCATGAAGATGATTTAGATGCACAGGTTTACGTCTCTATAGCGAGTTCAGCTGACGTGCTGAATTTCCAAAGCTTCTCCTTGTTAATGACAATACCCATCCTCTCCCCACCCCCCTTACTAGCCCAAGATGTTGTTTTAAGGAGCTTTAAAAGTAATTCCCTAAATAGTAGATAATTTATTTAAGGCCACCTCACTTTGACAAATTCAATGCTCCTCTGCCTATGGGAACAGCAGAATGCACTTCCTATGTTGCCCTTGCTGTCTCAGCCAACAGTAATTTTGTTCTGAAGACAGCAGTGTGTGCTCAATAACGGACAGAGGTTCAGGCCTCTGGCACTGGTCTCCAGACATGGGTGGCATTGAAGTGTACCATCTTAGAAACAACTGCCTGCTCTTCATTTATCAGTTATCTGTATATTCCCGCGTACTTGGTTCTTTTTAATGACATAACCAGTGGCCAATTTGAGTTCTGCTGCCCTGAAGCAATGCATAAATACCGTGGAAATACAGTCAGTATACGTTTAATACAGGGACCCTGTGACAGCATTTACATCAAAAACAGACCCCCATAACATCATATCATATCGACCAGACATGTAGCACAGTGTATATATATATATATATATATATATATATATATATATATATATATATATATATATATATATATATACACACACACACACACACACACACACATATAGTATATATATATATATATATATATATATATATATATATATATATATATATTATATATATATATATATATGCACACATAATAAATGTACATTGGGTCATTGAATCTCGTGTCCTTGTCATTCACAAAACTATTTAGTTTGGCGGTGTCTTTTATTGAGGAGGGAAGTACAAACTGCAAAGTCATGGAGACCAAATTACCACAGGCTCAAGAAGTAGAAGCTCTCTCTCTCTCTCTCTCTCTCTCTCTCTCTCTCTCTCTCTCTCTCTCTCTCTCTCTCTCTTTCCCAGGTCAGGTTTCAGCAAGCAGGTGTTTATACAAAGCTATGTGATCCCGAACCTGTCCTGTCTGTAAACAGCTTCAATCTCCAACTAGTGCAAATAAACTCAAAAATGCATTTGCATATAAAAATTTCAGAAGGGAATACATCCCTCCACAGTATCTTCAATGCAGACAGCATTAGCATGGCTGACGACTGCTAAATCTTTAATTTCCTTTAATTACCTACTCTAGCTCTGCCTCAAACTGAGGGACAGACCTGATACCTCAGCTAACCAGAACAATTGGGAAAGTCTGTCTTCCATTGGCTTCCTGCTTCGAATCCAGGATTAAAGTAAATCCAGATTAATTTGCTCATTTTAATCCTGGTTAATAAACTGGCCTCGGGACCCTGGGTGTCAGGTCTTGCCCCCTTCACTAGTGTTATATAAATGAGATAAGTATGTCTAGCGCACGGGCAGACTGGAACCATGCTAGACAGCTACTGGTTTACTTGCAGTACCTAATGGATCAAGAAAATTAGATTAGTAAAGTGCACATGATTTTAGTTTGTTAAGAGCCTGTTTATCTCCCTTCTGGAACTAAGTGGTTCCCAATTACTGGGAAGTTTCTGTAACACAATACCGTGGTGAGCGAGCAGGACAGTGTTGCCACAGTCCAGCAGCAAGAAAATTCCCTTCCCTGCAGATCGCTGGCACACTTTATATACTCAGTTTAATGGTTAAATTCTGGTTAAGTTCAACTTATGTCAAAGGGAAATTTTGTGTGTGTTGTTTTTTTTTTTATTATACTGCACCTTTAAATAAAACATTTAAAAATAGTTCTGCTGTCTTAAAGTGCATGGTTTTAAAAAAATGCCACTTTGCAGAATGCAAACCAAATGGATCTAATGGAATGATTCACTGAGCCACTTAACAATACTACAATACAAAACACCAGTGAAACTTTAGGGCAGTGGGCCACCACTGTTAAGATCATTAAAGCATAGTCAAGTGATGTTTTGCATCCACGGTGTAAAACATGAACCACCACCTCCAGTCTCACACTTGCAGGAATTCTTTGACGCTTATCTATCTACAAGCTTGCTCACAGGACAAACAGATGGATTCTTTTATTCTGAGAAATCCATAAGATAAAGAGCCCCTGAGCAACAGGGCATTACAGCAACTGCACAGTGCAAACCAGACAGGCGGTAGACCAGCCCTGTGCCGGTGTCTCCTCCGTGTTAACTTGAAGTTAGGCAAGCCTCTGCCAAGTGATCTCCTGACACTCATAGGGGGGAATTCTGAACCTGATACACTGCAGTTCTGACATGCTTGCATACCAGATAGGCATTTCATACGGCACACATCTGAAATGCAGCTTGGCTTTACTGTAAATCTGTTAATACCAGAGCAGTACTGGAAAGGGTAATATCAGGGGCAGGGATGACTGTTATTGATAAGTGAGTAAGCAGTGATGAACAGAGTAACATCCAGAACAATTTAGCTCAAGGGTTTGTAATTCAATGATACATTTATTATTGTTTTTTCAGTTTCCATCCATCCGTCCCACACTATTTATATTAAGAGTTGAACTGGAGCCCTTATGCTAATGAAATATTATACACAGAGTCCGGATGCATGACACGTAATCAGACAATTATATGAGCAGCCATAAATAAAAATAAAAAGGAATAAATAAATAAAATGAGAATGCTGCAAGATAGGACCAAATCATAATGATTACAAAGAGTAGGCTTGTGTGAATATGTCCATTTGAACTGCAAATTAATTGCACTCTGAATAAAAATCAGTATTTGACATGACGTGCTGTTCGACAAATCACAATTGACCTTTTGTAAAGAATTTCCTGGGGCAGGTTTCCCTTACATTGGTGTTGGTCTTACAAGGAAGGTCACGGAATATATTAAAATATATTATATATATATATATATATATATATATATATATATATATATATATATATAATATATATCTATAATATTATATATAATATATATAGTATAATATCTATATGGGTCGTATCCAGCATCTCTAACAGCATAAAAGAAATACCCAGCATATATAGATTTTTAACTGAATTCAATGAGGCGCTTTCATCAATCAACCACACACCTTTCAGTTGAGCAGCATTCCTTCAACTTCTCAATGAAATATTCCAGGCCATATTGAAGCCATTGGTGATCAGCAGTTTTGAAAGTTTCATTACACCAACATGTCTGGTCCAGGAGGTTACACTTATATTTTTTATTGCTCTGAGCTTCTCTAATGGTATCATTCCCGCATGGTAAGCGTGATGGGATAGCAATGGAAATGAAGGTTTCATATTGCCCTGGAGACACGCCATCCCAAAGCTGTGAGCAAACATATGAGGTATTTCTCAAACTTTCACTCCTGTGCATGCAAACCAGGCTGCTAGCATTCTGCTCATAGAGACAGACTAATGACTGTTTTATAGAATAATTTGTGTGTGAATATACAATTATGAGCAATTTATTTTTGCAGTTACAGTACTAAAAGGATAGCTAATATGGGAGGAAACACAGAAACACAAACAGGAATATTCACTCATCACATTACGCTTGTGAAATACTTGATTAGAGGTAAAACAGTTTTCTTTTAAAGCACACAATTATAGTACAGTATGTATTGCAGGATGCTTGGTGGCAAGACTGACGATTGGAGATTGAAATCTTATTATTTTTGGGAAGTGGGACTTTTTGTACGTTTTGTATCCATTCCTAAATTAGAAAGCAAATGTGTGTACTTTTAAATACTGCATCAGCCTCTAATCTATACCAAGGAAAAAACAGTCTGAATTGTAGCACTGAATCATTTCTGAGGGAAAGCAAATGCTGAAATGAAGTGCAGCAAACATTAATCAGCACAACCCTTTGTGTATTGTGTCTATTCTGATTTGAGAACTGTTAGGTATGTTAAGCTTTGTAAACATTTGCTTTGCAGTTCTTTTGTAAAATGAAATATCTTATATTAAGGCCAGCTTGCTTATAGTTTGCAAACAGGACATTGTCTGAATATTTATTTATCTTTACACAAAACAAAACAAACACAACTAAACCTACTTCTACTTTGGAACCCTTAACTAAACTTTTCCCAAGTTTCTAACTAAGAACTGGCTGATTGCCAAGACCAAACACATACTCTTCAAGTATAAACACAGGTCCTTTCATATGGTTCCCCACACAGGTCTCTCCCCTTAGCCTTCACTCAGACCCTGACACGCCATACACACATGCTTAAATAAACGTGCCTTGATTACTAGAAGGTGAGCCTAATGTCATTAATACAACAATCAACACTTAATCAATTAGACCATTAAATAATTATATTGTTCCCATGCAAAACAGCCATAAAGCACACCTTCCGGTCATATATATAGATATATATATATATATATATATATATATATATATATTATATATATATTATATAATATATATATATATATTTATATTTTACAATCCTTACAACGTCTTGCAGAACAAGCTAGACAGAATTTTGTGTGTAGAAGAAACCTCTTTATTTAAATAAAATTAATGCTTTTTTTTTTTTTACTTATTAGAAAAAAAAGAAAGGAAGGACCTGGTGTTAAATTCTTTGTGAATATGGCCCAATTTTTTAATATCATACATTGTAGGATTTTCATCAATGCTTTATGATAAGAAGTTAGGAGGCAGTTATGTATTACAATATGAGCTCTATCGTATGAGAAAAGGACTTTAGACTATCTCATGCCATCTCTGCTGTTACCAATTATTATTCCCTATGGAGAATAATTGATCTGTCACAGAGCTCTGCAATTTCATGCCTTCATGCCAGTGACTCAAGAACTATTTTCATAGAATGGACTGATTTGCTCTTCATTTGCACCAGCCTCATGTGGCAAAGCCATACAGCCCTGCCTGAAGCAATGGTATGCAGGGGATAGTCCTTCTAGAACACATGGGAGGAATGATATGAAACACAAACTGTGCAAAAGTGTGACTGCTAATAGACATGATTGATGATCTTGCAGAACTAATTCAGCTTTTCTGGGAGTTCAGGGTTTCTCGTTCGGTGCGACAGAGATAAATTGGTCTTTTAGGAAATCCGATCAATTTGCAAGCACTTTGATTCACGGATTGAGTTCCTGTAAGACAGTCGGCCACGGCAGCCCTGGTGGAGGTGACACCATCAACCTGAAAGATGCTCTGCATCTCCACTGCTCCGCAGCACATAGCAGGGGCTGAAACAATTCTGCAAAGGGCTGCATTCTCCTGTGAAGACTTGCCAAAGGGATGCCCTTGCATTGAAAGAGAGCAATAAATCACACCAGAGGCTCTTTATATGCTGCGTTAGTGTTTTGTATACACCGTAATTCACAGCATACGGATCCTTTTATAAAGTCCTAATGGGTGTTGGTAACTAAGCTGTACTATCTCAGCAAAGAGAGTCTCTTGGACAAACCAGAGCATACTCCCTACACCAGCAGCAAAGCATCCTTTGTTAGGTCACTATTAGAACAGAAATGTTATGCATGTAAAGTGGGATATTGATATGGTCAACATATCCAATTATAAAATGACAGCAAAAAGTAATACATTATAGTAAAAGCTTTTATATATATATATTAGTTTAGGCTTGTTCATGTAAAAATATGTGCTGCACATGCAATCGCTATAGCTGAAGCCAGGCATATCCCTTGTGATTTAAACTCCAGACAAAAAACATGGTCGCTTTGCTCGCTTCTAAAAGAAGTGCTCAATAAAAGGGAAGGATAGAACGATCCCAAGGGGGCGGTGAGGCACACTGCTAATCAAGTCATATTTTTGAAATGAGAAACTAAAAGAAAGAAATGACTCAAGTTGTCTTCCTGGTTCCTGTTGTAGTTTCCCACATGTTGCTATTCCAGATGGTCTATTGTTGGACAACTTTATGAACTTGGAACCCAACCAAACCCACTAGTATCAGTCAGCTAAAGGCTGGAGGACAGCGCATTGTTAGTGGCACGCACGCCGGAGTAGGGAATTACAATTAAAAGCAATTATAGAAAGACAGAGGGTGTGGTAGGGTTACTGAGACTTGGAAGACTAAGATAAACAATCAAGGACTTCCTTTTACTGTAATGCCACTTACAGTTAGGATTTCATGCTCACTAACTTTTTTCCAGGGAAAAGAGAAGTCCTTGGTGTGGCTCACTGGGGCAGTATCAAAGCATAAAACCGCTAATTAAAGTGTTCAAATAAGAACATTAATGAGACTGAAAATCCATTGTGGTCAAGAATATGCTTACAGCTTTGTAAGTACTGCAGTGTACTTTCACAGCAGAGCAGTGAAACACAGCAGGTGGAGACATAGGACAGCTCTGTCTTAAATAGTGAGACCCATACCACCATAGATCTAGTTTCTGTGAGGTTTTAGGGCCCTACCTGAGCCTTACACTTACATTGTATAATGTGAATAGGAATTAGTGAGGGTTGAGCAGGCTACCTGTGACACAGGATGTGGATGGGGAAGAGGAAACCCAATGCTACCATCAAACTATCTTTAAATGATGATTTTACCCCAAACCTTAATTTTAATCTTATCTAGTCAGACTCACAATGCAGAATTGTTATTAAGTCCACCTGTGGAACAACTGAAAAGTTCTTCTCTTTATCACAATTGTTATTCAGAGCGTATATGTTACTGGATCTCTTAGTATCAGACAAATCAATAACCTGCAAGAACACAGGTTGTGGGAACTATGTGTTCAGTTTTTTGGTTGTGTTTTAAGTTAATTTTCTTTACACTTTCCTTGCACCAGCTTCTTAAAAGGCAGTACATTTTTCCCATGCTGTTGTAATTTGATATTACTCTGTCTCTCATCCTCAGATATTAAGTGGACTAATCCTAGGGTTGTAAACCTGAGGCTAGCTAAAGCACTCATTACTGCAAGTCAAGAGAGCAATTGACTTGATTGATAGTCAACGAGATTGAGAGGTGTACCCCTTACAACCATAATTACTGTAATCTCAGGAACCAAACTTAATCAAAGGAAAACTGTGCCGGTGCAGACGTGGACAAATGTGAGGATCTATCTGCTTCTGAGCTTTACAGCTACAGCGTTTATAGCGCAACGGCTGAATTGTCAGCATGGGTTATCTTTTATACTGATATTGTTGCAATGCAGTGCCTCTTGTTCTTCTTGTCTTTATTCTGTTTGTACTGTGTATTTTACTTTGTAAATGTTTGATAGATAGATAGATAGATACACACACATTGGCTTCACTTCTTCTATCAGTATTACAATAGCTCCCCATTCAGAGCATTATTTTGCTTCATTATACCAAATGAAATCCTATCTTGCTCCTTCTGGGTATTTGGTAATAAGTGATATAATCCTCCCTCGAAACAGGACAGGCGCTCGTGCAGCATTGTCTCTGATACACACAAAGGCTTTGGGAATCCTGCACGTGGTTGCATCAAATTCCATTAAAAAAAATATATCATAAAATGGATTCTATTATGCTGCTGTCCTGCTGTTGTTTTATCTTTTCGAGTGGGCTGACACTAGATGCCTACAATGGCTTCCTTTCATGCTGCACATTGCAGCTAAATTAATGACTCCGTCCTTCCTTTGCAATTTCTTATGAAAGGACTTACAAAATATATTCTGCCCTTTAATTATATAAACACCAGGCATAAAGGCAAGTACTGTAATAAGGAAGGTTCATTTAGCTGTCGTTGCAGCATATCTAAAAATTATAGTTATTTGGTGAAAGATCAATATATGTGTGCAATAGCTTGATTGGCATATGTTCCTGCAAGCTTGTCATTTTAAATTGGTGGAGGTTATTCAAACAGGAAGGCTTTATGATAGAATGATAAAACATGTTTACAAAAGCTTTTAAAATAAATTTTATATTTTAAGAAAGTTACTATGCCAGTGTTGTTGAAAATATCAGATCTATATATATATATATATATATATATATATATATATATATATATATATATATATATATATATATATATTGCAAGTCCCTTGTCCTATTCATTGTAAAGTTGTGAAGTTTGTATACTTTCATGTTCACCCCATGACAGAAACTGTCTAGGTGAGATGGAATTCATACCACAGCTGACAGGTACTGCACAAACGCCATGACAGTTGTGCTGTTATAATCTAAATGAGATGACCTGCTAGTACTTAATGACACAAAACAACCCCCTCAACCGGTTACACAATCACCCTGCAATGAAACTTGCATTTCTCAGGGGAAATCTCTTTTCTTGTTTGTAAGCCCAGCATTTTAAGTTCTGCTGAAAAATTGTACACGAAGCTCATTTCAATCAAGGTCAGTTTCTCCCAATCATGTGAGGATGAATAATCTGCCTGGTTTATTGCATCTATCTCTGCAGTTTTTCAGGAATGCACCAGCTTTTATTGAATGCTTTGTATTCATTTTTCCCAATAAGCCGTCCTCTAAAAAGTTTCAATAATGTTTATTACTGTAATATTCTAACGTAGAAATGAATAATCCAAAATATGTTTTAAACATGGATGTTTTTTAAACCAGTTTTGTGCCATAAACAGATTTATTTTCCTGGTAAAAATGCAAACTTCACATAAACTGCTTTTGTGTGCTTGCATTTATAGTTTGAAAGAGCCGGATGCAAGAATCCTACGCATACTCATTCAATTAAGGAGATCATATAACACACAAGCTATATTTTCAATGCGTTTAATTCACTCTAAGGGATAAGATTCCCATTAACAACATGAGAGTGCTTAAATTCCTTATAATTAACTACAGTAACCAAGGAAAAATATCAATTAGTTATTTGGTTTGGTTTCAAATTCGGTGTTTAAGAAAAAAATAAAAACCAGACCAAAAAATATCTCTCCTGTCTGTTCACAAAATATTTTCAGTCTACGATCTGTATGTTTAAGGTCATGTGCGTCACTACAATTTCATTTTTCTAATGTGTGATCTTATCCGGGTTCGGTTTTAATAATAAATATCAGATGATTTCTGTTGATAGAAGTCACGGTCTGAATCCTTTCAATTAAAAATAATTATGGCAGTTTATCTGGGCACTTACATTTATAACAGAGCAATATTTTTGGAACGCTACTGTTTGAACTTTTTCCATGCTTTAAAATAATGGGGCTGGGGTATCTATAATTGTGCAATGTTGACATGGCAACATAGGCTTTTATTAAATATTGATTACAGGTTCTGTAGAGTTAGTGCAGTGACCCAAACGCTGCCATCCTATCAAGTGAGTGTGTATGTGTGTATGTGTATATATATATATATATATATATATATATATATATATATATATATATATATATATATATATATGTGTGTGTGTGTGTGTGTGTGTGTGTGTGTGTGTGTGTGTGTGTGTGTTGATATGTATACATATAATGGTATACATCTAAAGAGTTCAACTTTTATGCAACTTTAACAGTGAATGTGAAATTCTCCATCAATTTCGTATCAACAGCTAACACTACGAATGTGGTGGAAAGGTAGACCCTGTTAGTCAGGTTTTAAAATGACTGTGGATGATCATGTCTTAGGCAGTAGATTACATAGAGTGTATACTGACTCTTAAATGGATATAGGTTTCCTAGTGTCCCGCTGAAGTCGCTGACCCGCTGCTGACACTGTCAGATACTGCTGACCCGGGACTAGGTCCTGACAGACCATGACAGTGAGGGAAACTGCAGTTGCCAGTCCTTTAGCTCTCCACATGGCATTGCGATTAGGCAGGTTGCAGGGTACCATGCAGTCCTTTAGCTCTCCGCATGGCATTGCAATTAGGCAGTTTGCAGGGTACCATGCAGTCCTTTAGCTCTCCGCATGGCATTGCGATTAGGCAGGTTGCAGGGTACCATGCAGTCCTTTAGCTCTCCGCATGGCATTGCGATTAGGCAGGTTGCAGGGTACCATGCAGTCCTTTAGCTCTCCGTATGGCGTTGCGATTAGGCAGGTTGCAGGGTACCACACAGTTTGTGCACACCTGTAAACATATAGGTCCATCATGAAAATATCAACTATCAAGTGCTGATAAAATGTGATGATCAATATACAGTAACAGTATAGCATTTGGACCCAAGTGCTAGGTTCAGCACCCTAGACACTTCCCCTCTGATGAAATGGATAACACATGGATCGAGTCGCCTGGGATATTTCTACTGTGTCTCCTAGGTGTGAAGCCTAGCATAGCGTAGTCAAGTATATCACAGTATAAGCATGGTGAAAGTATAGCTGCATGTGATAAAAGCCTTGTAATGATGCAGAATGAAAGCCTTGCAAAAGTGCAACATTATTCTACTAAACTACCAGGATACATCATTCACATTTTCATATTGCTGTGCACAAAAAATAAATAAAAAATATTCTCCATATCCCAAGAAACAAGTCTTTCCACTTGCAATGTGTTTGATTGCCCAAAGCAAAGTCATATAAATCCCTCACACTTTATTCTGGATACAATTCAATAGGCAGTATTTTTTGCTTCCTTTTCCAATACCTTTCCCTACACCAGTATGTCATACAAGAATTAGGCCAAACCATTGTAATGCTGAGGAGCTCAGGGGCTACCCCTGAGCAGGGTTTACAGATCTGCAAAGGAAGTACGCAGGAGACTCTCACACTTCTCACAGTGGAGTGGGATTCCAGTCCTAACCTGTCTGGGTAACGTGAAACCCATCCCTATAGAGGCACAGTGGAACAATAATACAGCGAGAACGAAGAGTAGGGTTTCTGACGCCATGTACATGCATTTGGGGTGTGCTTCCTAAAGCCTAGCAAGGACTGTAAAAAGATGTACAGTAAAAGTGTGTGTATTGCTTTTTAATGGTTCTGAGAGTAAGGGCTCATAGTATGTTATTTTTAAAATGTTACATTTATTAAATTATTGATTTGACGAAGCCCTGGCATGAGATAATGCATGCCATTTAGTTAAACATCAACTTTCTTAGTAAACTACCCTAGATAATGTATTTTAGTGTTGACTTACAACAGTGCTAATGAAATAGTTTGGTGCAATTTGGCCTGTTAATGTGTGTCAGCTATTGATTATTTTAAGACATGTAGGGTTGCTAGAGCAAGCTATGTATTTTTCTCTTGTGGAGAAATGTATTAGGTTTAAATAGACCATTCTCTCTGAAGAGGTGTAACACAAAGTGATGATTCATGTATGCATTATTAACTTATTCACTTTTATGTTTGTTCTTGACACTTCATGCTTCTTTTTGTTTCAACTGACATGTAAAGCGCTTTGAGATACTGTGGTATGAAAGGCACTATATAAATTGAAATAAAATTGAAATTATATATTAAATGAACTTAGTCACGTTAACTATCATCTTATACCATTACATTGCTCCAGTAAAGTTTTCTACATTAATATATATATTTTTTTCTTCTGAAAAACTCTTCATGAAATCCATTAATGCATTTAGGCAGATTAACAATGATAACAACAACCTTTTGGGAATTATGCCCTGCAGTTTCATAGCCACAGGCTAGAGTTTGTGATAAAGGCAGCTATCCTTTTTTAGAAGTGCTTCTAAACTAGAACAAATGAATACAGAATCCAAAATTAAACCAAAAAAAAAAAAAAAAAAAACAGGCATCAGACATATGTGTGAACAGCACCCTTGTAATGGTTTTGTCTGAAGTCTTGGCATGTCATATGTAACTTCCTCATCCTCACCCTCACCCTCTACCTTGGTGTATTGTCTTTCATTTGCTGCACGTGATTACTAATCCAGGAAGGGGAACAATGCTGAATTCAGGGCCTGTTTACAAAACAACTGAAAAGCCTGTTTGTGTTTTAAACACAGATTTGTTGACATAAATCAGGGTTGGCCTTCATGAAACCGTCCCTTGTTGTTTCTGAGGTGGTTTCGTTTTATTCTTGGGTTTCAATGCTCTCTGACCTCAGGGAAAGTTTACATCCAAATGAAAGGAAGCAATACTCCAGTGTATTTGAAGAAGGCACGGAAATAGATACACAGTTTGTGTCAGTGAAACACTTCTAAATAAAAAAAGTTCTAAAAATTACTATTTACGTTATCTGTTATGGAATTTTAGTTGATACATTACATGAAGATGTTCTCACTACATTATAATTACACATGTAACAATTAAATAATTACACATGTTATTAACCAAATGAAAAAAGTTGAGAGTTGACAGCGTCTTATTTTTACACTGTATTTACATGTTTTTTACAGTTTTTTCATATGCAACCACACATGCAATCAATGTAATTCTACTGCAATTAGAGACCTTTTAATGCTAAGTGTTACAGAATTTCATATTGATACAAACACCCCCTCCCCCTTCGACTACCAAAACTGCCCCAATCTTTCTGTCGACTTAATGATGCATCAACATGTGTTAAATCATGCAAAATTGATTTAAGAAAACAGTTTCATTTCTGTTATGTCTAACCCTGAGTTCAATGTTAGTTTTATGATGAGCATCACAATCTGGTATCCAAACCATGAAGACCACCAACAACATCCTGTGGCTAAAACCAACAGATGCTTTGAGCCTAGAAAGGTACTGAACACAATCACCAGAGCAAAAAGGTTGAACAGCAAACCACTGGTAGCATTAAAGTTACAAGGAGAGAAATCAGAGAGTGCTAAATGGAAATAAACAACAAAGCATGTCATTTTTTACTGTGTGTTTTTAAAAATAAGTTATTTTTACTAACCTTTAGAGAGCAGCTTTGTTAAAGCAATCCTGTTGAGCTTCACCGCGGTGGCTTTAACGGCTTTAATGGTGCAGAATCACATTACCAGCAATCGCAGAAAGGACTCCAATGGTTTTGTTAGCAGACTGCTTGTTTCTATCTAGCGTGGATCCTCAACGTGTTGCAATAGAACACACAAGCGGTCATACAGTCATCAAAGCCCAATATCACAAGAGGCTTAAAAACTGCTGATTACTTTTAGATCAGACATGCAGATTGCATGACAACGGTATGAAACAATCTGGAAAATCTAAAGCTACGTGATTAAGCTTTTTTTGTGCTGTGCATTCGATCGGGGAGTCTAAACAGCAGTGAGTGTGTCACACCTTGTGGTTTGTTCCTGTTTAAACTATGGGAATGCACTGGTTTTTCTGTTGTTGTTAAACGTCTCCAGTAAGCTTCTTAGCTAACGTTAATTTAAATGTGCATTGTTGTCTATTCTGTGGTATCAGTATGCAAAGGGTATTATTATTTTTCTGGCAATGAAAAAACAGCCCTCAGCATTTATTGTGATGCTTGTAAACCCAGAAGTTCAACAGTTTTAAAGTAAACATGAACAGACATGCTGTTATGGCTCAACAGACAAATAAAAAACTGAATACAAACATAATATACTGTTCTGTGTTAGCACATCAGTAGGGCTTACATACCACTGCTGTCTGTTACCACTCCACAAGTTAACAGATTCATTCTACAGGTGACCATTGCTGATGGGAGAGACATGGAAAACAACTGCCCTGGTTAAATGACAAGAGCAGTAACTAGTGGTCATGGATCAGTCCAGAGAGAGCTTCTTAAATCACAGGAACAAACCCCAATTCAGCACAAGGATGAACCAGCCTCAACTCTGCCCCCTAATTCTACAGAGGAATTCCAGGTTAGGTGAAGGTTGCATGGTAATACAGTGGGGGAGCACTGCTGTGCTTTTGATGTCAAACCTGGACTGCGTTAGCACAGAGGAAGTCACTTTGTAGATCTGCACACATCCCAGAACTGCCATTACCACAAACAGCAAGTGTGCTTGCTTGTAATCAGCATTGATTGGGAGTGTGCACATCTAACAAGAACACATAGCAATCCCTTTTCAGTCTAGTGGGGAAAGTGATTTTCTGTTAAAAAGAAGTCACTGGAAAATACCCACCCCTCAAAATAATTGGGCAGTAAATTATTTGCATTTTTTTGAGAAACAAATCCAAATGAAATTAATCTTACCAGTGTAGTCTTATCATAAGGCATTCTGTGTAAATTCAGCTGGAAAGCTCAACACACCACCTTGCCTGATAACCGAACAGATGTTCCTTTCAAAGATGTTGATGAGACCTGGGTGCTTGCAGGAGAACTGCATGGCTCACTCAATCAACACAGTATGGCTGTTTGTCAGTATTCCCCACAATACACACCTGCACCACACAAAGCTGAGAAAAAGCACATGTGATTCAATAACTAGTTCTCCTACCTAATTCAATTATGATGCTGAATTTCTTTTACAGCTAAAGCTTTGCTGTCACCTCTCTATGCTCTGTATGCACTGAGGAAAAAATCTTCCTAAAACTAATTTAAAGAAACTTCAGCAACATGCAACATTTTTATTCTGTCATGAACTCTGGCCTGGAAGTTGTGCACCCTTGAAAATACTGTACCCAAAACATAACCCTAACCCTAACTTACCCAAACCCTAATCCTAACTCTTACCCTTAAAACAGCTCTAACCCTAAACATAACCCTTACTCTTACCCCAACCCTAACCCTAACCCTAACCCCTACTCTAACTGTATTCTTAACCCTAACAGTCTGTTTCTCTTGTAGTAAATAACTAACTGGTGTTTTATATATTTATAGAAAATAAAACATTCTTTGTAAATAAGCCTAAACTTCATACACTGCATGTTGGTTTAAATGAGCCCAGTAGGATACCCAGTATTCCTAAAATGAATGCAGATTTTGATTTTGTCATTGAATTAAATCAATCTCTCTACTTTAAACAAACAGTGGCTTAAAGAATGGACTGCTGCTGCAGGACAAGACGGGACAAAAATAACCACGGCTGTAAAAGCTCTCTATAGCCTGCATATGGAAGCACATAGATACGATCTCGCAATGCTTATCGGAAATCTAAGCTGCCTTTGGCCCATTCACCCCACAGCCTGTTTGTCAACAAGTATGATCACAGCTGTGAAATTAATCAGGAAGTGTGATCCCCCCCCCCCCCCCCCCCCTCTCCACAGCATTAGGTGTCCGTGCAGCTCGCCTGCTGGGACTCAACCCGAGGAAGATGGAAACAACGATTACCCAAGCACAAAGTGGGGGGAGTCAAAATGAAATGGTTCCCTTTGTCCTGGTCACTAAGCTCACTCCCACTGTGAAGTTAATGAAAGCACCTGATTGGCTGACTGTGGACTCGGACCCTTACACAGCCTTAATGGTGGGCGTGGCTCATTATGGCAACATTTCAGAGTGTTTGCATTCAATTTACCTGCTGTATGGTCATGATTACGAGGGACTACAAATAGTTAAACATATGCTTCTGTGGTAGGAAATTATAGGAAAGATGTCACTTTTTTGTTAGTTCGTGGAAATGCTTTGACTGGTTAGGGATGTGTAATAACATGGTAATCACTTCAGTAACTACAACGCGTCTGTAGTTACATGGAACTGGCTTGTGTCATGGTGACACCAGATAATGACATCAGGTAACATGTTGCTCACAAGACAATGTCAGGCAAAAGCAGGAACCAGCTGGTAATAACCCAGTTGTTACTATGTTATTACAAGGATATTCATGCCCTGCTACTAATATGCCTGTCCCTTAAATGTGCCAACTGCATGGGAAAGTTTACATCAGAAGATGGAGATACTTGCACTTAAATAGGTTCTGAGTCATTCCTCGAGTGTTGGCTGTTTGCTTCAGCGTGAAACCTACAATTCCAATTGGTCCCAAAGGGCCTCACTATGACCATGTCACATATACCAAGGTCAAACGAGCGACTGTATATCATTCAGTCATTTGTAATTCGAGTAATCATGAATTGCCTTAGGTTACAGTCAATTACAACTGTGGGCGTTGAAGCTAATTACACACAAGCTATTAATACAATTGCACAAACTAATCCCTGTCTATTTCAAACATAAAGTACAAGGTTCATGGACACCTAAAGAAATCAATTGAGATAGCAAATTGCTTGACTCTTATCGTCTTTGGATGAGACATAAAACCGAGGTCCTATTGTACGTGACTCAGCAGCAGTAGTTGTGATGTATAGTTCACCACACAGACTCTGCAAGTCGCTTTCGATAAAAATATCTGCTAAATGACTAATTCATAATTCATTATCATCTCTGTACACAGACTTTATATCCCCATATGGAATGATCAAGACAAATAATCAATACTAGAGATTACAATAAGATTTATTTGAGTTTAATCCATGTAAAGGTATTTGTGGGTTTTATAATCATGGCTAAACTTAACTTTGTATATTTACAGACTAAAATGAATAATTCAGACTCTGTTTTTGTAAATGCCCCTCTCTTGGTATTATTCTTCCTGGATTCTTGTAATTGCTACGGTTGTAACGATACTGGTCTTTTTTTTATTTAGTATTCTCTAAACCATTTTAAGCTTTCATCTTCTCAAACCCCAGACAATTCATTAGGGTAGAGCCTGGCATCTAAAACAAGTGGATTAGTATCAGATATTAGAAGCTGTGGTTCAGAGATTAACAGATACCAATAAATTTACAAAGTGTTTAGGATTTGAATTAAGGTGTCTGAGTATTACTGCAGTGAAGTCAGTATGCATGCCTCTCTTGTACATGGAACTATCTGGCAAAGGAGATGATGTCTGTTATCATAAGACGCACACATGCGGAGATAGAGGAAGTGTTTTGTCAGTGTAAAGCTTTCATAAACAAAAAAGATATGATATCTAACAAGAAGCTGCTGCATGATCCTGTCGAAGGTTATTGTATTTTTATTAACCATTCACTTTTTCCAGGACAGAATGTCTATTTTTGAAGTTTTTTTTAAAACCCTTACATGCATGGTGAAGTCATATGGGGACACATGGAAGACACAAAGGCATGGTAGCCTCATATGTTTATATCATTTTATTATGTGTCCAAAATGACTTCAATTGCTTCTCATCCATTTTTAATATTGCATGCATGAAAGGGTTAAATAACAGGCTAGTGTGTGAATTGGTTTATTCTAAGTAAATGGTCCCTTTATTCAATGTTTTTCTTCCTCCTGTAAAATTGTTGCAGTAATCAAGTCAAGATAAAAAAAGCGAATCAGCTGCTTCTCTGGAAACAAACCCGGGACAGAAAGTTTCACTGCAGACAGATTTCTCGTTTACTTCTATAGGTTTCTGATTGTCTGTTTTCCTAAGATATCTTAGATAATGTCTGTTCTGACACGCACATTGTAGTTTAGTTAACTCTCTCTTTATACAGTTGTATTACTGATGTGATAAAACTGAAGCTGTTCTGTAATTACTGTTTTAGCTGTAATTGCATTATAGCTAAAACAGTATAAATATATATATATATATATATATATATATATATATATATATATATATATATATATATATATATATATATATATATATATATATATATATATATATATATATGTGAATGGGTGTAGAGAAGTGAAGGTTTTGGGGGGGGGGGGGGGGGCCTATAGTTTCATGTTTGTCCTCGTTTTATTAATAGCCTTAGGCAACATGAATACTGTTTAACAGTTCCATATTATTAAATAAATTCTTGTACCGACAAATCTAGATGTACTGAACCATTAAAAACAGATTTTAGCGAACACATTCAGCAGGAAATGTAAAATAAACAGAGGGGATCCACAACATATTATAAAGCGGAAAACAATGATTAAAGCCGGGAAAACATACAAATCATACAATAATTTGCAATATATAGCTCAGAATAAAATAGAAATAAACAACAACAATAATAATAATAATAATAATAGTGAATACTACTAAACCAACTATAATATTGTATTTATTAAAATTAATAAATACAAATGCATTAATTCCGTTTCACTTGGGACATTTTATAAACTTTTTCAAAACAATAAAAATAAAATAAATAAATAAATCATTCGCAAAAAAACAAACCAAAAAACAAAACTTGAATTAATATATGTTTGGTTTAAAAACAATTATGCTATAGTGTAAACGTTCCACTTGAACAGAAGCTTTGCAGTTCTTATCCTCTGAACACAATGTAATTAATCAGTGACCGTATTTAGCCGTGCATTAGCTTTTAATTAGAAAGTTTGTAAGAACAGGATGGGGTTGAACAGCGCAGTTATTTTAATTAAAAATGAGAGCGCAGCTATTGCACGTCTGTCTATTGCAAAGAGAACGAGCACCCAATAGAATATAAAAGAATACTAGATTACCACGGGGTTCCTAGCCTTTCAATATGTGCAGTATTGCTGCTATAAATAACAATACGCCAGACATCCCGAAAACGTTGTACCGATGTCGTGTGTTTACTGGTTATGGAAGCAATGTTAGCAGTCTTCTGTATTGGTGGTTTAGTTTGCGTAACGAATCTGCCAGGCTTTATAAAGACGGGATTTTGTATAATTTGGCGCTCTTGCGATAACAAAATAATTGCATTAGTTTCCCACAGTGATGAGTGCCTACAGTACCAACGGCGACAGTCTGCTAACTGTTAACTAAACCGGGGCAAGTAAGGACATTGTGATTATTATAAGTTGTTCTGCATGCACTTTACTGTGGCCGAGATGAAACAGAGTCAAGAGAGACGCTGAGATGATTTATCCACAAAACCACTCGGACGAAAGACGAAACCATGGGAATACCATGCTCTCGAGTTGGGACACATCCCCATGAACTGGATGTTAATGGCATAGTTTGAATTTGATATGGTTCCAGTAAGCTAATTACGTGCTTTATAAATGCATGAGGTTTTATAATGTTTATAATAAAAGGCTCAACCAAAATATGTATGTAATCTTCCATATTGGAGAATATACGCTTGATATGCTGGCTATATAGCCGTCAATGTACATTTGTGTTTTGTTTAGACCATCAGTACATGTTTTGATTTAACTAAATGTTTTTCTTTACTTTTTTGTCTCTTTGTTACCCTTTTTATTTTAAAAACGAATGCTACAGATTAACAAACAAACAAACAGAAAATATATATTGTATTTCCAATATTCCAAAATAAAACAGTTTTATCCTTGAGACTACCAGTAGAGGGCGATATTGATTCACTCTAAAAACAACAACACATTCGGAGATTACTTCTCCAAGTGCGCTTGACAGTGAGGGACAAGAGAAAAACATGAGCTATACTTTTAAATGTATAGCTTAGATACATTTACAGTTTTAATGGTGCTTATGGAAGAATATAAGAATATTATGGGTAAAACAAAATACATATAACCATATTGTTTATTTTGGGTACTGTATATACAGTAAACAGGTCTGTGGTCGCTCTCTTTGATTACTGTGTAGGACGATACACGTGTCAGTAATGCTGTTGGTGGACATTAGTATATAACAAGGTGTGTTGAAATGTACACAGTGTGGTTGGTTATGAAATAGTTCAACACCAATGCTCTTATCTGCCACAGGATTACAACAAAGTGTCACAAAAAGAAAAAAAAAAAAAAAGAAAAAAAAGGATTATCAAAATACTACATTCGTTTAAACGGATTCCTGGACTGATGTTCCCAGTGTTGAGACGCATCGTAGTCTGTTCATTCTCATGATGCGGCTATGATGGCATCGTAAAAAATAACGTGCTTCTTAACGCATTTGAAGGCTAATTTAACAGGTTTAACCGGGCTGAGTCGCTGAAAACAAAAGGAGTTTGTTTTCCTTGGGAAAACAGGTGTTACATTTCAGTTCCAAATCAAAACGATTTCACTAAAATACATTCCATTCTCAAACCCATCCCATCTTAACTGAATTGACACATTGCCATTATCACTATACCATACTTGCGCGTTATGCATTTCACCAAACACAAACAATTCAATAAATAAGGTGTCTGCAAAACACCCAGTTGTTTATTAATGTAGTAGTCACGTGTACTGCATGAAGATTCAGATCTATATTTTTCTAACACGTTATTATTTAATTACGGCATAAAACGCAAACTATAAAAGACGGGTTTCGGAGTTATGAAAGCGTTCCTTGACAAGCCTTGTTAAAATGTTTTTCTCTGTAGAAAATGTATTTACGTAAAGTAAAACACGCACACGCCTGTTAGTGTAAATAAAATAGCATCAAATAACATTTAAATCAATACATTATATTCTGATCTCTGCACAATCGATTTCTTTGCATCATTTTGTTCACAAAACTTTTGACACTTATATAACGGGCTTGGTCTTAAATCTGTCACTATTATTATTATTATTATTATTATTATTATTATTATTATTATTATTATTATTATTAATATAAAAGACAAATACTGCATTAGGCTATGCATTGGTTTGGTATATAAGGTCAATTTGATTTGTATGTGATTGCAGTATAACTGGGAACTTTCTTTAGACGAAGTGAGTTTTGAGTAAAACAGTAGTCTTATAACTGGAAATGGGAAAAACACAACACGTCCGTTTTTAAGGGCAGTCAGTAAAAAAAATATCAATCACATTATGATGACAACTGAGAAAAAATACACTGTTTAAACTTAAATTATTTGCGTGTGATACCGGTGGAGGGCTACCCGTTTACAATGCTACCTGACTCCTGCAAATCTGGCAGAAAGTGCCAATCTTAAAATTAGACTTGTGTGCTGCTCATTAGTGGTATAGAAACACATTTATATGACCTGATTAAAAAGAAATACCCCTATAATAATAATTAGCACCCCTCTACCCGGATAGGATGCACTATACAGCGCAGATTCAGATTTGTAATACCGGCTTTAGGATCAGGACCCAGAGCGCTGTTTCTTGATTGGTCGGGATGCTGAGGGTGTCTTTTGCCTGCCTGAGATTCACATTACACTAGCTGCTTAGGCGAGGACGGGCGCAGTATGAGAGATGCTGGGAAGTATGCGGTGAGTGTATCATATTCAAGGCACAGGAGAGCGGACACTCACCGAAACGAGTCTGTAACCCGACTGTATTGCACATCAGACTGATACAACATACAACAAGTCTCCGTCAACCTTCTTAAAGTGGGAGAAAAAGAAAACGGAACTACAACACTGTCACTTGGGATGTTGAATTTACAAGATTTCACACACGGGTAATGCGCAAAACAAGACGGAGGTAGTTTTGAGACAAAATCCAACCATAGGAGTTTCATAACACGGGGATCTGCAAGGAATACGTTCTGCTAAAAAGCACAGGGGCTGTTGTGGATAAGCAGAATAATTCAGGAGAATACCTCGTTGAAGGACTTTGGACTTTTAAGAAACAGAGTACATGGACTTTTCCTGTGTTGTGCATTTTTTGTGTCCCACATTGCACTGGTTGTGCACCGATTTAAAAGGAACCAATACTGCTACTGCTAGCGCGCACTAAATGAACACGCGTTTATAAAGACATAAAAAAATAACAATAGCTAGAAAGTGGTTTTGTGGTCGAAAACACTACAACTAAAATCAACAGCACCAAGCGCCTAGATAGAATACATCACCTGGGCGCTCGACCGCAGCAAAGGGACTTACAAAGAACGCATCATCAGGTATACACTGACTTGTGTTAATACATTAGTCAGCCGGACACTTTTAGTTTTTTTCAATGACAGATCGAAGAGAAAATAAAGGTGTTTGGAGGTCCTGTGTGTAATTGCATGGTGGTGAAACATCGCTTCTGCTTTCCATACCTACCAAGTCTGGTGGCATTAGCTGTGCCCCGTAGTTTGAACACTGAAAAGAGCGATTAGCTGTAAGGGAAAATACACCCATGCAAAACACAAGGACGCTTGGAGATTTATGAGCATTATTCGAAGAGATCGACAACCATTTGTGATTTCGGCTTCGACCCAGGTGGCGGTTTAACAGAATCTAACAACGGGATTAACGCGATATAACTTTGCGTATCCAGCATTGGTCGAATCGCAGTCCGTTTGGAAACACACCGCAGTGAGAATGGCCGATACGAAGTGTTTCTGGAGGTATTGTCTGGGGGTTTTCATTGCACTGTGCCGGGTGTCCACGCCTTTAGGAAAAACCTTGGATTCCGTCTCCTGGAGCTCCCAAAACCATAAGTAAGTAGCACTCATTGTTTGACAAAAATCGAGCCAGTCTTTACAGCCCACGCATAATACTTTGTTTTTGTAACCCTTTCAGTACCCCAGCGATTATTTTCCAGTTATATAGTATACCTCTAGGGATCATATGTTCAAATGTGTGGCAGCGAAGTTCACCTTAAGCGTGGTGGATTCATATTTGAAATACACGAAAGAGAAATGTTGTATTGTCGTGATATTGCCGTTGTATCGGCGCTTGTGTTAATTGTTGAAGTTTTAGAAACTCTAAAAGCTGTCAGCTGTGACAGACGTGCGTTGTTAAATTAGCGCACTCCATACGAGCTGTTGTGTCACGGCAAGTTAAAAAAAAACATTCGTTGCAGGTAATAGCGCAGTCCGCGCTAATGCATATCTGCCAGGTGTACCAGCAGGACCTATCCATTTTGAAAGCTCACGCCAGCGCTTTAACGCACCGGACCAGTGCATTACGGTTGAGCAACAGCGTTAAACCAGCCGCTACGGGTTCCATTGCGTATATTTACTAGCACGATAATATGACACTAATGCAGACAAACCAAAAATGCAGCCTGCTGCCTTAGTGATGGTGAACAAACTTACCATATCATGCCGAGGTATAGAGAAAGCTGTAGTGTGTTTGTTGTTTAAAACTTAAAATCAACAGAGTAACTGGAGAATGATTAAATACATACGCGATTAAATACACAAATACATGAGTTCTGCTTTCCATTAGTGCACTTGTCAAATTGGATCCTCTTCACTGGCAAATCTTGACTTGGCCCTGAACACACACACACACACACACACGCACACACGCACACATATCAATTATTAATTTGACTTTGAACATGTGTAAATTAATCATATTTCTGCGTTCACTATAATATGAAATACTAGTGTGTGTGTGTGTGTGTGTGTGTGTGTGTGTGTGTGTGTGTGTGTGTGTGTGTATATATATATATATATATATATATATATATATATATATATATATATATATATATAATATATATATTTAATAAATTTCAATCTTATATATATATATATATATTATACAGACTGAAATCGAACTTGATGAGAGCGAGTCGGAGTATAGTGTCTCAAAGCGCAAAGGAGCCTCTTAAGAACTGAGCGAATAATGCGCTTGAGATGCCGTTTAGTTGGTAAGTCTTTTAGAAGATTTTAAAATAATCGTTATCCATTTCCCATAGGCCTGTCATTTTTCATATACCGATATTCACCTACTGTAGATGCGAACAGGAAAGTCAGCGAGTTGCGGATTTGCAAAATAAAATAATATTCGTGTGTCTATAATCATAGTATCCAGTAATTATAAATATATATATATATTATATATATATCATATAATTAATATATATATATATATATATAGATATATATATATATTATCATAATATAGCAGTGAAAGAAAGAAAGAAATTTGTTGTTAAACTAAAAAAAAGGTTTTGTTTTATGTTTTTTTAGTAAGCTAAAAAAATCATTCGATTTTTTTTATAGGGCTAGCTATAAAGTAATATGACATATATTCTTACACATACACAAACACACACATAGCGCACACACACACACACACACACACACACACATATATATAGATTCCTATAATATAATATATATATATATATATATATAGATATATATATATATAGCGCAATTATAATTGCATATTATTATATATCGCACTGTTTATTATTATTGCATGTTTTTATTATTATTACTAAAGAATTCGTTCCAAATAATGTTGACCAAAAAAGAAAAAGCCCATCCCCAGTAAATGTAGTTTATTTGGTAATGTATACATCACTCCTCAATAATTATTCTCACATTTCTCAGGTGACTGCTGTTTTTCTCTCATTATAGCTTTTGCTCATCGTATTGTTTTTCGTGTGTTATGAGCAGTTTAATAACAGTGTAATCCTAGTGTCTCAGCAAAATAGTTATTATTCCTGTTGTGCTATCTTGAAAGAGCGTTCTTTTCAATAAAATTGTCTTGCTATTCAGACATCTCTGAAAACATTACAGTAGTAATATAAATATACAGAAAGAAAGAAAGAAAGAAAGAAAGAAAGAAAGAAAGAAAGAAAGAAAGAAAGACATTGGGGAATGTAAACAAACCTCATTAAATGAAATGCATTTCACATTAGTTGTTACACATTTTTATAGGGCTAGCTGTTAAATACATACCTTATGACATATATGCTTGCAGACACACACCCACACACATTAAATACACATTTATAAATAAATTAATTAATACATAAACACATGTAATATTTAAATTGACTTTTAACATACTTGTATTTCTTAAAAACAGCAAGGAATATTTTGTAAAATAAATAAAACCCCTTTTTGTAAGACTATAGGCTTGCTGAAGGGACGATATGTGTTTATGCCAGTGAAGTCTGTGTATATCCAACACATCTTGAAAAGAGTGTGAGTCACAAGCCTTGACGAGCTTGATGGCGACTCCCTGTAGAATAATCTGCAGTTACAGGTGTAAAGCGGCTGCTGTTATACTGCAGTTGCTGTTTGCTGTTTCAAGTAGCCCAGCATTCTGTGTATTTATCCCTCCCAGTGCTGTGCTCTACCACGTCTCCACTCCCAAATGATCTCTAATAGATTGCAGGCCTCCGGAGAGGTCCTTAATTACTGTGAAGCAGATTACAGATCTCTGACTTTCGCACAGTGTCCTCTCCAACCTGATTTAGAATCAATCAGTTTGATCAGAAGCTTGTGTACAGCTCGGAGATCGGCCATTGCGCTCCTGTTAATATCTTCAACTAACTAAATTCAGAAGCTTGGTGTACTATCTGTCTGTCTGTCTGTCTATATATAAACACACCCAACACTGAGTGTATCTAGTACTTCTGTTCCTATATTTTCAAAATAAATTTTCCTGCCTTCTTCTTTTTCCTCCTAAGCATCACAAGAGAAAAACAAACTTTGGTCATTCAAGCAGAATTGTTGTAAGCTTTGATTTGGCCTGTTTGCAGTTGTGCAGCAGAGATGTTCTGTGGAGCTTGTTTAAACTCTGAAGCCGCAGTGTATTTATGTAGGTGTCAAAGGCAGTGCAGAGGCAGCCCACTTCATAGCTCTGAAGCAGAGTACCTGAAATCAGGGTGTGAAAAGGATTGAAGTTGTTCTTGGGGAAGCTAAGCAAAGATAATGGTGGGTTTCACATATACTAATGGGCTTTTGGAGGTGTGGGGGTTGACGCTGCAGCCGCCACTGTGTGGATCTGTCTCTAAACAGACATGGAAAAACACTAGCCCAGGTCCTGGGCTGGTGAATCACTCTCTAAAGAGGCTTTCAGCCTAATGCCTTGCAGATCAGCCTGTCTGGCTCTGGCCGGGAAGTTTATGGGGTTTTTATTTGGCTACATATAAAAAGCGCTTTCCCCGGGTGGCTGGAAAACGTAGATTTATTTCTGTGGCAGATTTAGCCTGTGATTTTCTCACTAGCTTGATGCCTTGCTGTGCGGGTTCAAGGTTTAAGAGCCCAAACGTTTTTCTTTACTGTTGAACTCTTCAGCCGCGGGTTTGAAAATGTTATGCGTGTCAGATGTGTAGCAGGCCAGTGATAAACCCGCACTTTCAATAGGCAAAGATATTTTGGCCATTTAGCAGCTGTAGTTGTAACAGCACTGATCTGAGTGAGCAGGTACATGCGTTTATTTATATTATACAACCTGTGCGATTCTGCTTGGCTGCTCTTTATGTGCTTGCAAGTCACTGAGCCCAACGTCCTTTTGTGGACGTGTAGAGTATCCAGCTCTGTAACCTGTTGCTCAATGTGCGCAGTTTTATTTCTTGTCAAGGTTATACAGTGTCAACCCTGATCAGGTTCTCAAAGCGGTGCTAGTGAAACTTCACGCCTCCAGACTAGTGAGCCCAAGGCTTGGGTTGGGCCGTGGAAAGGAATTTCTATCTAAAACAAACAAAAATTCTGCACAGCATGTCTTTGGGCATGGCAAACTTGGGTAAAGGAGTTGAATATGGAAATTTAGCAGCGAGAACACCCAATACAAATCCGCCTGCCATTCTGCACATCCACAAAATTACAGGGTGTAATAGAACGAGGCCAAGTGTTGTTGCAAATGTAGTGTTCCTGTTGCAATACATTTACAAATGCCTTGGGTTGTTTTAGTTTTTTTTTTTTTTTTTTTTTTTTTTTTTTTAACTGTACAGTGGTCTGTGATAAGTAAATAGACACTTTTTATAATTAAACAGATAGAAGGGGTGGGAAATTTGCTTATGACAACTCTCTCTACCTTTTTTACATTTTTGTGTATAACTTTTGATGGAATTGGCAGTCATCTGTTACTATGCTGTCTCCCAAGAGGGTCAATTTATATCAGACCAGATACATTAATTTCATGTGGGTCTTAGGCAAGCTGAGCTACACAGTGTTCAGCACTCATTGTTCATGCAGTTTTAATGTTCAAATGACTTGACCCGGTTGGTACCAGACCCTAAGCCAAAATGTATCTAGTCTGTCATGGAGATATACTGGATGGTGTTTTTTTTATTTTTTATTTTTTTATAATTTTTACTGCCATGTCTCCCTCATGGGAACAAAAGCCAATAACCAATCCAATCCTTACCAAACTGTTCAAACTCTGTGACTCTGTGCGAGGTGGCGAGACGATGTTGTGCGCCTCAAGGCTCCAAGTGTTCCTTTTCAGACATTTATCATATTTTCTGTTCGCCCATTAAACAAAACATTAAGGTTTAATGAAGTACGAAATATGAAAAATGCATTTTATCATCCGGAACAAAGAAAGAAAGAAGGAAAAAAAAAAAAAACACTTGATTGATTTGAAACTATTGCTTTGAAATTAAGCTCTTCATATGCTGGAGGCCTGATTTTAAATATGAAAAGGAGCAGGAGATATAATGGAATGAAAAGAGAAGCAGGGTTTCATTTCAATTAAGAAAAAAAAAAAGACAAAGAAGAAAATAAATGTTACCGTGGAATTTTTATCAGTGCTGGGCCATGTAGTTTTCTTTAGAAAAAAATAGAACAAAAAATAAATAGAATCTAGATAGATAGATCTATCTAGTCTATATCTAATATATACTATCTATAGATTATATATATATATATCTATATATAATATAGATATATCCCAGTGGATGACATTTCTAGAGTTGATTAGCGAGTGCAGTAATTATGCTGAGTAGGTAATGCATATGGTTAGGTAGATTACATGAGACTGATTACCTGTGCCCCAATTTTAAGCAGCAAATGGCAACGCTAATGGTGATAATTCTCTGTTTGGGATAATTGTTCAAGTTAAATTGTATATATTTTCCCCCATTAGCAGCCATAGCAACAACTGGGAACATTTGTTTTTATCGCCCAAAAATAAATCCAAAATAAAATGGCCAGTGGAATTTCTCTCATGGTGAAAATAAGGTGATAGAGGCTTCAGCTGTACAAACTGAACTGATTAATAATTACTGTTAATCAATATATTAATAATAAGAGGGTCTCAGTTTCGGAGCGTGCGACTGCTATTGTATACTCTGTCTCAGCAATAAGGGAAACCAAGGGAGGGTAGTTTAGAGCATTGGGTTTGTTTTGAATGGTCTGTAACAGCACTATGGGATTCATAGCTCCTCGGCGTTCTTATTAAATGGACTCTCCTGGCCCAGTTCAAATCTCACATCATGTATAATACATTGCAGTTTATTGTAATAAAGGAAGCTGGAGAGAAAGAGAGGGAGACAGGGGAGAGAGACTCTGGCAATGCCTTCCAGATCAGTGTTCTGTGATTAAAACTGACAGTTCTGGGATTGACTTTGTCACAGTTTAAACAGATAATGTCAGCCTTCAGCTCTTTAATAACTCTTCTCGGAGCACAAGGGTTGTTGCGGTTTACTCTCCACAAGGGGCTCCCTCAAGAAGAGGCAGAATGGTGCTTTTGTCTTGCAGTCGCCCTCCTGCCCACTTTCTTTATACAGGTTCTGATCACGTTTCACACATTTTATCACGCACACCGGAGCTTAAAAGCACATCTGACTGTCTTTTCCAGGAACCGATAGAACAGAAAGAAGCAGGCCTCTTGGCTTAAACTCGCTGCTATCTCACCACTGGGGAGCAACTGGTTTATCTGCATGAATGCTTGTCTGGTCAAGGGCTGTTTCAAGCATTCTGAGCTAGTGTATGTGGTGTGGACATCTGTCCACCAGGGCTTAGAACCAAAGCTTCTGAATGTATGCTCAGTATTTTGCTCTTTGCTTTTCTTTTCTCTAAATACAGTATGTATCAGTATTTGTTAAAGTTAAGGATAATCACAAACATAATAAAAATTGAAAGATGCAAAAAAAGGAACATGTTTCAGGAACATGTTTGCAAATGTCTGTCTCTGCTTTAGTAGACTGAGAGGAATCACAATCCCAGTTTAAAAAGAAATGAGAAAAAAAAAATCAGAAACAGATTTTTAATCAGGATCATTTGGATCTGTTGCAAAGACAAAGTCCTTTATTCTCTCAAAGTTTTTGTTTGCTTTTGACTGCCAAGCTGTGCTTATACCTACGGTTTATAGTTTAGTTTAGTTTTTTTTTAAATAAATTGACAGAGACTGGATGATAAGATGGATAAAAACTTGTTTACAGTGCAGTCATGTACTGTATCGCTGCAACAGCAGCAGATAAAAAAAAAAAAAACTGTGCTGGAAAGGTTAGGTGCTGTGCTTGTCTGAGAGAGAGCATTCATAGACTGGAGAGAAGAATTAAATGGCTACAGCCGCAAACTTGTTGAGCAGAAATTAGGAAAAGCTACTTCTAGATATAAAGCCATTACTGGTCTGACTCCTTTCCCGATTATAACATTGATTACCTTCCACCAGCTGTGAGCAAACAAACCTGGCTATGTATGGTCAAAGTGCAACAGGGAACAGCCACCTACTCTCACACACTTTGCTTTTCAGCCTTGCACCTCCCAGCATTCCCCATTAAGACCACTCGGAGTTCCATTCCTCCTTTCACATTTCTAGGAACCTGAAGCATTGTCATAGAATAAAGAATGTTGATCCAGAAAGTGACATCATGGTGTTTATAATGGATAGGTAGATGGTATTTAATAGTAAGGGAGCTGAGTAGAAGGTTAAATCCAACATTTTCCCCACAAGCGATTTTAAAAGTCGTTCCAAACGAGGCAGGAAAGTCATCATTGATGGCTGTAAAGTTCATCGATTGGGATTTATTGAAGCCTGGGTGAACAGAACATGGTGAGAGAACATTTCACTAACCCTGTTATAGGACAGGTGGAGACCTTCCTGTAATTCATTATACCTCCTTCTAACAGACATTTTATTTTTTACTGCCATTCCAAGAAAGTGCCTGTTCTCGCTATAATGAAAAAAAAAAAGGTTTTATAAGGATAAACACAGCATCAGATTTACCGTGTGCAGAGCTAAAATCTGTAATTATTTCACACCAGGGGCCTTTAACTAATGGCAGCTAAACCCAGGAATTTATAGTAAACCAGAAGATGCTCAAATTATTATTACAGATTGATTAAAATGAACATTGATTTGCTACTCGTGAGAGCCACAGGTAGAGAGCCAATTCAGACGAGTGGCAGTTAAACAACACACAATGGTTGTAATGCTTGTAGATCACATTTTGCTCTCATTTGGGAACAATAGAACATTTCGTCTTATGTTTTTTTTTTTTTTTAAAGTAAGATGTCTTTTTGTTATCAGCTGCAAAGGTTTAGTGAGACGTGTGCAATGCGGTTGGTTTAAAATGACTTTGAATGACGTCAAATGGGGCTAAAACGTGCTTTCTTCTGCAAGATTTGCAAATTTAGAACACTGCGGTCTGTTTGAATTAGGGGTTTGTTATAAAGTACAGTTCTGTTTTCATTTTATATTAGCCCTTTAGGAACATTATTCAGTACTGGCAATTCCCCTAATGTTCCTAAACCAGTAGTGTTCCGGCTGGGTCCAGCAGTGTTTTAACAGAATAGCCAGGATAATAGTAATGGACTGACAGTTGTTAAGACCTGTGCCCTTGCGTAACAACTCATCCGGTTTGTTTTAGAAATCAACTCACAGTATTACAGCCTTTTCAGTCACACAGTAAATTGTGTCAATCATTCTCCCACGGCTGTGACTTTCACCCTTCTTTTAAGCCAGCCTTGGTGAGGGATCACAGATTACAAATGCTTGTGATTGCAAGAAATGGCAGATGCTCTTATAGTGGATTTTCGAACAAAAGTTCAGATTCCAAGACTCTGTTTTTCAGCCGTCAGCACGGCCGCACATTTTTGAGCGACGCGTGTTTTTTTTTTTTCTAAAATAGACTGCAGGATTTATCCACATCTATTCAGCTTACCAGACAGACAGGTATTTTAAGACGTTCATATTTTTGACAGTTCTAAGCAAGTGGTAGTTGTTTGATAAATAAATGTGTCGGCATGCCGTTTCAGTTTAAAAAGCGATGCCCAAAGAAATAGATCACAGATCATTTTAATGGGGCCTGACAGTTTTAGGACTAACCTGCAGCAATGGAACTCCCAGAGACAGTGTTTCCAGAACTTTTACTCTTTATTTTATTTTATTTTTTTGTACTACTGCAGTTTTAGTAGCTTTTCTGTTCGGGTCTCTTATATTGCAGCATAACCAGCGATGTTGAGCGTAGCGGAAAATCTAGTTTGAAAGCCTGAGACAATGAAGGGAGCAGGGGAGAGACCAGGACAGAAGTAGGCTCTGCTTTGTTGTGCATTACATCACCCTGGCTGGGATTAGAAGCTGTACAATATTTCCGTGTGTTACGGAGAAAAAAAACAAAAAGATGCATTTTGGGGATCTAAATGAAGGAGACAAAAGCTGATCGTAAGATGTTCTCTGGAACGGATGAAGCTGACAGCCATTCTAAAACCCATTAGAACCCATTTCTATGAAAATTTGAAATGAATTGGTGATGCACTTTCCCGCTGGGTGGACTTTGCTGTAAGTGTGTCTCAGCGACAGATGGGCTGTCCGTATCAATCGCTATTATTGATTAAAAAAAAGATTTTTTAGCATCACAATCTTACAGGTGCTGTATGAACTACTGTCTCAGTGTATAACAACCAGGCTTGTATAGCCAAACACTGTCCTTTGTAAAAAGGGTTACTCAGTTCTCCTTAATATATTCACTATTGCTCTGATTTTTATTAAATCATCTACTGGATGTAGCTGGTGGGAGTTAATAGTTTGGCGTGGTCTGCAAGAATATTGTTTCCCGTTTCCTATAACTTACGTTGGCTCCATTATAAAGTCTGTATACTAGAAATAACAAAAGACAGTTTGCTCCAATTCTTGAAGGCTCTGAGTTTCTTTTGCTCTCTTAGCCCCCTCCAGCAGGTTTGAGGGGTGCGTTTAGCCGTTGCTATGCAAATACATATAGAAATGGACTAAAACCCGTAGCGATGGGTGACGAGAAGCCTGGATTAAAAGTCACGCTGTTAGCGCTGTAGCCCGACTCCTGAAGATCTCTCAGCTCAAACCCCTGACAGTAGTGGCAGCTGTGAAGGAGAGCTCAATGGTGGCACACCAGGAGTGCCGAAACTGAGCCGCACGCTTTCTTTAACTGAATTCAATGAAGAAAACACAATGCACAGCGCGAGGAAAACTGAAAGCAGTACGTATAACTGTTGATTAATAAAGACTTTATTATTATTATTATTATTATTATTATTATTATTTATTATTATTATTGTTATTATTATTATTATTATTATTATTATTATTATTATTATTTATTTTTATTGTTATTATTATTATTATTAGTAGTGGTATAGTATAATAATAATAATAATAATAATAATAATAATAATAATAATAATAATAATAATAATAATAATAATAAAGAAAAACTGCATTAGTTAAGAAACAACTTTTTAAACAACTTTCTCTTCTACAGTATTTCCCATGAAACAGGTCAATGAAGTGAACAATGCAATTCTGATGGATATATGAGGGTATTGCATATATTAGCCGCACCCTTTATAATTGTTGTGCCGATCCAGATATTTTATTCCCTCTCCAGTCCTATACTCTAAGTGCAATTTAACTGGAGTGCATTGAGAGGAAATTGCAGTCGTTAATGTTATTGTTATCCTTGGTTTACTTCAGTTTGTCTCTCAATTGAGTTAGTCACAAGGCAGATGTGCTCTGAATGAAAGCCAGGGGTTTGGGTGTCCTGTAATTGGATTATTTTGATAGCCTGGGTGAGTGATGGAGTCAAATGTTCACAGATTTCTCCTTTTTGGTCTCTCTGTTATTCTTTGCTCCGATCCAGGCGTTTTTAGACAATCGAAAGACAAAAGGGCTGTAAAAGTAATCATAGATTAGGTCTGGAAACAAAGGGATTTGTTTTGAAAAAGCTGCGAGCAACTGGGTTAAAGTTTCAGGAAACAGTTTACAGTCGGGTACTGCCAAAGCCATGTTGAATTTCCTTTCAGTCTATTCTGTTTTAGTTGAAGTGACATACCTTGAAGAAACATTATCCCCATGGGGACCTGTAGATTAGCAGCCCAGGCTCTGACGTACAAAGGTCACAGCAGAAGTGTCAAAAATGTTCTGTTGAAGTATCGGACTGATTGTAGGGTAGTATTATTTCCTGAACTTGAAAGTGCATTGGTTTGTCATGCTAGGCACTAGAAAAAAAACTCCAAAACACTAACAGTATTATTCATTAACTAGTTTACTTTTTTTTAATTTTGTTGCATCTGTACCGATAAAACGATAAGGCAGAAATTTCCTAACAGTTCACAAAATTGTAATTACAAAAAAGTTACGCTGCACTCATCCCCCATTGCATTAAATCAGCCTTGAAAAGAGGATCTCTAGGCCAGTAAACTAGACTGGAATCCTTTATTTTGCTGCCGACCTTGGGGGTTTCCCAACCCAGAGTTTTAAAACTCTTGCATTCCAGAGGTGCACATTTTACACTCGGTTTCCCAGAAATGTGTGCTTATAATTGCAATTACTGTGACACAGTTCAGTTGGACTGCAAATCTCCCAGTCCCATCGAGTAATGTGTGAATTTAAACCTGGTCAGACTGAAAATAGAGTTTGAAGTCCCATGGAAACGATAGGCATGCAGGAACTTGAAGTGCAGCTGTATGTTGTTTAAGTTTCTGCTATAAAACCACGGAAGATGCTGCTTCTGTGGGATACAAAGATAGAATCCTGGGCTGCTGTGGGATGTGGCTAATTGTGTACAAGGAGACCACACAATTTGGCAGGGATTAGAAATTGCACTGGCTTGCTATAGCCCTTAGTAAAGAACTTGGATGTATTTAAAAAAAAAAAAAACTAAATTCAAAGAAATAATTGTTCTTAAGGTCTTGACTGCAGTGCAGTGAAGCAAACAGACTTTTAGCTGACTATTCAGATCACATTACAATTATTTACAAAGAACTGCGCTACACTAAGCTACTGTAATAAAACATGCACTGCCCTGTCGATTAATTACGGCAACAGTTTTTTTTATTTTTTATTTACTGTACCTTAAAAATCAACCGCTCTGTCCTAAAACCAGATACGAGTTTCAAAAATCTAAGGGGCAAGTCACAATAGCACTGTTTTTAGTACATCATTCCACAGTAGAACATGTGATATAGTTGATGAATTCTTGTTGTTTAGCTAGATTCCATTTAAATTTGAAACATCAATCAGACCACAGAAAGGAGAGACCACCTCCCTTAGGGGACAAGTCTTTCTGCCTGTCCTCATTATCTCACAATTCAGATGTTGTTTATGACTTGACTGCCATGAAATCAGACCTACAGGACAAGGCCTTCGCTCACCTCCCTGACCTGGGACTCACAGTGAGACCTTACCCATGGCCTTGAATGCTTCAATGGGCTGAGTTTTCACAGGTGGTACAAGGCTGAGTGATATGGGCCTAGACCCCATACATATCCATGGCAATGTTTGTTGAGTCCTGATTTTCACAGACAGCATTCTAAAGATATTTAAATAATTACAAAGAGTCCTAATAATTTTTTAGACCATTTCTTCCTGGAAGGATCTTTGCAGAGGAATTTGGTTTTCATCATATTGAGAAAAAGCAACAGAGACTTCTGGCCAGTTAAATGTAAGATCACATTTTCTTACTTTACAACGGCAGTCCGAAACAATATCATACTGATAGCAGATCTTCAGTTTCTTTTCTTTTCATAGTTTTGAAATAATATGGTTTCACTGTAGACTTGAGGGTCGATATGTAAACTCTGGGGTTACAATGCTTAATATTGTGTCTTTAATGGATTAGTTAGCGGCCAGTCTGAAGCATCTGATAGCATTACTGTACGTGACTGTTGCCCAACAGAGAACACAAAGTGCATTGAACTAACAAATTACTGCTTGCAGAAAAAAGCAGGAGCAAGAGGCAGAAGCGGTGACCTACATTGCAAATCACCACCCAGTTGTTTCAGGATACGGAAAATAAAAATTAAAAACATCAATTGAAGCATTTTGTAGTTTTACTTATTTGTTTGCTTTACCTTTGTAGCCTAATATCATTGAGATAGTACTGTAATTAGCATCAAACCATACAGCAGCAACCCTGTCGCTCCTTGGAAAGGTTTGTCAGTGTGCATGAGTTACCCCTGAAAAGCTGGAGGACACTGTTCAGCATTTCTTCAGTCTTGAAAAATTGGTTCAATTCATTGGTCATCTATTAGTGCTCATAAATGAATGGTTTATGTGGAGATAGAGCCATTTAAAATCAGAAATCATTCAATGCTGTATATCAGAGTTAGGGTTGCCAGCTGCCCCACAGCTGTCTTATTATACGTTGACATTTTTCCATTACAAAGTTCTGTTTGGAAAATCAGCCCCATGCTTTGTGTCTGGCTTGTACCCTGGTAGTTATTTCAAAATGTCACCACTGCAAATTGAGCAGAGTCTGAAATTCATCTTGAAAGGAAAAGGAATTGAGAGAACACAATATTAAAGGTGCAATGCTCTTTTAAGTTTACTCAATATGTTACAAATGTGCACTATACATACATACATACATGTAATCGCACATCGACATTTGATGGTGGGTAGTGTATGTGCTGTACATGCAGTTGCAGTACCTAGAAAAAAAAAAGCCATTAAAAATGAAAATAACAACAACAGCTGCACTGTATGGTTTACCTCTTTCATACTTTCATATCGAGCAGGGGGTCACAGGTGGGATGAGCTTTACAGTCTCATCCAATGATGATGGGGATCCCTGGTCAGATCTGCTGTGAATACTAAAACAAGGGGGCGAGGAGAATCATGTGCTTGTGTGCAAAGTTTCAAGCACTGCAGACCTAGCCGCGTATACAGTGTCATGTGATTGGCAGACTGGCTGCAGTCAATTTGTATGATGTGCAAGTGACACAGTCGAGTGAAGAACGCATTAAGATATTCCAGAACACACTGATATGTTTTTTTTTTTCACTCTGTAACTCTGTAAGCAGGGCTTGGGTTTAACCATTTTATTAACATTCTGCTAACAATGCATTTCCACAAAGCTAAGTGCCAGCAAAGCCGGAAGCAGTATTGTTTTGTGTTTTATTTATTTTTTAATATATGAATAAATGTTATTTATTTTATTTGCCGGGTGTATAGTTATAGAAGACAGCTAGGGTTTAATATATTTCTTCTGTCCGTGCAAAGTGGTGAAACGCTGATTTAAGAACGAAAGTGATACATTGTCTTTGTATGTGCAGCCCTGGCTGTCTAACTGCTACCTTTAGGTCTCTGAAGATGGAATGCCTTGTCCAATAAGGCTTCCCACAGCAAAGCCCTTTGTGCAGATTAGAAATGACCATGGCTGGAAAGGTATTCCGATGTTAATGTGACTTTTTGTTGGGGCTCCAAAGCCACCAGTAAAAGGCAGTGCTCCTTTTTAAAATTCAAGAGCACCCCTGCAGCTCTGGGCTGGGTATTGGCTTCCCTTTGATATTCCATTAAGAGGAGATTGGTGGAAGTGTGAAATGGCTTGCTCTTCAAAGTGCTACACAGACCCCGAGATTAAGAACCCCTGAAAGATGTCTGTTACAAACAGTACTGCTTCCTGACAAAAGGTGGGGAAAATAATTGGATTTGACTTTACTTTAGAGCCCAGTACTGCAGCGTCTTCTGTTAATACAAAGCCCAGAACGCCTTAGCCTTTAAGATCGGGGCTGTATATGTGCGTTTGCGGCAGCTTCTGAACTTCAAAACAATGTAGCGGCTGTGTCCGAGGTATTAGGCCTCTTGTGTTATGGTCAAGCACTCAGGAGTGATCGGTGTCCCAAGTCACATTTCAGAGTAGGAGTGCAGCTGTTACCACAAAGGGCAGCGCTGGCTGTGTGCAGGAGCTCAGGTGTCAGCACGGAGAAGGTCCCTGTAGATGAAGGGGAAAGATCACTTACAGTTGGTGTTAATAGTGCAAATGTAGATTTACTAAAGGCATTGCTGTGCCTGGGTTCCAAAGCGTTTCACCATCTGTTGTAGAAAGTTGTATAGTATTTTTTGTGTTAAGGTTACTGTGTGTGTCAGCTGAAGTGTTGCTGTAGTTGCTGCACTATGTTTAGTTTAGTCGTTATGCTTACTTTAAACAGCAGGAGCAATGTAATTATGTAGCTTCTTTTTGATTGAGTTTCAATTTAATCTCAGATCTGGTATTTAGCAAATGCATTTTTCAATAGTAAATATTTAAATGAAAAGCCTTTCTAGCAGTTAAAGCAAGACGTACACACAGAGGCTGGAAGACATAAATATTAATGACACATGGAGTTGTTTGTATACTTTAAAGCTATTACGTTTCAGTCCTGTATTGCTGCCTGGAGTTTTTAATGGTGAGTGACTGGTCTTCTGTATTTGAGGGAGACTCTGCTAGTATTAACTCGTTACATGGATGCTAATTATCATTTAAAAAATGTGATTACTCCAGGGACCATCTTTATTAATACGGCTAAAGCCGTCCCAATTAAAAAAAAGGGTAGCTTGCTTTGTCTGGACCTATTTTGAATCCGAGGGGATATCCAGTACAAAAACTGAATGGAGACACCCAAATACCACCTCTTCTATTCTCTCTGTTTTGAAGCTTTAGTTCGACTTGAAGCCCCTATTCTAAAAGCAGACCCAGGAACAAGAAAAAATGTTAAGAAGGTCAAAGTGTGCTGTTAGTTTTTATTGCCTGGCACTTCCTGGCCAAATGGACTGTTTCTGTAGAGGGTGGAGACTGTATTAGCATTTAGATAGAGGGGGCTGTGCCCAAACCTCTTGTCAACCAGAATAAAGGGCAAAGGGATTATTTCTGTGGTCAGGTCTCAGCACTTGAAGAGAGCACAGTTTTTGAAAAGATAATGAACATCCTTCCTCAACCCTCTCCCACCCCCTTCATGAACATCAAGTTATTAAAAACTTTGGCCCAAGCCACAGTCTGTGCCCAGCTTGAATTCTTTAGCTGCGTAATCTTCTTTTATTGTGTTACGTTGCATGAACTGTTGAGGATGCTGAGTTGTCTTTCATACTGACAGGCTTTCAAGGAGTTGAGTACATATCTTTCTGTTGCCATTTTGGCAGCTATTCATGCTTTATTACGTTTGAAATATAAAAACAAAACAAAACCAAAAAAAATCTACTTACAACTCAGTGTAAGGGACCTGACGACAAGGTGCTGATTTTGACAGAACTGGACTGAACTTGTTGCATTAAATTAAAAAAAAGAGCTAACCTATGGAAACAACATTAGAAGGTCAGACCTTTTTCAATATGAGCTATCTGCTCCTAGAGCCTGTGTCCTAAGCAAGTTAAATATCAGCAATCACCCTGAGCACTCAATAACCTTTTTTTATTGCACTGGCATTTACCAACATTCAAGCACAGTTTGGGCTCATATATCCTTAAATCCTTCTCCAATGGGCCGTATCATGTAAACCAAGAATATTGTGTTCTGAGGAAAGTAAGTGTTTTAAGGTGTTTAAAATAAAAAGCCCTTTTGTTTAGTTCAGCACTCATCTTTTGGCCTTTAGAGGTGCTCACTGTCTTTCTGAAGACTTGGTGAGTTTAGTTTGCTTACATGTGATCAGCCTAAGGGGTTTTGGAAGAGCTCCTGGTACAGAACCCATGTTGCTGACACCTTCTTCAGCCAGGTGTTTCATCAGCCTGTGTCGACACCATGCTCTCACTTACTCACATCACAGAACAAGAGCTGTGTCATTGAAGCAGGAACGAACACAAGGCTCCAGAAAGTATCTTGGGGGCTAATTAAACGTATCTTTCATGATTATTAAATAATAGCCCTTTCTCACTCTCCACTGGGTACCCATGGCAACTCCTTCATTAGCTTTTGTTTTTCCACCCTCATCAGTGAAATCATATCCCAGACTTGTGCGTTTCCAGTCTCCGAGGGATTGCGGTGTCGTGTTAGGACAGGTAGTATTCTTCATCAAACGGAGCTTAACTGCACCACAGTTAAAATGCTGAGGCAGGTTGTGAGCCATCCCAGCAGAGCTCTACCCTCCGCCAGCCTCTCTCCCTGGGTGCTAAGTACTAGATTCCACTGCCCATTGGTAATGAAACACTGTTCGAATTTAGAGTAGTATAGGGTTGCAGTCCAGTTGAATAAAATCAACAGGCTTTTTATACAGGGAAGAATAGCAATGATTAATATTTTACTTAGGCATTATAGAATTGGTCCTTCCCCCTTTCTGTTTATTCAAATTCTTGAAAAGGTGCTGTAGAGGAAGATTGGGACAATGCACTGAATGCTGTTTTCCAATGCAGCAGCAACATGGCATCTTGCATATTCATTCATTAATGAAGGTTTGAGTGAATGTTGCTGGGCAACTTGAACAATCTGTGCATGAATACCAAGCACCATTTCAAATCGATTTATACCCCGTCAGGAGCAGCACCAAATGCAACCAACTTTCTACTTTTTAAAACTTGTTTCAATGTAACCCAATTTGAGCTGCTGCTGCCCATCTGCTGCCCATTTACAGCTCATTAAAGGGATCTTTATTTTATTATACCAGCTTAGATGTGCTGCTTAGTTTATGCTCTAAAGCGGATTAATTTTATCTCCGATGCAGTTGTTGAAGCTAATTGCAATAGCGTTTAGCATCCCAGTAATTCATCTCATGTGACTGTAGTCCAAACAGTTATAATAACCAGTGCCACTTGGATGAATTACAGGCAGCGGTAAAAAGCGAATCCCCCATAGAAATTACGGTTGTTGTTCGAGTTTCCAAATGTGTATTTCTTAATGCAAACAAGCCCTGCAGGGGTGCACAGTTTGGGTCCTCGAGGTCCGGATTCCCTCCTGGTTTTATTTCATTGGAATGTTCTTTATAGCAGGTTAGCAGCTGTTTGCCCCTTTTTAAAGGTTGATTGTGGAATTTGTTTCTCTTTCTGTTTTAGTGTTGACTTTTTCCTGTGCTGTCCTCCACACAGGCGGGCAGAAAGGTTGTGTAACTTGGGACAGTGATAGAGGAATGCTATTGTTGAATGTAGCAGCACAGAAACGAACAATGTGAGCACATATAATACCAAACCAAGGTAAATATTGAACACCACACTTGTTATTTTTTTCCCCTTTCATTTGTTCAAGAAAATGTCAAGATTTATGATCCGGACTGTTTTTCTTCGCAGCTACGATGCCTTGCCGTTTTCTATTGGGAATCGTCCTAAGATCCTGTGTGTTTTTGACAGTTATTACCAGCTAAGGCGTTCTCATGGTTTGCCAGGCATGAGAAAGACAAATGGTTGTGCCTTCTAGGGTTTGAACCATCTGATTACTGCACCGAACTAAGCAGCAGAACAGAGAGATAGAAGAGGAGTAACCGGTGAGCGATGATGATGGGTTGTTTTGTGAAAAAAAAATATCAGGAAGTGGTAGTCATGGAGATTTGTATTACGTTTCCGAGGCAGTGGACAGAAATGCATTCAGTCGCATTATAAAAGCTAGGCTTATTTTTGCTTGCGTATTAATTTTGAATTAAACCAGTGTGCGTCCAAGCATTTTGAGCAGATGCTAAAATTGTGTTGCTGGAGAGGGTAAAATCATTTTTGCACAGCTAACATCGTGAGCGCCTTGGTGTACTCAGCTGGAGCCAGCACTTCATTTGTTATTTTGTTTACCAGACTTAGCTATATGTAGCCATGCAGAAAGCTAAATAGAGTCAAACACTTTTCTCTCATGTGCTGAGGGCACATGTGGTGTCTTACTCCATGCTTGCAGTGTCCCTTGGCATGCTGGTTAGGTGGCAGCTTCAGCACGCTCAGCGCACAGTGACTAAAGTCCCGTCCGTCTGAATGAGAAACAGAAAACGACAGGCTAAAGCAATCCCTTCTGGTTCTTATTTGTACTGATAACCATATGCACTGTATGCAAGCATCCCTTCTCTGTGCTTTGCAGATTTCATGCTTGCCTTCTATTACCCAATTCTACATTAGCATTCTGCATGACAACAAGATTAATTAACATGCAAAGAAGATAAATCCAATTACTTCCGTTTAGCATAATTTTTTTTGGGTGCCACACAGTTTAATTCAGAGATGTTTTAAATCCATTTGAGGCTGGAGGGGGGGCCAGAGATGCAAGGATGGCACAGCAATCAGCCCCTCCTCCCACTGGAAACACAATTGATGGGATAAAAAGATAAGCCTGCCCTCCCCCCGTACGCAAAACTACATTTGTTTAGATGATAGACTCATCAGTCTGCTGTAGCAGCAGCGTTGATTAATTGCAGAGAGCTAGCACAGCCCGCCCATCACTCAGTGTTAATGAGATGCAACAGGGAGCCGAACAAGCACTTTTCATTACACGCCAGTGGTTACTACTACTGTAAACCGGTGTTCGCAAACACAAAGCCCCTCTTGCCAAGCACCCTCAGAAAGGGACAGCTGTTTGTGTGTTTGTGAAAGGCATGAAGCCCTCGGAAGCTTGCTTCGCGGTTTGCTTTGCAGCATAGCCAGATCTTGTGGTTGTGGGTTGATTGATCTGTTGTTAATAGCTGTCATTGTGGGTCGCTACCTAGCGATGGCAGTAGCTGTCAACAAGGGCTGAACCCAGTCATGTCCAAAGTTGTAGCGGGAGCAATAATATTTCAGCTTACAGAATGTTGGAGCCAGTCCCAAAAGCATACAGCATATGTTTTAAGAATGGTGTCTAGTTGCTGTCCTTAAACATTTTCTCCAAGGGAAAGTAGGAAGTTACTAGTGTAACAAAAGTGAATACGTGGAGACAACATAAAACTGGCTCATTCTGTTTAAGGGTGGGGTGATGGGACGGGTATGCCTACCAAGTTTCCTCCAAGGCAGGGTAGTACTGTGAGCACCTAGCACCATCAATCATAGGCAGCCCGAGACAATGAGAAGAATAAGTGTAGCTAGGAACCAGGGTGGCAGCTGCGAAGTGATACAAGATAAATATTGGACTGTACATTCCTCCCAGCTTTCTCCTCTCACTTTGTGACACATTAATAATGAAAGTGTTTAGAACGTGGGGGCCTGCTATCCTTTCCACTTGTACACCAGCAGATTCAATTTGAACTGTCAGAATATGAAATACTGATTTTGAACATTGAATATGTCACGTTTCATTTTTGTCTTCGGCATATGCTGTGTTGTAATGAATGATTGTCTGTTAAGGATTAATATAAAAAGGCGCTCCTTATGTGCAGGTTAGTGGTCCTTAAATAATCGGGTAAAGGGCTTCTATGCAATCCCTTCCCAAATTCAAAACACATACTTACATTTGCCACAGCAGCCTTAACCAGACTTTAAAAGTCTAGTCTGAACTCAATTTTGACTTAATCCCTTCTCTTTTTGAACTGAAACACTACATATTGATTAAAGGAAAAGGTAGATGACTCTTTACATGAAATAGGTCTTAATACTGAGTTACACATTCTTCTTAGTTAAGTTTGTCTGAGAAACGGGAAATCTTGTTTTCAGAAACATTCCCCGGGATTAAAGATGACTTAGAATGCACCTGCAAAGTCAAACCCTGATCATGTGTGTAGAGGCAGCGGACACAGAGACTGCAAACTCCCTCCTTGAAGGAACAAAGAATTTTAAGTGCTCACTATCCATGACTGACCCCAGGGACAAATCCATCAGCCACATACAACCTAGATATTAGTGCAGCTTGGCTCTCATTATCTTTTTCAAGGTAACCAATTATTATATTTCTCATTCCGACATGGATCGAAGGCTAACTGTGCCTAGACTGCTACCGCCTGGACTTTATATATATATATATATATATATATATATATATATATATATATATATATATATATATATATATATTTATATATATATTATATATATATATATATATATATATAATATATATATATATTCAAGTGTCTATATATATATATATATTTCACCCGATCGACAGCCCATTCACTTTTAACTACAGCTAATGCAAAGGCCCTTCCTTCCAGAGTTAAAATGTAGCATTTTTTCATCACACCATTATCTCTTGCCGATTGCACTAAAATATCCTCATAGGAGTATATATTGTTGTCGGCAGCCACAGCAACCCAGTGTCGGGTATGCTGGCATCCAGCAGCTTTTCAGCACCGGCTGCCAGGCTGGACTATAGCATTTTTAGCCAAGCAGCCATCAGGGGAATGTGCAGGGTCTGGATTTTCAGCAGGCCAAGAAGAGCCCTTCTGTGTTTCTGTTTGTTTGAGTATGTGAAGGGAAACAGGTTGGTTTGCAGCGGTTGGTACTTGAGAAGAGTGGACTCCAGTGTCCTTCAGCCTAGGGAGCCAGCTGCGCTTCTAACTGCATCTCTGCTTTATGCTACAGTGATCACTGTCCCATTAAAACCCAAAACCTCAGATTAATGTGGTGAAAATTGTGGTCAGGTGTATAGTTGTATTCTTTTTTTTTTGTTCCTGTAAGAAAATGGTAATGAAGCAGTGTGGGTTGTCTGTTTAACTGTGTCTGTTCGCCTGTCTGGCTTTCTGCCTTTTCATTGCCCAGCCGGTGAGTGTGTGCTTGCATGTAGGTACTGAGTATGAAGGAATGTTATGTACCTATACTATGTATGCTTGCGTGTGTAAGTCCCACTTGTACACTGTTAGAAGTTTGGGCATGTAATGGGATCCCTTGTCTTAAGACATGGCTTATAACGATGACACGCCTGGTGCCAAACACAGCCTGAAAAGAGCAAACAGTAATCAGAGGGAACTGGCTCGAGAAGAATGTGAAGAATTGCAAAAGCCAAAGGGATTTTTCATCTTAATGATAGCATGCTTAAACTTATGTGTGGACCATTTTGTTTTGCAATCTTAATTCACAGGATACAGAACACATAATTTCTGTTTTGGCCTCCTTCCCTAGATTTCCATTATGTCTTTTCCACTGAGCATTGCATTGTAGTTCTTTCTCAATTAGCTGTTGGGAATTTGCTGAGAATTCCTGAGCTGGCAAGCCAGGAAGCTGGTCACCGAGGAGCACAGACAAAATTCCAGGCACTTGTCCTAGCTCCCAGCCTTCTCAAGAATCTCCAGAATTTGCAAAGACAATTGGGATCATTAGGTAATTCACAAAGTCAGTCCTTGGCTCCAGTCTCGACTGCCAGAGCTGGTACTTAAGACAAGGTCCTTGATCTGAAGAGTCAGAGCCCTGTTACAACTACAGTATCCTAATAACCTGTCTCACTGCACTGGAGAGTGGGGTGGCAGTCAAGGCACTGCTGAGGAAACAGGGTTCAGCTGCTGAAGCCTGGAACTTACAGTGCTCTGCCTGCTTGCTATTGTGCTTGATGGCAGGTTTACTAGCCTGGATTTCTTGTCCTGAACGGATCACACCTTCGCTTTAGAAACTGGCTAGAGGACATGTGATGCAGTCTGTTCTCGGAAGACCCATCTTTTCATTGTGAAAAACTAATTACCCCCACCCGCCCAAAAAAACAAACAAAAAAAAAAAAACAATGATAGTAAAATAAATAAATAATACTTTTATTTTCCTGGTATACAAACCATAGTTTATTTGATTTGTGGTAATTCACCAATGTGTAACATTAGGATAAATTACCTATCAATAACCGGAGCAGATCGTTTTGTTTGACTGGCTGCTTTGTGCTGTAAGTACAATGTATTCTGTGTTACGCACTCACACGCACACGCACACACACACACACACACACACACACATGCACATGCACACACGCATGCACACGCACACGCACGAGCACGCACACCCACAAGCACAAGCACACACGCACGCACCCACGCACCCACGCGCGCGCACACACACACACACACACACACACACACACACACACACACACACACACACACACACACACACACACACACACACACATACACACACGCACGAATCGGTGAGTATAAGGGGTACCACACAATGCAGGATGCATTTCACTGACATGTTCATTTGTGCTTTGTTGTAATCTTCTTTGGCAGATGGCTTAGTACCGGAAACTATTACATTACATGATACTCTTCCTTTGATTAGTAGTTCAGCATATCACAGGGTCGAAAGTTATTTAGAGGCTTCTATACGCTTTCTCTATGCTTCTAAACAGCAGCACAGAGATTAGTTTAAAAACGTAGCGACTCAGAGTGCATGTGCTGTACATTTAAAAAAATGTGTATAAAAGAAAAGCAAAAGGAAACATTTTTGCTTTAAATGTTTGTCTGGAAAAAAAAACTAAAAATTGTTGTATACATTTTTTTAATGGTGTTATCCAGTTGAAAACTAAACATAATGACTGACTTCTGCTAACTTGTTTATATAAATTAGAATTGCAAGAACAGTGTCAGCTGACCTGTTTTTGGTTATTGGTTTGTAATTCTTGCAATGCTGCCAAACATACGCACTTTGCTTTTTTCCCGCTTTTGTTTTTGGGTATTGACTGACTAACTCATTAAAGTTTGGATTCACGTAACATGGACTCTCAAACAGTATATTTTTTTCCAGTTCATTATTACCAAAAATGAAAAGAAATTCCAACACTCACCAACCGGCACAGCCCACAGACATTAATCCAGTGGGGCTAAATTAGCTTGTCTGTGGGAAAGACGTTCTTCATTATAATTGAGTTAGGACCTGTTCACGCTGTTTTCTCAATGCAAAAATACATTTATTACAACTCGCCCCATATGTTTTATTTTTTATTTTTTTATTCAGTAGTAGCAGTGCGCTTGTCAGGGGAAGTCGAGCGGCTTACAAAACAGATTTGAGTATTTCCTTACCTCATCACCAGTATGGGGCTCATTGAGAGAGGTATGAATGGTGACAGTTGAGGGGTCTAAGCTGGCTGAGCCTACCAGTACACCCTGCAGTTCTGTTGTCTTATTCTCCTAGTACAGGGGCAATGCCAAATCACATGCTTATATTGTTTCTAGGAATGGTGTAGAGGAGGGGACGCCTTTCGTGAGCATTTCTTTTTTATTCCTCAAAAAAAAAAAAAACTACAAGCGTATTGTTAGAAATAAATGAATGAGCTGCGTTTGCACTGGGCTGAATAATGATTAAATGCTGTCTGTAATTGCCTGTATTCCGGTTTCTCCAAATCCAGGAAGAATGGAAAAGAGGGGGTGTAGATTAGTAACCCAGTCTCCTGTTTTACAGTGTGATAGTGTTGAACTGAGGGATGCACAGTAGAGTTTATCAGCTCTGGTGTTGAAACAGGCTACAAAGTAAACGTTATGATAAAGACATGGTTGTGTTCTTCTAGTCACAGGTCTTGGTAGTGTGGCAGTCACATGCTTTTAATCTTAGCTTGAGTAAACAGTAGGACAGCCTGCTCCTCTGCTCTCCTTATTTGTCAAAGCAACCCGATACTGAATCGGAACTGCAGCTCACACACCCTGACGGTTTTGAACATGTTCTTCGCTGCTTCCTCGAGGCATTGGCTTTTCAAATCAACATCTCTGGCGCCAACTGAGGCTAAAGACAGTTAGATTCACTGATCAGACATTCCTGGTCTTCAAGACGGTGCCAGTAGCTTTTTAACATGACTCACTGGTACACCTGCAAACTTAATTGTTGACTGTTTTGTTTAAACAGTTTTTTTTTTTTCTTGGTTTGTTAAGAGGGAATAATGAGGGAGGGGGGGGGAAATAGCTTGATGCAGCTTCAAGGTTTTTTTTTTCTCTTTGTCAGTCATGGATTTGAATCATTCAACACATATGCAGAACAGTGCAACAGATAAAACTAAAGAAACGTGTTTAATTAATTCAAAGAATGAAATGAAAGGAGGAGCCCTGCTACTGCATGCACACGCGGTATTGAGTCAAACTAATACGACAGTAACACTTCAAACCAGAATTCCCTCGTCAGCCGCAGTCTGCAGTATGTCAGTGTACCAGGGAACACTGGGGGTGAATCAGCTTACAGGACTGAAACACTGAGAGCATGATCCACTGTACAATTAACTGCAGCTGTTAGCACAGCACAGAGACAACTGGGAACACAGTGGCACAGCACAGAGACAACTGGGAACACAGTGGCACTCTCCCAGTAGGAAAGTTCAGCTTGGGTATCACATTTTGGATTGTGTCACAGAGATACAGTTGCCTGCCTGGTAGATTTTTTTATTTTTTAATTTATAAGGGGATGAACACTAATTGCTTCCCTATTGCTTTGTGTTGGTACGGCTCACATCTGTCATAGTGCTTGGAGCCAAAAACTCATTATCGCAAAACACTTTACAAAAGGCTTGGGAAACCAGACTAATAAATTCACTATGTGCGTCTAAAAAATACACAAATGAGTAAAAATATATATTTGCCCCTTGTTGTTATGTTTTTGACAAGCTCACTTCTGTGCTTGAAGTTTGCTTAATATTTACATGTTATGTCTTTTTAAAAATGATTTATGTTTATTTTATAATATTGTTCAACATTTATTAATTTGTTTACACTGCAGTTTTAAAAGTCTTTATTAAATGTATTTTTTTTTCCCATTTATTTCCAAAAGGCCAGATATTCCAGGTGCGTAGGCCTAGGTTAAATTGAAGCCTTTAGAGAGGTAAAATTAAACACACTACATTCAAGTCTGTTTTGTTGTCTCAGGCAAAAAAAAACAAAAAAAAAACACAGGCAAATAAACCTAGTGTTTCCATGGCAACCTGTTTATGCCTCCCTGGTGCATCTTGTAAATCCAATTGGAGAGCGAATGAAGCCTTGTCTTCTCTGAGGCCTGAATGGGCCTGAAAGTGAAAAAACAGGCTTAAAGTGTGTTGGAGGCCTAAATAAGTGAAGAGGGGGAAACAAAAGACCCCGAGTTTCTTCTTATCTCTCCGAGTTTATTAATGGGGCCCCTTAAACCCAGACAATTGAGATGGGCTTGCTCAGAAGGATGAGGCCTTTACCCATATTGCTTCAGCCTGGTTCCAGCACCTGGCAAATTTTACATAATTTAATTAAAGACCTTTTCCTCACAGTGGGAAAGTTTTTTGCATTTGCATTTTATTAGATTATATCTTCACACTTGTACTAACACAGTTTTAGTTCAGCAGGGGTTCAGCATTCAGAACAAAAGTAAAAAAAGAAAAATCTTCAACTAATTATGCACACTGCTTACTAATGCTGCATGCTTCAGTGATCATTGATGACAAGAAAAATGAATGTGTCAAAATGTCTACAATTTAGAATTAAACAATTTGGAATATGTTAAAAAAAAAAACATCAACAACACTTATTTCACACCATTTTAAATGTTATTTAATGCTTAACTAAACAAAGTAATCCTTTTATAACGTAACATTTCTGACACATTATTGTCACCGTTATGTATCATATTATAATGTATTAGGCTATATGTTTTATTTATTTGTATTTATTTCAGTGTCCCGTTGTCAGCTTGGTGGGCAGTAATACGTTATTATCTTGCATTTATTAAAGCTTAGTGATCACCTCATCAGTTTAAAGAACAAGCCCTGTTTTTGTTCCAGTTGGCCTAATGTGAAAATCATTAACCCAAAGTGTTGTGATTCCTCTTGCTTGTAATGATTGCAGATTATTGAACATTTAAGGAGACGAGGCTCAGGTTGAAGGTTACAATCACCATATGCCACCCAGGTTGAAGTATCTGCCCAGACCACTGAGGTTATTCACTTGTATGCATGGTGCAGATATGGTGCAGTGCTTTTATTATACAAAATATGTGGTTGGGCAGTGCTATCTTGGAGCTTATTCCACTGGCAGTATGAAAATATACAGGCACCCTGTAAAGTTATGAATGCGTTGTTTGAAACTAAATCAAATAGTTACATTTTTTACTTTTATATATAAACAGGTGGTATTTTTTATAGCAAGAAGAATGTTAATGAGCAGTAAGTGTCTTGCTTGCCTGAATGTCCTGTAACACGGTGTTATTCTTTATACATCATTCTAAACCCTTGTAAATGAATTATGACTTTAGAGAAGAGACTGTGCCCTTATTGTAACCTGCTTCATCTGTGCTGGTGATCCCTAACAGAACAGTTCTGCATCCTTGCCCGCGGGCTCCCCAGTGGCTTAAACGGCTATATTCTGATTGTAGAGGGAAGTGTGGGACCCCCCCCCCCCCCCCCCCCATCATAATCTAAACTGCATGGGGGATATCAGCAGTTTTGGAGGGTGGTCTTGTTTATAGTTCAAGACTAAGGCTGTGCGATTGAGTCATGAATTAATTTTCTTAAAGGAAGGGCTCTGAAATATACATGCATTTCTCTTAAGAGCCGATATTCACCCATCCTTGTAGCTGGCGGTTTTCCAAGCACAGTTTCTAAGCTGCATTTTATTTTGTTTCCCCAGTTTTCCCCAGATATTGAGTAGTTGTGATCCATTTGTCTTCCTATAACTCTAACATATATTTATGATGAATTTACTTTGAGACCAGCACTAGAATATCTTTTGCAGAAACTCTTCTCTATGCCACCTCTCCTCCTTATTAGATTTTATGGTGATTTTGTGAATTTATAATGAAAATGCTTTTTAAAATCAGTGGAAAGTGATCCAGCAGTTTACCTCTGAGATCTTGGAGGAAACAACATAGCATGCTGTTCCATGTGTTATTTCAAGAAGTTTGCTTGTTTTTGTTTAATTTTTTTCTTCTTCAGGCGCTTTCCACAGTGATAACAAATTGTTTTGTTTTTTTAATTTACATGCCTTCCAGTGGTATTCAAATGAGTCGGTTCTAAGTAAACAGCAGGTTTATAGGGAAAGTACATGGATGAGGATAACATCAATTAAAACTCTACTGGAAGCACACAGAGCTGCAATAATCGCGTTCATCCGCTGACTAAAAAGTGCCAATGAAAGACATGAAAGTTTGTGTTAGATGACTGTGAATTAGAGCTCTACAGAAGAACATTGCAGATGAATATGTTAATTAGCCTCATTAATATGAATTACCTTCCTAAACTCACATGATACCCTGTCGTTTCAGCCGGTTTTCTTTTATAAAAAAAAAATATATATACGTACAATAAAATATTGGCTACCGTGTGAAGCACCCCTCTAACTCCCAAAACCACACACATTACAACATGAAGTATGAGCATCGCATGATTACACTAGAGGGAGCCAGTGAGCATAAACAAGGATGCACTGACTGTGCTATCCAGCACACAGACTGAGCAATGGGAGGTGTGAGCAGTCTTCAGCTCCAGCTTCATTTCATATCACAGTGTTTGTTTAAAACTCCTTTTGGAAGGTTATCAGGGGCCCCGAACCGGATGTAAACTGTCTACAGTGGTTGGGAAGGGATTGTAGAGTCAGCATTCAGCAAGACGTTAAACCTTTCAAACAGTTTTGGGCTGTTTTCTGTTTCATAATGCATGCAAAAATGACTAGCAGGCACTGCTGATGCTAAAGGAAGCTGGCACGTTCAGTTTACCTTTTGAGTCGCAACTGCTTGCAAGGAGATGCATTATGTTTTATGAATAGAATTAGTTTGTATTGTAGGAAAGCAGAAATCTAAAATTTAATCATGTCGTTTTTTTTGTGTGTGTGTTTTTTTTTTAATTGCAAGCCTGAAATGCAGTAGTGCCGCAGTTTAACAATATAAACCTATGGCAGTGTTATGGTAAGTGGTAAACTTGTGGTTCCAGAGTGTTTGACAACACAGCCATAGTATTTGCACAACTTTGAGGAATTGGTTTTCAGGACTGGCTCTCCCCTCCTCACCTTTCCCATCAGAAACACCTCACGAAACAAGAAGCAAACTCAATGCTGTCACCTGATATCCCTGCTAAGAAACCCTAGGATCAGGGCTTTGCAGTGCAAACAGGTTTGGGGAGACAGACAGGGGGCTCTGTGTTCTCCACGGCAGGCCAGGGAAGAGATTAATCCTGGGCCTGGAGTTTTCGTTTCACCAGCGCTGCGTGTCTGTCGCCCCCCTCATTCGAGAGAGAGTGAGTATACCTGCATTCGAAAGATTATCACAGAAAGCCATTATTAAGTAAAGTATGGCTAACAAGATGCTCGGATACATTGTGAAAAGTGTTGAATTTAAATCAAGGGAAGTAATGTTAAAACTGTACAATGCACTTGTAAGACCTCATCTTGAATATTGTGTGCAGTTCTGGTCACCTCGCTATAAAAAAGATATTGCTGCTCTAGAAAGAGTGCAAAGAAGAGCGACCAGAATTATTCCGGGCTTAAAAGGCATGTCATATGCAGACAGGCTAAAAGAATTGAATCTGTTCAGTCTTGAACAAAGAAGACTACGTGGCGACCTAATTCAAGCATTCAAAATTCTAAAAGGTATTGACAGTGTCGACCCAAGGGACTTTTTCAGCCTGAAAAAAGAAACAAGGACCAGGGGTCACAAATGGAGTTTAGAAAAAGGGGCATTCAGAACAGAAAATAGGAGACACTTTTTTACACAGAGAATTGTGAGGGTCTGGAATCAACTCCCCAGTAATGTTGTTGAAGCTGACACCCTGGGATCCTTCAAGAAGCTGCTTGATGAGATTTTGGGATCAATAAGCTACTAACAACCAAACGAGCAAGATGGGCCGAATGGCCTCCTCTCGTTTGTAAACTTTCTTATGTTCTTATGTTCTTAAGATGTTTAGTTTTTTTTTTTCAGGGTGATACATTATCAGCATACCCTCTATGAACCTCCCCATTTCTCAAGCTTTCACTCTTCAAAACTTTTTCCATTGTTTTGATTTTAATCACAGCCTTTGTCTGCTTTACGGAACATTTAGCATTTTTTCATGAAAGGGAACAGAAAGAGAGGAATTTTAAAGAGATACAAATATATCCTTATCCTGAAGTCTTCTGGGTGATTTACCAAAAGCAGTGCAGTTATCTCTCTGGCAGGTAATGCTGGTTGTTGTTTTCAATTAAATTTGTCCCATGTAATCCTAGTCTTTTGCTCTTAACTTACCCCTTGTCCTGTTCAAATCCTGTGCAGTGAGACCTAAAATACCTTTCATTCCTGGAGCACTCTGTTACAATCAGGAGAAACCAGAGCAAGGAAAAAAAACAAAACAAAAAAAAACAGTTGACACTTTAACAACAACTTCCATTATTATCGGAGAGAGCAGTGTGGGTATGGCACCAACTGTAGACCTTACTTTGAAGATTATATGATTAAGAATTCAATTTATTTCAGTAACGGTGGTTCATTTAGTAAAAAAACTAAAAACATCAATCATTTAGTAAAAAAAACCTAAAAACATCAATCTATGCCTGCAAAAACTCTTTTACACATAATGCTGCCCTGACGAAGTTCTAAATATTTAACGGCTTATGTCTTAGCATTAGCCACGCACTCAACCAGCTTTAGTAAATAAAATTGAAATGTGGTATTTTTTAATCCTCAGTACCCTGTTCAAACTGCTGCCGCAGAAAGAGAGGTCATATATAATAATGAGTTGTACCAACAAAAATCTGTCAGATAGAATCTTTCTGGGCAGCTATGTGGTGGCGTCAGACATTCTAAATGTCGGGTTTCTCCTAAATACTCAAAAACTGTCATTGCGATTGGCTCCCTGGGGCAGCTAAAGTTTCTAAAACAAAAATAGTTAGGAACTGGTTGGGACGTTTGACAAAAAAGTCTGGTAACATGCGTACATTTATTAACTTTAAAATTCTGCACAAAACCAACACTGAACTGGTGCATGTTGACTCAAAGCCCTTTGACGTTCGTATTTTCTTATTTTTTTATATTTCTGAATGTAAGAAGCTGTCACCTTAGAGGATGAAAACAAAGCCTCCAGACTTTATCCAGATATACACAGAGGAGTCCATCTTTACACTGGGTGAACTGGTTAAGCCCTCTTAGCTTCTCTGATGGAGTGTTTGATAAGCTGTTTAAAGGTTCATGTCAGACAGGCACACCAGTCTGCACAGTTTGGAAATGTTAGGATCAAAAATGATTTGCTTGACTATGTCAGGATATTTTAATGTATGGATTATAATCTCAGTCTAGTTAAATGGCATGTTATTTACAATAATCCCCTTTTTTAAACAACTGTCTTTGATTGTCGACAGTTTGAAATAGTTTTGTAGCTCAGCCACCTGCCAGAATAAAATACTCACTTGACAGTCAGAAATGCAGACGACAGCAAGTTCTGAGTTTTGGTTGTTGGTGCTGTTTTGCAGGAAAACTCTGCTTTAGGGAGATCCAATTGAATGTGCAGCAGTGGCAGGTCTTGTGGGAAGAGGGATTATGAAGAAATCTTTTGACCAAGTTTTTCAGATTGCACTGAGGAGATTGCATTAACGAATGAACTAATTTGATGCACAGTACAGAATACAACATTTAGCACCATTTCTTTTTAATGCATGCATGTTTATTGTATACCTTGCTGTTTAGATCCCATTTTTATTTACGCATCTTTACACTCGTTTGGTTTCCGCTGTGCAGGATAAAATATACAATCGGGGATCGCAGCAGGCTTTCATTGCTAACCTTTTAAGTGAAAGCTGTTTATTAAACATCAAGGTTTCTAGTGAAGTTAGTCCGCCTAGCAGGAGATCGAATGAAAAACTTTGGTCTCAAGCCTACAAAGATGTAATCACGGATAAGGGCAAACGCTGGATCAATTTCTTTAGCTTGAAGTGTGGCTCCAAAGATTTTGTGGTCCAGTCTGCAGCACAGGAGTTGTTGCAGGCACTCACTGATGTGGCTTTTTTTTCTGAGGCCAGTACGCCCCCGTAGTCAGCGGGAGCCAGATTGTAAAAAATCCATTTGGCAATACTGAAAGCATTAAAAGGTATTTATTGCTATCCAGTGGCGGTCCCGTTTTGTTTTAGATGTGTGTGCCTGTCAGCAATAGTTTTAGGGCTAAGAAAGTTCTTTTTCATTAGTGATACACGCGCTAGCAATTTTGGCAAAGTTGTGGCATGTTGTCGACTTTGGTGCCGATGGTGTTACCACAATATTAGTGTAGAGTCTGGATTATTTAAACGGAGGTGAAGATGTCAACTGGTAATGTTAAACTCACTGGACAGGATCGTGAGAATCACAATCACTGAGGAAAGTTACAGTCAGGTGGTTTCCTTGATTCTGCAGCAGACAGAACAACACAAGGTTGGAGCATCAAATAAATACCTCACTGGGGCCTCGTAAATTTTATGGCTGACACTTCTGAAAATAGGAAACAGATTTGAAATCCTCCTTTTAAATGTATTATTCTTTTTTTTTACATTGAAGGATTTAGTTTAAATGAAGCCTTGCTTTGACGGACCTGGCAGCAGTAACCAGGAGTCACATGTGATTAATGGCATTTAAGAGGAAGCCTTTTACATGGAAGTCATTTCGGGGTCTTGTATAGAATAGCCACATCCCTGGAGGCACAGGTCATGTAAGCTTGCTAACGCACCATGATTAGAGATGCTCCTGTTTACTAGATGATTGTTTATGAAGAGGATGTTATGAGACAGACTGCTTTGTTTTTTAATCATTTGAATTCATTTAGCTGTAGTACATTTGTCATGTAAGATACTGTATGTAGATCTGGATAACAATATGAACTGCTGACTTTACATAGGGCACTGCCATACGGTTCTGATAGTCTTGAGAAACATTGTTATTATTGAGTAACAGTTTGAATCACCTGAACTCAGACAATGCCAAAAGTATTATCCTGCAAAAACTAGACTTATAAAGTACAAGTGGTAAACAACTATATTAAATCCTAACTATATTAAAACACACTAGAACATGCTATCGTGAATTTGAGAGAAATGCACCAAAATTATTTTAAAGATGAAGCAGGGGTTCCCATCTGCCTTGTAGGGTAGTCTCTTTATCATCTGTATCTCCTGAAAACACAGCAATTAAGGGTAATAAGGAAGAAAGCAGGGTTCGCATGAAATGGATCTGATTCCCCAACAACATCTGGCTGGGTGTTATTTTTTTCATCTAATAGAGATGTAACAAGACTTTTTGTTTTTCATGTCAAACTAAAATGTTATTCATGCTGTATATTGAATGGTCGTCGATGTGATAAAAAAATCAATCAGGCTGGTAACATAACTGTTTATCCAAGGAGTCTGAGCTCTCCTAACCTGGAAATGCCAGAAGAAAAACCATTTGTAAAAGAAAAGAGTCTGCCGTAAACTCGAGGAGGAAAAATAACATTCATTTAGTTTCATTTACAAAAAAAATGCATTAATTGGCACATTTGTTTGCAAATGTCACCGGTAAGAAAAATGAGGTACCTTTGCAAAGAGCTAAAGAGTCTATATTGGCGGCAAGACTTTTTATTGCTGCCCTAATGCCATTGCCCACTTCTATGTTCATTTCATAATGGAAGATTCTTTCTCTTGAAGTGAACTTCAAGGGCCCCATTCTTGGTAAACCGCAAATTAATCCCTAGTTTAAGTCATTGGGTAAACTGTCTTTCTTAATTTCGTTCATCAATCAAAGTTTGACTATCAAAACACCAGTATCCTGTGTCGGTTTATGCTGGCAGGCGTGTATCGCGTTACGTCTTGGAACCAGATACTCCAAAGAGAAGGCTGTGCATTTAGTTAAATTTGAAGCAATTAAGGGTTTAGTAAGTTATGCATACTCAGCAAGTTATATGGAGGGAATCGTAATAGTGCCTTGCTGGTATCGGACAGTCTTCTGAAATGTGCAATTTCCTAGGCAGCGGGAGGCCTAGTAACTAGGCACAATACCACAATACATTTTTTAGATATTCTTTGTTCATACTTTAATATATGAGGTTCAAAATGCTGAACATGCTTCAAAATTTTTGTTTTACGCAGAACCCCAGCTACATTACAGCATCATGAGTGATAGACTGGTTTTCAGGGTAAGAGAAGATGTCTGATAGTGTACAGGAGTGATGAGTAAAAAACAACAGGTTGCATGTGACTAGTCCAATAGACAGAAGGATATTTTGTATTTGTTATTTTGTTTTTATATAAAATACTGTTCCTGTTCCTGTAGCAAGCGTCAAGCTAAACCTACACCCCTCTTTGTATCTTGCAGGTTCCATCCTGGAAAAGGCCTGGTAATTTACCCTGAGATCGGGGACAAGCTAGACATTATCTGCCCGAAGGCTGATGCGGGACGGCCGTATGAGTTTTACAAGCTGTACCTGGTGAAGAAGGAGCAGGCAGAGTCCTGCAGCACAGTCATGGACCCCAATGTGCTGGTTACGTGCAACAAACCCGAGCAAGACATCAAATTCACCATCAAGTTCCAGGAGTTCAGCCCCAACTATATGGGCCTGGAGTTCCAGAGGAATAGAAACTATTACATCACCTGTAAGTTGTTTGTTTCTTTATTCACTCTGGAGGCTAGTGTTGGTGCCTGAGGCAGGCTCACCTGCTGCTAAACTAATGACAACACCTGTTCCAGTTTCTGCTAAGCCTTTATAAGAATTTCATAATACAACTAAAATGCATTCAATTTTAATGTAATACAATTGCATTATCATAGTTCCCCTACAGGCTGTGGTGTGCAGAGTACCCCCTATTGGCTAGCCAGAGGAAATCATGCATAGGATATATTTAAATATAAGGATATGTTCAAGTGTATTCACTCTGAAATGTGTCAGCTGATAATTATAAATTAGGACAGACTGAATGTGAGCTAGAGGTTTGGCATTGAAACGGCAGTGGATACAGTGGCTGCCACGCTCCGTTATTTCATGGATGAAGTGTTGAATTAATGGAATCTGTTGTGCAGAATACCTTATGCTTTGGGCATCTTGCTTTAAATGAGAGCAGGTGTGTATAGCTTACAGCACGTGTCCTGAATGTGTACTGCTCCTAACCCTAACCCCAATACTCCGCTCCCAGAAAGGGAGTCATTGCTTTAAAGACTGCTGCTTCTTTCTTTGAGAAATCGTTTCTGTCAGGGTCGGTCAGCTGCAATTATACCTTAACGTACCAGCAGAGAGGTCAGCACAAGTCAAGCAGGCTTCATTTGTTATGTTGCACATCACTGAATCCTCTCCATTGGCTGTGTCACCTGCATACAGCCAATTGTTTTCAAGCTGGGGGCCAGAGGTAATGTCTACCCTTTTAACCACGTCCACCAGCTTTGGTACAGCATAATATGATTTTCATGTCTCCAGAGCTTTTTTGTTACACTGTCTGGAGCGCGGCCTTTGCCTTTTTCTTATGGGACACTGAAATATTTATCTCTATTGATGGGATCGTTTTCCGCACTACTTGAACCGTCCAAAATGCAGACGCTTCTGCAGCAGTTGTCCGGAACAGCAAGCGCTTATTCTCAGGATGCTGCTTTCATAAGCGATCAGCCTAGTCTTTTCCAAAACAGAGGTCCCGTAATTGCAGCATGTGCAGATTAATCGCAGAAGGTATGATATGCCCATTGAATTTTTCGGGGAAAAGGTCTGCTAATGTGCCACCAAATTAATGAGAACGAACGAGAGTCTCAGATCCCTCGGGACTGATTAGCTGTGTGCCTCCATTTGAGTTGCAAATCACTCTGCTAATTCAGGTATTCTGGAAATCAAAGCCAGGCTCGTTCATTTAGAACATTAGCCCACTGCTTTGTCACAGCAGACCTAAAGACCTATCTGGTTTTAAAAGGGCTTTTCAGGGCACTGAATTCTTTGAGGACTTAAGCGTGAGGGCTCCACTGCTTTGCATCTGCTGTAGTATGGCTTTCATGCAAAGAATAATTAAATAAAGCCGCTTTTGTCTATTGTTTTCTGGGGCTGTTGGCTAGAGGTGTTTTTTTTTTTTCCTTCAAATGTCAGTGTTTAGTACAGTCTAAATCATTAATAAGTTGATCACATTTTTTCATATCAATTTGGATTTTAAGCATTTGGGTTTGCATAAATCAGCATGCATTGTTTCATTTTGGGCATTGTAAAAATATGATGATAAATGTGCCGTCACTTGATATTGTTGAAAGCTAATGTTGGGGGGGTCAGGTTTAGGCTGTGGTGTTTGCACAGGGTATTGTTTTCTTGTCTTAAGGCACTGTTTTGATTAAGTTCAAATGAAATAAGGATTGCATATGTTTCTTCAAATTCCCACCAGTAGCACTCTGAATGCAGCCGCAAGTAGGTCTACAAAACGTGATAAAAACTTATAGGCGTCCCACTGAGGAGTGCATTAACTGTCAGCGCTGCTCTTAGCATTACAAAAACACTCTGATATTGTGCCGCTCTACAAAGTTGCTCCACAGAATTCTGTGGCAAACTGTTGTGGTACTCCATTAAAAAAAGCATATACCTGCACCGAAAATACCTGCCCCTCTCCCACTGTGTGCTCATCTCAGACTGGCTCCAAGGATCAGTGAACCTCGACTGGAGACTGAACTGATCACCTTCCAGTCTAAATACTAGCCACTGCACTGTTTATTGCGAGACCACCACGAGAAAGCAAATACAAACCAGAAGCTGCATTGCATGTTCAGGAAGTTTGTCTTACTGGAGTGCATCACTTTGTACTGGTTCTGCTGCCCTGTATTTTAAAGCAGTGGCTGTTTTGTTAGTTAGTTTAGCGCATTGGCGTGTCCGATGCAAACCTCTTTTTACTTACGGCTGTCTCGGACAGCTCTGTGAGTCACGTATCTGCTTTTGGAGTTTTGCCTGTTGATTTCTTGTAAGGTGCCAGTGATAATGATGGTGCCTGGTGACAGCTGCCAGTCATGGTGATGGAATCCAGTTGATTTCTTTCATTCCGAGGCAACTGTTTATTGAGCTGGGAGGTTTGGGAGTGGGATGCGGGAGTTGCATGGTTTCCAGTTCAGAGATCATCATTGAATATGCTTACAGAATCACGCTAACAAGAGATTGCTGTTAAAGCTCATGAATGAAGGACTAATTAGATGCTGCTATTGTTATTATATTCTAATCTTAGTAATCCATCTCTATAAATCTGCCTGGTCATGCTGTGGCATTTGTCCTGACATTATTCCCAAAAAAACATTTGCCCATCTATCTTTCTGTTCCAGCAATCTAATTATGATCTGGAAGACTGTCAGCATAACAGACAAAATAAAATAAAGGGCTCACAGCTCAAGAACTAATAAGGTTGATACATCAATAGACCTTGAATTGATAGCTCGCCAACGCACCATAATGGAATAGAAGCAACACAAAAAAGTTTTCATTTTAAATGTGCATGCATTGTGCAAGCTAGCACTGAAAATTAAAATGTACCAACAGCAGTGTAAAGATTGTTTTAAGAAGTTTTAGTGTTTTGTTAGCGTAGGTGTTAAGAAGATTACACTGACCGACAGCCAAGCTCAAATTACAGGGATTTGCATAGTAAAATTTTCTGTTTTTTCTTGGCTGCTTTGCATATGTTTTTTTGAAAGCTTGCCTCCAGTAATTACTGAAAAATAATAGAAACATATTTTTAAAAGATGCATACAATGCCAAAGAATGAATTTAAATTGTTAATCTAACCAACTGGCTTTGTTCCTCCTACTGTATAAATACAATGTCACATAACATTATATCAGTAAAGGTTAATTCAATCTTAATCCAGTCCAGGGAATTGAGGTCCATTACAACAAAATGCTTATCAGATTGTGCATTGTTCAGCACAGATATTACTTACTCCTAATGTATATTTCTCTGAGTGAACCACACACGTGACATCACTTAGCATTAAGTATTCCACGTACAAGCACTGTTTTAAATAGCTGCTGTGCTGAAATAAAATCTAATTTTACTGCTGCTTGTTCAATCTTTCGTAAGAAACACGTACCCAGGGACCCACACGCATTATTATAACAGACTCTCATTCAGTGAGTTTGTTCAGTAAATCATTCCAGCAACATATTGTAATAACTATAATAACTAAAAAGAATAGCTAAGAATAGCTAAGATAATAGTAATAGTTCCTTCGGACCACACATGCTATTCTTTCCTACCTCACTGCATTTGACTTACAATGGGCTGTAATGTTTCATTGGCTGAGCGGCATTCAGCATCGGAGGTGCAACTGTGACCCGGAGAGGACAGCTGTAAGCCCTGAACAATGTCAGCAAGCCAGATGCTGAGGCTGGGTTGCTGGGCCGCGGCGACACCCAGCACTCCTCTTGCTTTTGTCGTCAGTCCGGCCCCCCTCTATAACAGGACATATTTGCAGATGCTTTTTATCACTGTGAGCACACAGGTCAAAGCCCTAAGTAGTTTGTACCTTAAAGTGCCTCCTCCCTTTAAACTCCTTTAAACCCAAACCTTTTACCTCAATCAATTGCTTCAGATTCCGGTTAACAGCTTAGCAGCCCTTTTAAGATCATAAATAATTAATAGCAGTAGGAAGTTTAAAAAGGCATGCAATATGTTTATCCACAAACATAGGTTTGTGGAACGTATTCAACAGCTCATTGCACACCCTGGTTGCAGTCGACCATTGTTTTTTGGGTCAAGTGAGATGTCTGGCTCTGTCACGTCTTTGAAAGCCATATCACTTTAGTTGGCCGGTATACAAAACAGTCTCAGGAATGCAAACCTAAGTGGAGATACTGTGTAGTGTGGAGATCTTCAAACAGCTGACTCTAATCTTAGGCATAATGCAACCACAGAATTCTGTCATTCATCATTGACAACAGATTCTACTGTCTGTACGGTATGTAGTGGAAAGGCTGGCTAACTGTACACTGGGAATTCCATGATAAACAGTCTAGTGGAGCACTGATAAGTATGGAACCAGGGATTTCCGCACCACCAAGGAGAAACAGTGCTTGTCTTGAACTCGAGACAATTATTCTTGCTGCTGCTGCGTTTAATTATTGTCTCAATATGGTAAGATTGAAAACAACGTGATTGCTCTTGTATCATATAATTTCCTGTGACAGCCATCTGAGGTGTGTGGGAAGTGCAGTCACTGGACTGCTCTGTCTGGAGAGAGGGAGTGCAGGGCTGGGCCTCCCTCCGTCCCCTCCACAGCGGCTTATGAGGCACGTGGGAGTTGAAGATCCAGTCAGAATGTAACAAAAACATCTGATTTCAATCTAGACCATGTAACCCAGGCTTTGAAGCACAGCAGCTCAAGCCGCAACATTCAGACCTGTTTCTCATACGCTGCCATCGCGAAGGAGGAATGAGAACTGTCGGGTTATTTTTTTCATCTTTGGTCATCAGGTTGGAGAGCATGGTGTGTCCTCTGCCACCCCACCCCCCACCCCATCCCCGGCCAGCAGCAAGAGCACTGTCATGTCTGCTGGGATTGTTGATGCTTTTTGAGGACACTTAAGTTTTTAGCTTGAAACTCCCGACTGCAGCGAGCGAGAAAGCTTGCCAAAACGATAATAAAAAAAACAACAAATCAATAAATTAAAAATGAGGCTTCATGAATCATGAGCCAAAGATGGAAACAATTGTGGTTTTTCCACACACAAATACGAGTCTAGATATTCTTCTGTTGACTGTGGAATCAGATTCCGTGGCATCAGCTTGAGTTTTTAATGGTCTATGTACTTTCAACTAGACCAATAACAGCAATCTCCATGAACATATCTGACCTACTTTCATTTTTTGTATCCTTAATAAAATATTTTCCAAAAGGTTGCATGCAGCTAGCTAGCAATATGTTTACCATTTTGTCTGGCAAGCACAACATGTTATATTGCTCTGAATCCCTATAAAATGAATGGATGGAGACGTTGACCCAAATGCAGCCACTTGAAATGGTAAATTGATCCATTTTCTCCCTGTGATTCGTGAGAATGGGAAGGGGGTGCTGCTGTTAACTGGGATGCTCCTCCGATTGCAGATATTCTGTAATGATGAAGTGTAGTTCTGCAGTAGCACTTGTGTATATGTATAATCACTGCAACATATGTAAGTGTGCCCCATGGATAAAGGCATATTGTCATTCTGCCCGTTTAAGAATTGATTACTGATCAGAAATGAAAAGTTGATGCGACACTGCTGTTTGCAATGGGCCTAGAAGATTACAGCGTTCGTCTCGTCTGTCTTGTAAATGCTGATCCCGAAGTGACAGTTTCATGAATGGAGTCACTGTTAAAGGAGCTTGTAGTTGCCAGATTTTCTCAGAAGAGGATGTTGTGTCGTGAAAAAGGCTGTGCCGTATTTATGGGAATATGCATGTTTACAGTAAATTAAAAACAGCGGCCAAGTTAAAGGGACAGTATAGCTTTTGTAGCAAAAAATAAATGAAAATAGAAGAAAGGGAAGAGGACTATAGTGCGTCATGCGTACCTAAGTATCGCATAGGCACTTCTACTATAAAGAGATTCGAATGCACCCCTACATAAAGTATAGAATGTACTGGAAGTAATTGAGTTCAGCCACATGGAGACACTTGGAGACAGCTTTCACATAAGAATAATGATGTGGCAGTGATTCAGCAGAGAGCCCAGATGCAAGGGTTTAAAATCCATTGAAATGAATACATGATTTCATTGGGAGTGTATCTTGAGGCTTGGCATGTTAGATAGTGCCGCCCACATTGCTACCCTAAATGACAGCTAAGGAAAAAAAAAAAAACCAAAAAAACCTTGGTATCATCCCATCCCAGTTTGATAAAAAAAACAACCTACCCATACTGTTTTTGTGGCAGATTATATGGATTTGACCACATAATAAAATGAGACTTCCAGTATAGCACTACGTTGCTAAGCCAAAAAAAACTAAGTGCAGTAGCTGCCACAGCTTGTATAAGATTGTTACAATGTGCAGTGAAGTATGCATGGTGACATTGTGCTCCTATGTGTTTCTGCACATGTCTTTGCATCCGCACAAGTTTTATTTTTGTGATTCTGTAAAACAGGCAATTTGACTTTTCAGAAGCTGAATTAATATTCCTCTTGCATGCTTAACGCAGTTAAACAAACAGGCGGGGGTGGGAATGTGATGATGCATGCTAATTTGTGGGTTCTGCTGAAAAACTTGCATAGAAATGTGAATATAGTTCTTAAGATATGATACAGTACTGGGAAGTCTAGACACATATTCCTTGAGGCAGAGAAATTCCTACATTTTTACAGTGTAATTGAATATATACATCAACCTATACTTTTTATTGCCTTCAGTGTCACTTGTTCAGAAGCAAAAGATTCACTGTGGTCTTCCACGGGAAAAAAATACAAAAAAACAAAAAACAACACATTAGGGACAAACAATGTCAGGAAAGACTGCTGAAACAGTCAAAGGGAGGGAAGGGTCACAGGGTTTGCTGTTTTATAATGCAGACCAGGACAGTAGGCTTTGATTCTAGTTGCATTGCTGTGGGATAGGCTGGTGCATTTGTAAAAGCATTTCAGCACATTTCCCACATACATTTCAGCACATTTCCCACACACATTTCAGCACATTTCAAAGCCAGTTTTATTAGCGTTCATACCAGATGGCAGACTGTGGTTGCGCCACAAGTTATGGTTCTGTCCGGTGCTGTTAGAGTGTCTGCAAACCCAGACACAGTGAAATATTAGTAAATCTGTGTTTATGAATATGAACTATAGTATTTCATGGTTCACCAGCAACCAAGGGCGCTGGAACTAGGGGTGCTGGGGGTGCGGTAGCACCCCCTTGGCTATGCATGGCTTCTATCATATAATTAGTTATATTCAATGTCTGTCAGCACCCCCACTTTAAAAATTGTTCCAGTGCAACACTCTGAGGTCAGTCTATATTCCCGTTAGTAGTGATTCAACTAGTTACAGGAGGCAGCTTGATGAGAGATGGATGTTTATAAAGTGAAGTGTAACAATTAGGAAATCTGGGGGCTTCAAGATGCACTTGTAGCCACAAGTTCAAAGTATTTCCTCTTTCATTCTTCTCTCCCAATGCAGTATACTTTATTCTGGAACGGCTCTGTTTTGGGTATATTAAGAAGCATTTTTTACTGTATGTTTTTGAAACAGCAGTTTTAATTTGGGCATATTGAGACTGATGAGCACAATCTTAACATACACTTTTGATTTTTACTTTTAATTGTATACATCCATTTCATAAACCATTTGTGCCAGAGATATTTGCAAGAAAAAAAAAGGTTTTCCACTGCCATTGTTCACCCTGCCTCAGATCCTTTTATCTGTGTCTAACACTGACCTCTTTCATAGCTGAGGGGTCTTAGCAAGGGCCCAGTCAGCAAAAATGTTTTGGCATTTCACGCTTGCAATGCAGCTCTTAAGGGAGATAAAAGACAGGATAAGGAGAAGTTGAGACTTTGCCTCCCTCTCCTGTCCCCTTCCCTCCAGCAGGGAGAAAAACCCTCAACGTTCATCCATTCAGATCGCAGGGAGCACAGCGGGGGCACGGTGGAATTGAATGAAGGGTAGAAATCCTGCAAAACCTGCTTTCTCCATTTATTAAAGTGTGGACGTTCCTTCAGAAGATAAGAGAGTAACGCAGAGCTCACCCGGGTTCATTTGTGTAAGCTGTGTAAAATGTGACAGCGGCAGCCAGGCCAGGTCTGCTAATCCATTCAGCTTTCATGCAGCAGTTGAATTACCCTGCTATTGAGACGGCTTTCCTTGATAACTACGTTTCAGTTATTTTGCTTCTAAAGATTTAATCCTTTGTGACGCCAAAGAAAACAAATACGACTGTCACTTTTTTATAGTTTGTTGACTTGTTTTTTTTTTTTTTATTATAAAGGCTTACGATGACTGAACCCTCAGTTTGTAACTCTCTTCTGTAATCCTCTGAGGCTTTCCCATATGGCACCTTTGAGTTTTTGTTTACTGCTGTGTCTCGACAGGGCTCCCGTAAGAGTATCAGTCAGCCTCTTCTGTACCTCGAGCATGTATACGAGTTTGAAGGCATCTCCCCAAGGATGGTCTTCATGCAGCGAGAGTGCAAGCATGACTGTGGCAGCTTAATACTCCACGGCACTAAACCTTGGTTCGTCACTGTCCTCAGAGCTGGCCCTGATTTAAACTCTAGCATTTTTGTCGGGAATGCAACACATTAGTAGATCTTCTTCATCATCGTCTTCATTTTGCATTTTTCTTGTTGATGCAGTTGGAAGCAGATGATCTCCTGATGGAAAAGGGGTGGGTGGGTAGGGGTTAATATATGTTTTTGTGTTACTTTTAAATGAATGCTAAAAAATGAGAGAGAAAAAAAAAAACCCTAAAAAAGACTGTACTTATTATAACTATATTAGTACAGAGCCGTAATTTAAAAGGGGACACCTCCTCTTTGAAATCCTACTGAGAATGTCCCTCTCCCCTGGGAAAAGGGCTGCAGCACGTCCTGTGAAGCGTGTTCAAATGTAATGATCATTTTCTTAGATTCAGAGTAATGAGCCTGGTCTTTGATCTAGTCTCTTTCCAGAGTGCTGGTACAAACGGGTCTAATTGAGTCCCAATTATAGCAGACTGCCTCCGGTCCTGCGAACACATTCTATCCCCAGAGGACATTCAAGACCAAGCTGTGATTTGGCACAGTGGCACAGTACTGTATCTGGGTGACTGAAGCATTTAAAATGACCAAGTACATTAGTTCAACCGGATGCTTGCAGTTTAGGGAAGAAAACAAATGAATCAGTAAGCACTAAAGTGGGATCCAATACACTACAATGGCGTTTCACACAGCTGTGCTCCAGAGAGCTTTACACTGCTATAAACACTGCTTAACAAATCACTAGGCAGGTACAATCACACCGAGAACTAGCAGCACCACATTTAAAATGATTCTTTTTGTGCACGTCTTTCAGCACAAAGAGGCTTTTGTGATGAAAACGTATTTAATGGCAGCAGCTTTCATAACTCACCAGCAGACTAGGCTTGTTAACTTAAAACCTACTTGAATCAACAGAGCTAAAAACAGGAGGCTTGCATCAAAAGGTCACTGCGGATGCTAGCAGTTCTCCACCCTATAGGGTGTTGATGGGGAAGCGCTTTGTGTCGTAATAATTATTTTAAAACCCCAATCACATCTTGTCTTCTTGCAAACAGCAGTTTTCCCAGTGGAATTTTGAGTGTTTCAGCAGACCCCTGTCTGTACAGTGTTGCCTTACTTGTGGGGAAAATAAAAACTGAAGCATTTTAGGTATAGGATGGGATGGAAAGAGTCTTGGACCTTCTGCGCACACGCTCTGGCCTGGAGCGCTTTTCACTATTTTATTTCACCCTGGAGTTTGCTGTATTAATGGGATTAACAGGGCTTTTAGGCGATAAAATCATTTCAATATTTGAAACCAGAGGTGGTAATGGAATTAAAAAAAAAAAAAAAAAAGCCTTGATGGGTTTTTAATACTGAAGGGTCTGCAGTAAAACACAGTGCTGGAGCTCTCAGTGACGAAGGGGATGGCACTGCATCGGTGTCTGCTCAAGCAGCACGAGAAGAAACCAGAGCGTTAATTAGTCCACATGCTGCGTTACTCTGGTCCAACATGAGGACTTCCTGTATGGTAACCTGGAGCATGATGTCATTTCCCTCTAGAGCTGGAAACCACACTTGCAGAGGAAGAGTGTTTAAATAAATGTCAAAATCGCAAGGACGGGAATAAGTGGGAGATCATGATTCATTTAAGCTTTATTACGCTACTTCTTCTACTGAGCTTTCATGCAAAGACCGACCTTTCAGGTTATATCTTACATTAAAATGACAGGGAATGGTTTAAATTACTGCCGAGCTGTCACACGCTTTATGTAGAATGGGACTTCACAGGTCTTAGGAGGCTAAGTTAGCGAGGTTTATTGGGGATCGTATTCGCTATTCCAGCTTCTGAATCGCACTGGTGTGCAGTAACACTTCCCTCAATGGGAAAGCTGACGTTTATCAAGAGTTATTCAAAAGGTGTCATTTATGTACGTATGCATTTTCAGAAGGTACTCTGAGGGGGTCACGAAACAGCATACTAAGTGTTTGATCAAACAGCAGCGGGACTCCAGCCTTACTTAGGCCAGTGAGTGCTGTGCTTACAATCCTCTACAAATGTACTGAATGCAATAAACAGTTTCAGTGGGTTCCTTTAGGCAGGCTGCAAACTGCAACCATCTGATAACTCAGCTATTTTATAAAAACATTGGGTTTTTGTATCTGTTTCTTGGCTCGTGTATCTGCTTTAAGGGGGGCATTCTGAATAAATGCCTGTCAAATTCTTGGTGGATTTATTGTTTAGCATTATAAAAGTCCATAAAATTCCACACCCTGGTTGTTTTTACCAAAATATGAGCTAAACATGTCGGCTCCTGTTACAGATGGCAGAAAATGGGGGGAATTAAGTTTTTTTTTTTTTTTTTTTTTTTTATAAAAAAGGTTATTTGAGTGTAACAGGTATGATTAATTACTTGGACTGATTATAGTTTGCATGAATAAGAAATCTTTTGGCCATGCAAGGCATAATCATGTAATACTTTTAATCATGTTACATGACAACCCATCTTAAAAAATAAATAAATAAATAGAGGCGTTTTTAAAAATAGAAAATAAACAACGTTAACCTAAATGTAACGTTCTAATGCTTGGGGTTGCTGACTCTCTAGTTTACCTGCCAGTAAGGATTATAGTCTGTTAAATCGTGTGATCTTGAAGCTTCTGAGTACCTGAGCTATCTGTCTCATCCGGTTCATGGCACAGTTTACTTAAAATTTACATAGACTGCATCAGTTTTAACAGTGTTATACAGAGCGTGAATTTAACTGAAAATGTGAAATGAGGACACATCTAATATTGTGTTATATGCTGTACGGTAATCTCTTTTAGACGTGGAAACAAATCTCAGATTGTGCTATAATGCTATGCGTTTATCAAACTGACTCATGATTTGTTTGTTTTCTTTTTCTTTCTTTCTTTCTTTCTTTCTTTCTTTCTTTCTTTCTTTCTTTCTTTCTTTATTCTCAGAGGAGATGCCATCAGCAGGTGACAGTAGCTGTTTTGTAGAATTCAGCTGCCAGAGCCCATCTGTAAATTCCAGTGGCATCTATTGGATTTCTTTTGTTTGGCCCAGTTTGCTGTCACTCTCATGCAACATTGATGGTGTCACTTTAACACAGCGCGAGTTAAAACAGTTATTCACAGTTTGGCATCCATCACTTTTTCATAAATAAAATATAAGTGTTATAGTCAAGTGCCTGCGATTTGCCTTTGGAAATTAACAAAGTTCATTTATTCAATGAGCTCCCCTCTGGGATCAAGGCATTAATTGTGTTAGCCATCAAAACCACTTTATCCCAATTTAAATGTCAAATCCCACATCGTTAGCACAGTACCAGAGATCTTAAACAGGCAACGATGTGTATGTTTTGTATGGTTTAAAATGTAATATAAACATTGCTTATGTGAAAAGGAGTCAAAAGGGCTTGCATTCACTTTTAGTGACATAATAAAAAAGGCACTTAAAATACACTTTTAACAAACATAGTCCATAATTCAATAACTAAGCAGGAAACAGGTTCACCTAAGATATACTAATGTGCTTTTTAATGGTTCACATGCAGTCATGGACAGCAATAGCATTTGTTGATGAAATGTCTCCTATCTGGCACTGACTCTTGTCCTGGTAACTTTTGTATGTACTTGCTGTAAGGGTTCAGAGAATCAGAGTGATGTGGACTGGGGGATTGATTATCTCGACTTTAGCACCGATTGCACACGGCAAGTTGTCATTTTGTCTTTTTGAGCATCGCGGTGATGCGGCTTGCTGAATTCCATGATCCTGTTTTATGCAAACGGATGTCTTCGTGCAACACTTGAAACAACAGCTGAGCACAACATCTCATTTGCTCTGTTGGGGAAAAAAAAAACTGGTGCATTGATACATTGGAAAGCATGCACAGAAACAAACACAAAGATATTCAGCAAGACGTTTATAAAATGTAATGGATGCTGAGCAAACCTGGGATTCTCAGAAGAGTCCCAGAAGAGCTCTTGCTCTATAGAAGCCAAACATATAAGCTGTGGACATGAAAACAGTCATGCCTACCAAGTATCAACAAGAACAGCATAACAGTGTTTAATCACACAGAGAAATCTTTCAAACGGTATAGAAAGTCACCTGCGTATAGAGTAAAACAGGTACGTGTTTGTGTTTCGATATAAGGTGCCTCAGAGTTACTCAAGGTGGATGAAATGACTGTGGTTATGGAATTCTGCAGCTTTTAATTTAATCTAAAGGAAGTTTAAACTGGAGCAGGAAAGCAGGAGATCAATAATGGGGCAATGGCAGCTTTTCCAGGTGGAGCAAGTGAGCGTCTGTGTGTGTGTGTGTGTGTGTGTGTGTGTGTGTGTGTGCGTGCGTGTGCGTGTGTTTGTGTTTGTGTGTGTGTTTGTTTTCTCGTGTGTGTGTGCGTGCGTGTTTGTGTGCGTGCGCGCGTGTGTGTGTGTGTGTGTGCGTGTTTGCCTGACCACCCGTCTGTCTCCTTTGTTGTGAGCAGCATGCTGTTGAGAATGCAGGGGAAAGAAATTGCAAAGTACAAACAGAGCCAAAAAAAAAAAAAAAGAAAGTGAATTTAGATTTGCTCGCAGGGGTGCAAACGCCATTAACCTTCTGGAACCGCAAGTTAATTTCAGCAATTTCAAATACATTCATGAACGTTTAAAGTGTAAAAGCTGATTAGGCAGTATACAATATGTGCACAAGCAAACTCTTGGAGGCATTGTTTAGATAAGCAAATGTCATAACTAATGATTTACTACCCCTGTTCATAGGTAACCTTAGCAACTTATAAGCATTCCGGGCAACATATTATACAAAGGATGGCATCACATATGTAAACCAGTGTTACTTTTAAATCTTTGTTTTATCTAAGGTTTAATGGGAGGCATGCTTTAAGATTTTGAAAACAGGATTTTTAGTTGGGGAATGAGAAACCAAATTACTCTTGACTAAAGGGAATGTCATGTACACTCCAAAGTGAATAATGTGTTTTGTGTAAAACAGACCTTTTGTGTGCAATCTTTTTGCAAAACATAATAATGCTGTTCATACCGTTTGAGGAAAAAAATCCAAAAAACATTATTCTGCTAAGAGACAGAAAAGCAATGTAAACCTCATTGGAACCACCATATCCTGAAAGGCCTCAATTTAATGTCATATTTTACACATTGCCAGATGTACTGTCCCAGGGGTTAAGATTGTTAATCTTTTGTATGGTAATCTTTTTACCAGCAATACTTTAGAAAGCCATTTCTTTGACAGGAGCCAAGGAAATACAGTATTTAGGATCTGTGTGTGACTGTTGCACTGTTTTTTGTTGTGATGATTGATGATTCTGGTGTTTTCTGTTTGTTTTGGTTTGTTGTTTATGTGTACTTAAATGTACAAGGTTATCTTGCTGGATTCTGGAAAGGTTATCTGTTCTAAAATCACATATGGGTTTCCCTGGTAGACTTCAAAACAACACGTTTTAATGGTTGAGCTGTATTAACTCTTACTGGATTTGATCTAGGTGTACATTTCTGTGATTGATTATCTCTCTAGTAATGATTTTACTTTAGTTATTGAATTGGATCAGCAAACTACTTTAACAATTACATACATGTGCAAGCATCTGTCCGACACACTAAGTAGACAGACTAATATAGCTGGTGCCAGAAACAGGTGTGTGTGTGTTATTTAAATGATTTATCACAAACTCAATAACAGGCATTTATCTTGAATGATCGTTCCCTCTGGTGTAGTGGACACTGGACCAGGAAAAGCTTTAAAAAAAGTTTGGTAATATAAAAAATACTTTTAGCTTTAGAAGTTTGAGCTTTTTTGCCAACGCCTCTGGCTTTACTTATCAAAACTGGAACCTGTGACCTTGGGAAACAAATGATTAAGAACAAGAATGGGGCTGTAACAAATATCTGTTCCCAGAATGCAGTCTGTCAACAGTCCCAGCAGCCCCACTGGGTTCTTTCTTTACACTCTCGCTGTGCCGCAAAAGGAAATCAAATACTCCCTGTTGTCATGGAGATGCCAGCGGAGGTTCATTTGGAAGGAGCGGTGTCTCCACTGTCACTCCTGGCTGGAATGGAATTTGGTGTCAGTTCTCTTTAGTGCCTGGGAGTGGACACCGGCACCCCTCTAAGGCTCTTTCTGGGACAGAGTTTTGTTCCAACAGAATGGTTAATAACAAAAGGTTTTATTTAATATTGGATTTTTTTTTTTTTTTAAAGAACTAAAATCTATTTCAATACTTCTTTTTACCATATGCCTGTTACTGTATCTAGTTTCTACAGTATACTGATAACACCTTTGTCAAAGGGCACTGTAATAACTGTATAAAGGCTTTTTTCTGCTTTCGTATTGGGGATGGAATTGGACTTTAATACGCCCTCCCATCGGTTTAAGTCTCTCAGCTCCCATGGTGCAGCTGGCTCTCAGGATTTAAAGGTCGCCCTTAATATCATTGTTGGAACTGAAGTCGACCCTAATCTCCTGCAGCTCTGAAGTCCCTGCACTAACCCCTCAGCTTAATGTGGCAGCAGATTGGACAACTGTTTCTGATCTGATGGGGCAGCCACGGAATGGAAAATCCCCTCCCTAACCTCACATCTGCAAGCCACGGCTCAGTCAGAGTAACATATTCTTCCTGCAAGCAAGGCAGGGAAACAGTGTTTGCAGATGGATAGGGTTTGGAGAGCTCTGTGTGTGCTGTAGGTCTTTATTGTGACAGATCAGTTATAACTGCTGCTCATGGGCACTGATCAAAAAAAATAAAAATAGAATCTATCATCATAAGCTGCTCTGTACGGTACATTATACATTAGATTATTCCCCTACTGTAATGATTTTCATCCGAGTGTTTATGGAGTATTTTGATTGCCAAGGTTTTAATGTGTCCAGGGGAAAAAAAAAAAAAGCATTTGGCAGGACTTTTATATATGCAGCTGAAAAGCTTGTTAATTTGATCCTCTGTGTCTTTGCATTCCACATCTTTTTTTCATTTCATTTATTTATTTATGTATTTATTTTCATTTTGATTTCAGCAAGTGATCTTCTTTTTTGTTGTTGCAAGTTGCAAGTATTCCTGTGGGATGGGTTTACAGCTTGAGTCCCGTCTAGACATAAAGAATGGGTTCAAAGGCTTTGTTTGGACCAACACGGTACCTTTTTATGGGTGCTTTATGCACTTTTCACACACAGTGACCCTAGTGGGTGTTAGTCGCTATATTTAGTTAAATTGTCTGGTTTTTGCAAGTGGCACAGAAACAACATCAGGATTGAATGGAGAACACGCGATTCAGAGAGACACAAATACGAACAACAAATTAGTAGAATAACGATCATTGTTACATGAATACAGATTAATGAATGCAAACAATTTGAAAATACGCAGTGCAATTGTGTAATTGTTGAAAAAATAAAAAAATAAAGAAAAAGCCAGCAGCGTTTGGCCTGCACCTGCTCTCGGGGCTTGTCTGAAAGTTTAGCCCAGAGGATAGAACTCCCACTCAGTCAGCATAGCCTTGTCTCTCAGCACCTCAGGTACTTCGCACAGCGTTTTGTTTAATGGTGTTTGCTTTGTAGCTGTCAAAACTTTTTGCCTGGTTGTTCAGGGGGGTAGGTCACAAAAGGACTTGTTGCTACTAAACTGGAATGCTATGTTTATGTTCAGACAGTTTGACAACGAATGTTCTTTGACAGAGGTGGCCCAGCCGTACTGCAGCGCTCTATGGATTACTTTTTTTTTTTTTTTTCTTCAGATCAAAGCCCTCTTGGGGGGGGAGGGGGGTGTATTCTGGAAATTCAAAGGCGTACTATCAAAAACACATCAGTGTTGGGTTTGAGAAGCGTTAGCTTAGACATTGGGTTACATTTTTTTGATGTCCGACTTCAGTGGCTGAGGATAAATGCAAAACTTTAAAGTCAGGAATTCTGTAAAAGTGCACGTTGTCTTTGAGACTGTGTTTATTATCAGATAAATTGATATTTTAAAAGGATTTGATAGCTAGCTCGCTGTTGTGTGCCTATGCAACTTGTTCACAGGAGTTGGCCAAGCCCTTGATACTAATGATCTTTATGTAACATAAATGGATGGTCAACAATGGATGCAACTGAATTAAATAGGGAGATGCAAAGCAGGTGAGTATTTCAGCCTTTGCATGTAACACACAGGATGAGGCAAACAGTTTGGAATAGTTTTCAGACTGTCAGAATCCCCCTATTATGCTGTGTTTCTTAGAGCAGTGGAGCTACTCTTTATGTTAGACTACATTTCAACCAAGAATCTTTTTAATATTTCAAACTATTTTGATACCTCCTGTAGAACAGAAAGCTACATGCAAAAATCCACATGGATACGATACACTGTATAAGTGGGGCTTCTGATTTTCAGTGTTTTACCTTGACTTTTCTATTGTCCTTTAATAATTCAACTGATACCTGTTAATCCATTTGTGTATCTCAATCACAACTGAGAAACATGCTAATAGTAAAATTGATTTAATTTACACTTGCTTTTTTTTCTTTTTCTGTGAAACGACTAAATTAGCTTTTAAATTGGCCACGCCTTAGTTAATTTTTGATTTACAGGCAGAACGTAAAAATGAGATCGCAATATGTTAATGAGCGACTTATCTTTATTAAGGCTATAATGAAAAACAAAATATTGTTTTTATAGGACATACTTTATGACAATCGTTCTGCGTAATAAAGAAATTAAATGAAAAAGTGAGTTACGATTTAAAAGCCTATTTTGTTGTTTCATAGAAAAATCATGTAAATGAAATCAAGTTTATTATTGGCACGTTTCTCAGTTGTGATTGAGATACGTACACGAAAGGCTTAACAGGTATCAACTGAATTCTTAAAGTACACTAGACACTGTTTCTTGTTTCTCACACACTCAATGTAATTTCAGCATCTTCCCATTACTCTCACGTTTGTTTTATTGGGTTGTTAATAGGGTAATAAACTTTAAAACTGCATTATTGACTTTTGCAGGCCAAATCGATGAAAACAGGAGTTACGGTGATAGGGGAAAAATAAACATAATCAGCAAAGCTGTGAAAAGCAATGTAATCGTGTCTGTCGATTACTGCTTTGAGTGTGGAATTTAAATTAATATCTGCGGATGCTCAACGTGAAGCTCATATTCAGCAGTGCAAGTGATGAAAGCTACAGTTCTTTGCATTTTTCACCTGCTTTCCGTGTGTTCCCCAGCAGTCATAGTATAGAATTCACTGCTGATCACCTGAGGAGGGTTAGCGATGTCCTAGGTTTGAAGTGCAGAGCGTTACAGTAATCCAGATATTAATCATTTTAAGAGAGCGAGAGAACAGAATTCACCTTGCAGGAAACTCTTTCCTTTCAATGTTGACTTTGACATTTTAAGGATTTGTCTCTAAATGTCACAGAAAAAAACTGCAATAAAAAAATACATACCTATCTTGAGACACTTCTGTTTCAAAGATAAAAACTGTGTGTCTTACGTAGAGTAGAAAAAAAAAAAACCCTGTCCATAATTCATATCATATTCACAGAGATGCCTTTTATTTTTCTCTGCTTGCTAGATGTGAAATTAATACATTAATTTGGGTATTTGAGAGATTCACATTTCAATTAAGCGTGCAAATTAGAAGAAACCGCAGGAAATTATGTCAGCAGATAGTTTTATGTTTATTTTAATTTGTTTTTCAATAGCCAAGAAGACAATATCCTGGTGTCATTACCTAAGTGTGTGCTCTGGACTAAGAATGCAGGCTGCAGTTTCAGCTAATAAGCTTGCATGTTTTATCTGGAGCTTGATGATCAAACAGGGTGGTTCCATTGAGTGGAAAACAAACCCACGGCCTGGAGTCAATCTGTTTTGTACTTCATTGCAGATTCAGAGAGGGGAGCAATTAACTGCTCTACAAATTCTCATATTTAAAGCATTTGGGGGAAATGAATAGTTTGACTTAACTTTCATATATTAAAAAAATTCATGCATTATGCGAAAGGGGACAATTTGTAATTCAAGACATGGTAATAACAACAAGCTGCCTGGATATGCATGCATTTATAAGAGCGCAAGGGTTGAAACGTGCTAGTGTATGTGCATTTACAGACTGAGCTCTGCATTATATTGGGTAGCTATACTTGCTTGCTGAGCTTGGCAAAGGCTTTTGCAGGGCGTCGTTTTCAGTAGTTTGAGGCCTAACAAGCTGTTAAGTGAGTGTCTGAACATTTACAAGAGCTGCACATTTCCTTCATTGCAGAATGCAGCAGCGTGCCAGGGGTAACGTGAGAGGGTTTAAAGTGGTGGAGTGAAGCGGGCCACGGTGGAAAAGAGCTTGAGGGTCCACCAGATCGAAATGGAAACAAGAATACTAACCTTCCAGATGCCTTCCATTGTGGGCTGTGTTATAGGTAGTTAGAGAGAGTGACAAAGGGGTAGTTTGCCTTAAGTGATGCTACTGTACTTAGCCGTGCCAAAAGCTGTCATTAACAGAAAAGAGTTAAAAGCGTGTTTGATTTTTTGACACCTGATAATGCCGCCTGAGTTGTAGAAACAGCCCTTCCACAGTGTTCTGGGCCCTGGGGCCACGGTGCAGTGGTTTGGGTCAAAGGGTAGAATTAACAGGCCAACCAACAGCAGATGGGGATGAAATGCTAGGACATAAAACAATCCCCTTGGAAGTATTCTTTATCAAACAACAAAGAAGATGTTTTACGCACCCCAGGGGATAAGCGAAAAGCTGCTGGAATCACACTCTGCTCAAGTCGTATGTGCATTTTATAACATACAGATATGTGCAATTGGAAGACAAAGAATTGTCGTACGATGTTAAGAATACTTGCAAGGTGTTAAATTAAATTAACGAGTTCAGAAATAAATGATTTTTGTATTTAGGCAGTTGGTATTCATATGCACTAGCAGTGGAGACCCCCTTGTCACAAGAGCAGCATCATGACCCTTAGCAGCCTGCCCTTGTGACGAGGGATCCCGGAGTCCTGCTGTTTTTCCAGGTGAAAGAAGGAGCTCAGTGTTGCTCAGGCTAACCGCACACCGGGTATCTCGGAGCCTCTGCCCTTGTTGTTTTTGACACAGGATCTTCTTTATATTTTGTGCACGGCAGGTGTGGAGAGATGGGACGCTGCTGACTTCTCCCTTGGACTTTTTTCACATCCTGTGTCAAAGATGGCAGCTGGTTCAAAGCTGGCCTTTGTGGGTCTTCACAGGAATGTCTTAGCCTTTAGGGGCATGGTGAGGGTGGTGGATGGGACAAGAATTCTCCACTTGACAGAACTGTGCAGATGATGACCAATTTGACAGGTTGACTTTTTAAAAATAAAGAAAGGATTGCCGTTTGAAGTATGTCCAATACCAATAACAAACTGAAAAGGTAGAATGGGGCTGGGGGGGGGGGGGGGGGGGGGGGGGGGGTTGGCAAGCCGCCATTACTGTTTTTATTATCAAGTGGGATCCCAAAGGCCTGAAAAGCACACTTCCAAATGAGAGATGTGAAACGAGGCCGATTTGTAACGTGGCTATTCTGGGAGGCACGACGTGATAGATTTGTGAATGTATTTTGTATTTCTTATTAACTGACTGCATTGGCAGAGTCAATGATGTATAATAAATGAAAGCAATGCAGCACAAGGCTCCTCAGTCTCCTTCGTGCCCACAGAGGTCTGATTCAATAGAGTCATCTTGAACTATCCTGCTGCTTTCTAGTCCCGTGCCACATTCACTGTTTGCATGGCAGCTTGGCCGAAGATTGGCACATTTCCCAGAACGATGCATCTTAATAGTGGTGACATCACTCGGACAGCAGACCCACACCCACTCAACACCAGCCTCCCTGCTAATAGACCGTTAAGGGTCCATTCGACAAACTAAAACATGATTTGTTCATCGGGTAGTTGCTCTTGGCTATTGATTTTTACTTTTTCCTTCTGCAGCTGCCGCCATAGAGATTAAAAACGATTTGCTTTTATTCATGTTTCTTCCACCAGGTAGATTTGCAAGAAGAAGAATTGGCAATAATACAGTACACAGGGTTTAAAATTATAAAGAAATAAAAAATAAATGCTATATATATATATAAATGAAGGCAAATTTGTTTCTTTTACTTTCACTCTGCATTGTTGTTTCTCGGAATTAAATAACTTGGGGACAAAAAGCAACCACCTTGTTCTGTGCAAGGAATGGTAATCCTAAAATAGTCCAACAAGTGACTTGTGGTGATTGCATGGTGAAATGTGTGGATTACAATGGCTCCATTCTTAACCATGCATGCCACTTTACAGGTCCATTAAGCATGTGAATGGGGAAACCCACAGAACCTGTCCTTCCAGGTCAGTGCTGCTATGAAGGATGAGCTGTTTGCAAGGTGTTTGTTTAGTGCTGATGTGTTGCACCCTACACCATCTGTTTTGCACCTGGTACACCTTTCTCAGCTCTGGCTGCTGGGTTCTTGGTATTACAGTCGGACATTTTCATTATCATACTGTGTTGGGTGACTAACAACATGCTTTTCCAAGGAGCATACCAACATTCCTCCTCATCCCTGATGTTTATTTTACTCCCTGATGTAAGCAGAGGAAGTGTTCCAGGAGCTTCCTGTTTCCAAAACACAGCAGACATCTTTCACGATGCAGTGCGAGCGAGCGGGGAAACTACGGTTTGATCCGAATCCAGAGTAATTCATTTGAATATAAACCACACCAGAAAAAATGTTTTGGTTAGCAGTGCATGTAGCAGACATAGTGTCTGCTGTTTGACAAATTTTCATCCGTATACAGTACAGATCTGCTTCACTTAATCATCTTCAGGTGGAGCTTTGTTAAACTTTCTGCTCTTTGTGATGGGAGGGTGGATAAGGATGCCTATCTGGGGTAGCCATGGTTTGCAGATAGTGAATAGCATTAAGTGTCGGTGTTATGCTGGCTCTGATCTTCCTGGAGTGCTATAAACAGGATACAGAACATTGTTGTTTGATGAAATAGCATGCCACAGTGCAGTGTTCCATAATTAGACATGTCAAGGAAAAAGGCAAGAGTTTCAGGGATATGCTTGAAGTGTTTTTTTTTTGTTTTGCTTTGTTCAAGAATAATTGCGTGTGGATTGAAATTCCCATGTCTCTTCTTGTTTTTTGTATGACATGCTTGTTTTCTTCAAAGACCAGTTTCAGTGATAATGCCCTTGAAAATGGCGATAAATGAACAAGTCAAATTTATACTTGGGGGCGGTGGTTGCATAGAAACAGTAAAGTTGGGTTAGCAAGCAAACAATTCTACTCAAGGCACTTGCATTATCCCTGGATGTGTGCGGAGAGTTTTCTTCTCATGGCTCCCAGCCTTTGTGCAGTGGCTCGGTTTAAAGAGAGAGCTTTGATTCTCATGGAGTACGATCTAATTAGGTGACCACTTTCCTAAATGAGAACTCAGCTGCAACATCTTAATGGGGGGAAGGGGCTGGATAAGGTAGTAAGACAGTGTGCATGGTAGCGATACAGACTGGGAAAGCAGTGGGGGTTGAGGGGAGGGGGGGGGGGGGGGCGACGAAAGCCTTGTTTACTTCCTGTATATGATTTGAGACCAGTCCCCCAGAGAAGGTTTTAGACCACTGTGCCACACTGTCCCTGTGTGACCATCTCAGGACATGTGTAACATGCTGTAATGGTTACGCTCCTAACTTGACTTGCCGAATGCACTGCCGACATAGTTTGTGCAAGGAGAAGACATATTCTACAAACAAAACCTCTAGTCTAAGTGCTGAGTGAAAATACAAAACAGCAATGACCAAACAGAAAAGTAGGAGTCACACAGCTCATGGATCTCGGTCCAAAAAGCCTAGTTTCTCATTGCATGAAAGCTGATGCATTCTCTCAGGATAAGATTACAATCTGAAGCAATTTCTTTGTAAATCGAGAGGCCTCTTGTGTTTGCATCGTTCGTGTATATATGGGTGTGCCTGTCTTTCTACATTGCTGTTCGTTATACAATTTGAAATATCCCACTTTCAATTGTTAGTGTTTGACGGCAAACATAATATATGTACATTTTTATTGTGAACATTCTTTCATTTAAACTATTAAGTCATCAAAGACAAGTCATACACAGTCCTCCAGTCATTGTCAAGCACATCGTGGCACATCGTGTGGAGCGTGCCCTGGCAGGCTTGTCCCTCATGGCACCCCATGAGCCCACATTGCGGAGCGGAGTCCGAGGTAAAAGAAAAAAAAGAGGAGCCTGGTAAATCATGCTGTGATTGCAGGTCCTGGAACGTGCGAAGGCCATCCTCATTAAAAAAACATTATCAATGTGTATTCCCCTGGTTATCCATGAGGGAAAAGAGAATGGACGATGCCCTGATAGGAGCAGGTGATTATTAATAATGGGGGAATGGGAGTGCCACTTAATCTGAGCAGCTGTGTGCTTTTCCACCGAGCGCCATCCTGATAGTAAGTGGGTAATAATAGGGCCAAATAGAGTGCTTTCAAGGAATTTGTGAGTGAATAAGATCCTGAATATGTGTACCTTTTGATGAAAAGAGCATGTTCAGCATAATAAATACATGCTTCATGAAGCATCTGGTGGATTTGAACCCGTTTTTAATGAGCGTTGGAGCACAAGAAACTCTTTTAGAGACCTTAATGTAATGCAATGTTTTTTTTTTTTCTGTAATGCAAGCCATAACTCACAGTATCGATCTGTGCTCTTGATATTTCCTGGGAACAGTTTACTAACACGGGAACACTGTTTCATTACAGCTACATCCAATGGGACAGCAGAAGGACTGGAGAACAGAGAAGGCGGAGTCTGCAACACTCGCTCCATGAAGATTATCATGAAAGTTGGGCAAGGTAAGCCACTCTATTACGATAGTAATAATAGACAAACCTCTTGGGTTGGATTGTTTGTGTTGCTTATATAGTAAAAACATTTCAAAATTCCTATTTTATGGTAGCCTTATATCTTTCTCATAAAGTAGTACCTGTGAACAGACATATACAGCTACATGGTAAAAGCTTTCTGTTACTGCAGGGCTTGCGATATTTAAAAGCTGCTGACTGGGCTGGAAGCGTTGCAGATAATGGGACAGCCATGGCTTCACTTGAACCTATTGCTCATAATCTGAAACGCTCCTGGCCATGGGATTTATAGTGGATATTCGGCAGCTAATAGTAGGATATGGAAAATGGCCCACCGGGTGACATCATAGCTCATAAAATATTTCAGACATTACTTTGTATTCTATTTATAAGCGCCCACAGTAAAAGCTTTGGACTTTTTTTTTTTTATTATTATATTCATGAGTAGGGAAGTGTCTTTCAAGGTAAAGGTAGGGATCCAACATTTTTTTTTAAGTTTCTGTTTTGTTTTTTGTTTTTTTTATGATTCACCAGACTTGTGGGACCCATCTATTTCATATTACAAAAAAAAATGAAACAGAAATAGACAGCACTTCTGTTAACAGAGCAGACCCCCCCAGTGCCATTACCTCACACACACACACACACACACACACACACACACACACGGACACACACATACACGGACACGGACACACACATACACGGACACGGACACGGACACACTCACACACGCTCTCACACACACACACACACACACACACACACACACACACACACTCTCTTCATGCTGGAGTGTTGCAGAGCAGGCCCAGGCTTCACTTTAAACTACACAACCCCTCATTCAGCATTCTCTCATCTCTGACTGCCAAGCAATGCTGTAGTGGTGCTTGGAAGCAGAGGACATTACCGAGAGCAGCTATTGAGGTCAATAGAAATGTGCAGGGCAGACAGAGGAGGGGGTGTTTGTGTGCTAATCCTTGTCTAATATCCCTCGTCCTTGTCACCGGGCAGGAAATAAATGATACGGAAACGGCCCTCCAGAGGCTGATATAATGTGCTGTCTCTGATCGCAAAGAAGCAAAAGCTTCAGTTGTGAAACGTCTATCTATTCAGAAATGTTCAGAACAGAGCCAGACATTTTTGTATGTTGCGTGGATGAGATATTGAAGGGGTGCGATATCGCACTGTGTGTGCGATTATAATGATTCCCTCGACAGCCTGGGCTCACTCACCAGAAGTGCTGGGAATCATCCCAACAGATGCCCCTCCCTGACCCTGGAGAGGAGTCAGTAGATCAGGGTCATGCTAGAATCCTGCCTTCACAATCTAGCTGTGCACACTCATTCTCAAAGATGGCTGAAATAGAAACCACAAAGCTTTAAATCGCACACCTAGTCTGACTGTAGAGCAGAATAGCAGATAACAGTATCGGTTATCTGAAAGGGGCTGATAACCCCGGACCTCTTCATTTATTCAGATATGAGAGCCGGGTAATTATTATCTCGGGTTGTCTGTCCCACTCCAACAAGTGTAAATACAAGTGAGTGACAAATGTTTGTTTTAAAAATAAGTATTTCTTTGTATTTTGTGCTGGGAGTATGATGTAACATGCAAGCAGTGTCCTGGCAAACTGATAAAGGTTCCATACCTCCTTTTGATCTCCAACCAGGTCAAAAACAATGGTGACCTCAATCCTTTAAAGGCCAAGTGGGGTTGCCAGTTTTATGGAAGTAGATGAATGACAAACAGCAAATCTGTAGATATGGAAAACCTTCATATGTTATGTTCCGGATGCTGCACTTGGTGGCACGGGCTGCAGATTGATCTTTATTAAACCAACAGAAAAGTTTTGTTTTCATATTGGTTACCACATCAGTCGCATTTCTTGTTTAGCAACCATCCCGCAAAAAAAAATTACCCTCAAAATTAAAACAAGCAGATTGAACCAGTAGTACAATTAGGTCATTTAAAAAATAAATAAAAACATTGCAAAAGGCTGATTACTTCAGTATGTCAAGCAACACAACTGTTTTATTAACAAAAGCACCACATTTACTAACAAACAGTTGCTTGGTTAGCTTTTAGAAGTTTTTTGTTCCAAAGCTTTCAAAATAACATTGAGACCTGTAGCCCTGCAGATGTTCAGGGACACTGGACTAAAGAATTGTGTCTTTCAATCAACTGACAGCCAGCCTGTGAGGTCTCGTGTGTAAACTAACATTGGAAATACAAAACTGATCATTGCTGTGTTAGCCTCTTCGTATTGGACTTTTAAAATAACCTTTCTCTTAGAAGACAAACCTGCATGGAAAATGTGTATATTGTATTGCAATATGCCGTGTGTTCTCCCATTGCGATATATATAGCTGTTGTATTTTCTGTAATTACACACCATTATCAGCACCTGGTTGAGACTTGGCTGTAATTATTGCTCTGTGAAAAGCTTATCAGTTTGTATAGTTTTACACTTAAGTTTCTTTAGACGTTCAGGCCTATTCCCATTGCAGACAGTACATGCTGTGCCTTGCACAAGGAGCACTTTGCTTTGTGGATTTGTGCAGGAGAAGATATGTTTGTGGCACCACTCGTTCAGCCAAGTTAAATACTAAATATTCCAGTGATATTGTTACTTGTCAAGTTACGGCACAGCACTTATATAAATGCTTTTAATGTTTCCAACTCAATATGTAGCGTTTTTGACATTAAAAATCAAAAAGAAAAATTACGTTGTTTTTTCAGGAGCAAACTTTATTTCAGGCACGTTTTTCCACACGAGATGCTTCTTGACCAAAGCAATAATATAAATTATTACAGGGTCCAGAAATCAGTAAAGAGAAACCAGCCATATTGGAGCGCATAGGTGCAGTATTTGTTGGTGTCCCTAGCACACAGTCCTTCATGTGTTTGAATGCATTGCTACTGTAGTTCTTTGAATTGAAAGTCACTTGGTGTGGCAAAATTGTTGATGTTAGTTAGACATCAAGAGATTCAATTAAAGAATATTCTGGAGTATGTGCTTCCTTTTTATGGCACACAAACCCAATAAAGCCCTGAACATTGGCTTAGAAGGTCCTCCAGAGAAATATAACAGTAAAATATGCCTACGTTAACTATGCATGATTTTATTGCATTTATTAAATGGCTCCTTCATAACCTGACTACAAAACCTCAGTGTGCCTTATCATAAAAAATTTGAATAATGTGACAGGTAGGAACAAAGCGAGGTGAAGGGCAATTCTCCACCTTGCATGTATTATTGTCTGTATTGTATTACATTTTTTTATGCCATTGTGTGAACAAAGCATTTAAGATCGCAATGCAAACATCTATTGAACTTGTAATATGCCTATACTTGCTAAAGCTGTTCTTATATCAACTGTATTAAGTAAAGTGTACCTCCAGAGGGTTATGTATGAATGAAGTGACTTAATGTACAATATAGCATGTGGTTAAAACTCATCACACAAGATTATAGTATTTAAACACCCATTTCACACATTCTTCTTGAGATTCGGTTGATCCCTTTAAAACCTTAAATCACTATTAAAAGGCAAGTGTTGCCATCAGGTTTTGCTCTAGAACCGTGGTTGCTAGACCTACAAGGCGATGTGACTCCTTGAAACTGACATTTCGTTTAACATTTTCTGATGATAATTAACATTTTTTGTTTTGTTTTAACTTTCCAGATCCAAACACAGTGGTACCAGAACCGCCAGTAACAGTAAAACCAATTAAAGAGATGGACAACTCGATAAAGGCTATCACCACAAGCCCAGCCAGGAAAAACAGGCCGGATGAAGATCAAGGCAGTGAAGGTAAGAAACCTATCAGGACACAGGCCAAAGAGTATCTGAAGCACTTGTTGTTCTTGGCTCATTCATTTGGGCGTCGCTCTGTAGACTGGAAGCAGCTGTACAGTTTCATTTTTCAATTGAATTTTGAAATTGAATTAAATAAAGCATTCTTACACCGATGGAATGTTTATTGTTACATTGCAGAATTGTACATGACCAGAATTGAGTTGTGATAAAGATATATCTATATATATATCTATATATATATATATATATATATATATATATATATATAGACTTGTTGCGGTAAAAGTACTAAGTGTCAGTCAAGGTTTTAATTATTCGGAATGCTAATGCAGATAGATGTGGTGCTCAAGTGTGGTAATGAAAAATGTAAATCGTAACTGAGATACAGTGATAGCGCAGTGAATACATTTGTCAGAGCCTATTAAAACCACTCAGTGGGGCTGCAAGGAAGAGAGGGATTTCAGGCATTACCATACTGGGTGTATTCATTTGTATTTATTTTGCTCGGGTTTCAGCCACCAGAGAACTTTTTTTTTTTTTGTCAAGCAAAACAGAAAAGTGTCAGAGTTTATAAAGATTTTAAAAGTCTTTTTTTTTTCCCTCCGAGTCCGTCGCCTGCTGAGGAAGAAAATAAAATCAGATGTGCAAGAAGTGAATTCTGTCCTCGGCCGAGGCCATGCCAAGACTCCCATGGTGTCTTTTCCTTAAAAATAGAAAAAGAAAAACTGCTTTATGCTTTATCCCTTTGCAGTGCTGTGCTTTAAGCACCTGTAAGGTCCAGTAGCAGGTTGCTAAGTCATGTCATCATGGAACTCACCTCCATGTGCAATGTAACCTTTTCTTTGCAAGCAAAACCACTACTGTATGTCACAGCTCCAGAGTTTATTTAAAACTCATCACGTGACACATCTTCAGAGCTTAACGTAAAAGTCACCAAAAAGCAAACCCTGCACTTCAAAGGCAGCAGGAACAGGGAGATTAAAAAGCACCCCAGCAATGGTGTGGTTAAGCCTGAACACACTTTCCCAAAGCAATTCCAAAAGCATTTTTTAAATTGGCTTGCTTGTTCCTACAAGTAAAAAATAAATAAAGATTTCTACAGAGAGTTGGCAGGCTTCAGTGCATTCAACAAGAATTACAATTTACACTACAGAGATCAATAAAAAAAAAAATCTGTTGAGAAACAAATATATAACGATATATATTTACTTCTCTATTCTTTGAACTTATACAGACGTTCTCTGTTTAATTCCAGTGTTGATTTCCTCTGTTTGCTCCCCCAGAGGAGTGCTTTATAGCTCATCGTTTTGTCATTAATCAGAGACCTTGCAGCCCTTATTTCAGGATTGCATTGGTCAGGAAGCAGTGTCATTACATTCACAGTGAGAGGTGATAAAGTGAAATAGAAATAGTAAGGAAAGCTGGAATTGAAAGTGAACCACGAAGGAAGTGGGCCTCTCAACCTAATTGGAATCAGTCTTCAGCCTGTACATCTAATGAGAGAGTAGCTTTTTACAGCAAACAATATAATTTAAAGCCAGTTTCATTCCATGATCTATACATAGCTCTGCATCATATACATATACATAAGGACATGTATATACCGTGTATTCCATGCTCATAAGAGTATTGAGGAAAGTTTCAACACACAGGGACAAACTAACAAAAACAACTTCTGTTTGCAAGTCCCACAGTTAAATGACGGATTTGTTTAGATTTGGTAACTTTGTTACGTGCATTTTTCCTTTTGGAAAAAAAATAAATGCATTCCTGATGTTAATGAGTGATTGAACAGCTTTTAGAATCTAATCCATACAGGTGATATAATTATCGTAGTATTCTGTCCAAATCCATTCTTGCAAGATTTGCATTAGATATATAATGCAACAATCACTGGCATGTCAAAGCTGGCTCAGTACTGTGCTAACTGCTGATCCATTTCCTCTTCACAGGTACAAACAACCAGTATGGGGAAAACAAGACCCCTCCTGGGGATGGGATCTTTGGCTCCAGGCCAGCTCTTTTCACTGCCATCGGAGCGGGCTGTGTCATCTTCCTCCTGATCATCATCTTCCTGGTCATCCTCCTGATAAAGATCAAGAAACGGCACAGGAAGCACACCCAGCAGCGGTCAGCAGCTCTGTCCCTCAGCACACTGGCCAGCCCCAAGATCACAGGCAACGCTGGCTCTGAGCCCAGTGACATTATCATCCCCTTACGGACTACAGAAAATAACTACTGCCCGCATTATGAGAAGGTCAGCGGAGACTATGGCCACCCGGTCTATATAGTCCAGGAGATGCCACCGCAGAGCCCCGCCAACATCTACTACAAAGTGTGAAGACCTGGGAAACAGTAAGACGAAAGAACCGAAGAAAAAGGATTTAGGACATTTTGCTTTAGAGAATTCGTGCCTACATTTTACTACCTAGACCTTCTGTTGTCGGTATAGAGACTTTTTTTAATATTGTGTTTAAAACAGTGACACAAGGAAACAAAACAAGAACAAAAGAACGAGGGATGACGGAGAAGGTCTTAATGGAGACTGTAGACAAGATAATTTCCTCTCTAGGCCAAAGGCAGGTTATGTGGGCCTTTTCTCATCTTCTCTTCCTCTTGTTTCTCACTGTCCCTTTGGATATACAGTATAGAGCCACATTTCCTCTTTATTCAGCTGTTTTACCCTCGGAAATGAAAAAGGCTGGATACTGAGGCTAGGCCCTGATACTGAGATGCCTTTATTCTTGCTCCTAAAGATATGAGAGAGAACAAGATACCTGAAAAACTTAAAACGATGGTTTGTCTGTCGTGCAAGAACTTCATAGCTGACTTGAAGCCTTCTCAGAGCGCTCAGGTGACTGGATGACAAACAGTACAACACATAACATTTTTGTTTCACATCATGATGTTTACCTTGTTTATAATCATCATTATTATTTTTTTGCCACCTGATTCTCATTTAAAGCTGATCAGGCTTTCTTTTTAGTTTTGTTTCAGCTCTGGTATAAAATATATAAAGTTATTTTTTCACAGAAAAAAAAACACCAGTCAGCCAGCTGCAATATAGGACATATAGTGACTGTGGATCTGGCCTTATTTCCAAAGGCCTGGCCTTATCCTGTATGTAGACAGCTGTGAAATGTCACGGGAATTCTGAAACATGTGTTAGGAGAATCTCAGACAATATCACGATTTTCAAAAAAAGAAAAATCTGCAATGTTTTTTTGGTGGTTCTTTTTTGAAATGGAAGCTTTGTGGCCATGTAGTTTATGAAAGAATAAAGCTAAGTTTCTAGCAAAGGTGGACAAAACACACAGTGCTTTTGAGCTATGTTGTACTATTTAAGGCAAAATAAAAAGTTACAATGAAATGAGAATAAGACAGCAGGGGAACTGTATTGTGTATCTCACGTGAGTTATATGTTGAGCAGTTCTGTATGTTAATTACTCCGTTTTATCACATAGGTAGCCAGATATGGAAGCTGTTTTGTACTCGGTTGCCTCCATGAATAAACTGATGGTTGTTCAAGCATTAACACCTATAATTCCTTGACTGTAAACAGGTTATTAAACCATTAAAAAAAAAAGTAAAGTAAAGTGGAAACATGCATTTGATCAGCCATGACATGACAACCTCATTTTTGACATGAAAGTGTATATTTTTTTACCTTGAGTTAAGGCAGGTCTAAAATGCAAATTTAATGCTCTGGCAAGAAATTCCGTACTATCAGGTTGTGTTTTACAACACAATCTGCTCTTAAAATGTGGCGCTGTAATGAACTGCTTTGTGTAGACACCTGCTATTTTTTATTTTGCTCTTACTAGGATCAGCTGGGAACATCTGAAAGAAAAATGGCCTCCCACCTCCAGAATCTCTGTCAGTTTGTTTTTAACCTAGCTGCAAACAAGCAGCAGTGTTTTTAAAAGATGTATTTTGATTAACAATATTTTGGTGATGGATCATAGGATCAGTGTCCGGAGATAATAGAGGCGGAGTATACCTAAATGCCTGTTGTTCCGGTAACAGACATAGGCTGTAGTCAGGGGAAGCACATATTTCTTACAGAGATAAAGACTAGGACAGCAGTGCATACTTTTTTTCTGGTTAAGCAGTGTTTGACTTTACTATATAAACGTGTTTGTTTATGGGCTAATAAGGCTGCAGAGGGGCTGACTTCAATGCTAAACCTACAGTAATGATTAAACCCTAAACACATCAGTGGAACCCTTTGAAATGGCTAAGAATTACAAAGCCATATAGGATAGGCAAACATAGGAGAGCCACATTCAAAGGAAGCAGTGCCTCTTTTATGAAGTCTGAACTTTATTAAACCTGACAAACTTCATGTAATTCTACAATAAAGATGTATTTAGGGAGTGCCATGGGACTGGCGTAAGCACTAGCCAAGCCTGGGGGAGTGTACTTTAATTGTGGAGACCGGAAATAAATCAACTAACCGAACAAACGAGGCAGATATTGCAAAATCAAAACATGACATCGTAAAAATCATGGTTCCATAGACAAATTCAAATAGGAACAAATTAAATGAAAAAATAAAGTATATTATTAAGTAAATTACATTTTGTGTTTTAATTTTCTTTTTTTTAAATTTTTTTCTTTAATAATTTGTATTGTTTTTTTTTTTGTTTTTTTTGGCCTATATTGTAAATGACTTGATTTACAAACAGTCAAAAAAAAATAATCAATGTACATATGTGAAAAAAAAGAAATTTAAAAGTTAAATTTATTAGCATCCCATTTATGAAAATATAAAAAAAATAGATGTTTGTTCCTTTTGTTTTTCATTGCAGATTTTCTTTGTAAATATTTGTCTTTTTGAAAAGACATTTTGTATAAACTTTTGAATTATTTTCTTGTTTGCTTTTTGTTAGAAAAAAAACCTACGAAAAAGACCTCTTAGAACGGGTGTTCAACTATATCCATCTGAAGTGCCAGATACAGTAATGTAAGTGAAAAAAAAAAAAAAAAAAAAAACTGACAGTGGTGTTCACTACAAGAGAACGGTTTGACATTTCAGTTCCAGGACACATTCAGCACAGTAGCGTTTTATAGCGGGGGGAAAACAAATCAATTCAGATAATCGTATTCCATGTTTTTCAACATCTTGTATTTTATGAAAAAGAAATGCGTCCTGTAAATCATCTTGACCTCACTGAGAAGAGAATGTAGTGAATCTTTACGTGTGAAGTGACCGACCAGCACAGAATCCCAGTGGCCTTGTGTCGCAAGCTGACTGTTAGGGATAAAGAACTGAATTCATACCATGAAAGTGACCTAACCATTCCGAGATTCAGATTCACCCATAGGTGTACACCGCCTTGCGGTGTCACATGTCACCATGCAGAACAACAGGTATAGCACTGCTTTAGAACCATTCAATAACATGCCTTTGACAGACAGTAACTTGTCTCTTCACTGAGCTGTAGCCCTAAAGTATTTGTTGCAGCAGGGAAAGGGTTATTTCACTGTCCACTGAGCTATGTAAATGGACCAGAGAATTGGGTTGTTAGGCCACTGCTATCAGAAGGACTCTTAAAGACATGAGAAAGACCCTTCTTTATTTATGAAATCACTGAGCTCTGTCTTGTAGTGTATACACCCACCCTACAATGCCTGTAATGGCGTGTTTCAGCTGGTCTCCTGACCCTTTGGATTACCACAATGTTATTACAAGTTCCCTTCAATGGATGAGTGACTCTGACCTCAAAGTCACGGAGCATTTAGCTCTGCCCCTATCCCCGTGACCTGTGGTGGCAAATGGAATAGATATCGAATGGAGACGGTTTGGAACAATGGCAGGCACTCCTTGTTAAGATGGTTAGGGTAGAGGAACGCACTTTGTACTCCACCATAGAAATTCCAAGCACTGTATTCCTGTCGCCGGCTGTATCTTCATGACTGCAAAGCAAACACTTTTTTTTAAAAACATGGTTTCTTTGATACACAGAGTAATGCAATCAACTCTCATACTGGGCTGGGCTGGTTGTTCACTTCTCCTGGGCTAAGCCACGCTCCATATTATGGTATTTGATTTCTGTTCGTACTGAATACACAGTATTATTATGTTCAATGTACATGTGTACAGACCCAGTGGATTTGTGTTTCTTTGTATTTGCTCCATAAATGTCTGATCATTTTTTGCATTTCACAATGCAGCTTTTACCCAGTACAACATAACCAGTAACAATGGAATCTGCGTTCCATGAACCAAGTTTGAAAACCTGATATTGCATATTGATAAATAAATTTTTTCCTGTGGAAATCTGCGTCTGGATCTTTTTATTTATTTATTTTTCTTTAAAACTGCTGTTGTCAAACAAGTAGCGGGCTGTAACAATAAAGGCATTATCATTAAACCTTTCATGCATGGCCACGGATTAAAAAAAAAAAAAAAAAAAAAAAAAAAACTTCTAGTCTTTATATGGGGACATAATGAAGACACAAATGCATGATGACTTCATATGACAATGCTATTATTCCCAATATAAAGCAATGGGGAAAAAGCTTAAAAATGTCTATGAAAAATATATTTTTTTGCTGTTTTCAATATTTTGTGCATGAAAGGGTTAATTGTATTTGAGCTAAATTAGGGCATGGGAACTCTTAACTGTAGGCTTTAACATGAGAGGCAATTGGCTAACCTGCATCAGTGGTGAAAGTAAAGGCCAGGGTCTATGTAATTGCATTGTTCACACACAGTGCTGAAACAGGCAGTCTGCAGCTGTTCTTTCAACTGCAAAGCTCTTTTTTTTTGGCACAGACTCTGCAGCTTTGAAATTTTTAAACAGAGAAAGCATTTTGTGCAAAGAAGTTTATATACCACCTGTAGAGGTCAGTTACATTTTTTTCATGGTACATGTAGAAATGATCAATAACCTGCATTTAATATTACAAAAACAGTAAGAAACAACATAGGTAAACTAGTGAGTTTGTTTGTTTGTTTATTTATTTTTTATGTTTTTAAGTTGCAGATTCTCACATTGGAATAGTAAGTTTAAATATTTTCCCCTATGTCACACAGAGCTGCTGTGCACATACTGTATGTTGTATATAATAAAACAAATACTTAAGACTATTCCATATGGAGAGAATCTATAGAAACCACAACGAAGCTGCTTTCAGTAAAGGCTGAGAGCTCCATGTTTTAGACATGTGTTCCACATTTTAGCGGTCTAGGTATGCATTGTTTCTTTTAGGAGTTTGAAAGTACAGCCTCCAACAAAAGTCTGTTAATGTGATTTATTACATTACGTGCAACTAATGATCAATAGATCTTTCCGGGTATCAAATTGGAATCAGATTTTTAAGACTTAGTTGGGGCCTGTCCTTCTGCAATTGTATGTGAAGCTTAGACTGTAGTACTGTATCACCATTGAGTGCTGGAAGTATGTTTAAACACACTTCTTTGCTTGCCACTTATTATACCACTGCTGTACACAACAGCCTGTTGCATGTGGGAGACGAGTCTTGAGTAAGTTGGTTTCCAGTACAGTACTAATTGAAGGACAGTTCTCTTATAGTGGTGTCAATGTGTTTTCCACTAGCAGGCACTCTCGGGGTTTCTGAAAACATGGTGGACAGACAAAACAAAACAAAACAAAACAAAAACACAAACTCGTCAGCCTTTACTGACTGCTTTGGGCTTGGATTCAGGGACCCACATAGGCTTCAGTGCTTCCTTGCCCCCCATACTTGCAAGATCTGACATCTAGTGACTATTAAGAAATAACACAAATTGAATTTGAAACCACCTTATTAACCCCCCTATCTACAATTGCCTAAATGTGGTGTGCAGTAGAATGACCATCCTCTCTAAATAAAATAATTCATACAAGTGATCGGCTGCATTTTATCTGTGCTGCTCTCGTTAGGTCTATCTCTCTATCATTGTATCTGTGCTGCTTTGGTTAGGTCTGTCTCTCTATCATTGTATCTGTGCTTGCTCTGGTTAGGTCTGTCTATCATTGTATCTGTGCTTGCTCTGGTTAGGTCTGTCTATCATTGTATCTGTGCTTGCTCTGGTTAGGTCTGTCTCTATCATTGTATCTGTGCTGCTCTGGTTAGGTCTGTCTCTATCATTGTATCTGTGCTGCTCTGGTTAGGTCTGTCTCTCTATCATTGTATCTGTGCTTGCTCTGGTTAGGTCTCTGTCATCCTGGCCCAGGGTCGACTGGCTGCAGGACGAGTGTCCTCGGATCCTTCTTAGCATTCAAAAGGGTAACCAATTCAAAATGAAATTAGGGTTATTACACTTTACAGTTTGATGATCGCTCCAGAATAGAGATGTCATCATGAATTGTTGAGATTCGATCTAAATGATAAATAAATAACTTGGGACAGCCAGACAGTGAGAGAAGCAGATTTATTCTCCTTGCCATCTTCTAGCTGTATACTAGACTGAAGCAGTAACAACAGCGAGACAGGTTTTCTACTTTTAGCTCGACTGTTATAAGGAAGGTCACTTTAGAGTAGTCTCTGTCAATCAATCAATCAATCTTTATTTTATAGTACCTTTCATAGTGAACCACCATCATAAAGCACTTTACAAGATGCAGTAAAAACAAGAAAATCCATAATACTTCAAATACAGAGAAATGCGTCATACATGATGTACAGTAAAAAACAGTGCATAGTGCATTAAATACAGTGGAAAGTGCAGAATACATGATAGCAGCATAATACATGAAATAGTGCATTAAATACAGTGGAAAGTGCAGAATACATGATAGCAGCATAATACATGAAATAATACATTAAATACAGTGGAAACTGCATAATACATGAAATAGTACATTAAATACAGCGGAAAGTGCATAATACATGATAGTAACACAATACATGAAACAGTAGCAGCAGCTAATAGCAGATATCTGCTAATAGCAAATATCCAAGGTTGTTCAGGGAAGACGATAGCAGTTACTCATTTATAACAAACTTCACACAGAAATACATCTACTAACAGGTTATACATTTTATCTGAGATGTTGAGACACCTGAAAAGCCTGTCTATAGCTTGTCTATATTGTATAACCCATGCGTATGTCGGCCTACCTGGCTCTTAATCAGTGGACTGATAATAAGATATGAAATCTAGGGACGAGCAATACAGTGTGTGTTTGTGTTTGTATGTATTTGCCAGTAATAGGGCATATCTTTTTTTTTAAATATGTAATTAAATTGATTTAGAATCTACTGTTCCACCTGTCTGTCTTTGTATGTAGCCATCTGTCCATTGGTCATCATTTGTTTGTCTCTCAATGAATCCCTTGCCCAGATGTTTCCATTTCGAATGCTCACTGCCCCCTCTGGATGTGCACGTTGAATTTTTTTTTTTTTTTTAATTGTTGGGCCACAGTTGGCAGCCAACCTAGTAAATGATGTCTTTGTCTAAGCAATACTGCTTTTGACCTCAGGTTATAGAAAACATATTGGAATGATGTTCTTTTTTGACTCAGTGAGCCTGTCTCAATATAGTTTTATTTTGTTGCAGTAACATTGCCAGACTACCAGTGCTGAAGACTTTTACAGAAACTGATTTAACAAGACTCTTCGGGGGGGGGGGGGGGGGGCGGCTTTAATATTGGGCGGTTGGCTTTATTTTGCCATCAATAAGAGCAATTACTGGTGCAAACTTTGTTTCAACTTAATAAGCATGCCCCAGGATGTGTGGCTTGAAATCTAAAAATATCTTCTTGCTCACTTAATTAAATGAATGTGAATACCTGGAACCATCAATTTGTTGTCAGAACTAAAGAAACAATGCATTATCTCGTAAGGGCCAGAACTGTGCCTTCTGGTGAATTTGCAAGAACAACAAGTGCAAACGTTTATAAGGAAAGAGGCTGTTGATTCAATATGAAGTGCTCTAATAATATAAATGGACCTCTGCCTCAATCAAAGTTTTTCCTACAGCTATCAATGTGGGTTGTGTCGATCTTTGAAGCAGGCTGGAAAGCACAATAGCCTAGACTGACAAAGATCAGTTTTTCCAGACTGGTTTGCTTGCTTAAGAATTCTGTATAGGACTTTCTCCATTGCCCCAAGCTAAAGCTCCAGACAGAGAATTATATTATTTTTTTGTTTGTTTTTGCTTAATGATTTTAATATCCTGAACTTATCCTGAAGGTTCAGACATCATCAACTTTATACCCCTAGCTCCAATGAGTCCTTGGCACATGGTAAAATAACTTTCCAAGATGTGGGCAAATTGGATCTGGGCCAGATGTCTAGGTTTCTGTTGCTTCATAAGTTAATAGTCTATGATATTTTATAATGATGTCCAAAATGCTTACTCTTTTACTATAATTGTTGCTTTGTTTAAATTAAGTGGCTAATTAAAACCAAGTTGTGGTTGCTCTCAAAACCGTGCTAAAATGCAGAATTATAGTGTAAACCTCGCCTATCTACACTTGTCAGCACCATTAACACCAGACCGCAATATCTGAGCAGTCAAAGTGATGGTGTTGAAAGTGTCTACTTAAACAATACAAGAGCTTTCCTTTCATCTTCAGGGAGTCAGTCGTGACCTGTAACCAATGCTCCCATTCAGGTTAGGGGAGCATGGACATTTCATGGATGATGCTGTGTGGAACTTTACAAACATCTAAAAAAGCAGTAAAGGTCTTGAAATCTGTAGTCTTAATCTTTAGTAGCTATCTTCAGTGCCCCTTTCACAGCCCCTATTATTGATGAGCAGTTGAAGATTTATGTCTATTAAGTACGCCTCTCTGCCATGCTGGTCCTCACTAAAATCCTCTGATGCTCTGCCTTCCTGCTGTATTGAAAATCACAGTTACATATCGATGGACCCTCAAGCCATCTCTAAGAGCATCAAGGGTCCTCAGTATGAAAAAATCACTATCACCAGAACATGATATCACATCGTAAACCAGCATTGATTCAAAGCAGACCATTGCAAGCTGTGGTTATCATTGCATAACTTGGCAAACCTGTACATTTCTATATATTTGTTTTTAAGTATGGGAAACTGATAATATGTAACCATTAAAAGTTTAAAACATACTGGTAATATATTTCTTCTTACCCAGGTGTTTTGGAATGTTATTATATCAGCTGTTTTATTGAAACTGCACACTGTACCTAAAATATTTTTAACTATATGCATTTAACAGGTGTCAACTGAGCCCATCAGGTCTTGATTAGAAGAACGAGTGTAAAGCGTAAGTTGTAAAGCTTTGAAATTTATGAAACTGACGAAAACTTGACTGCAGCACGTCAGTAATGACAGATCATACTGGGAATCAACCAACAGACAAGGTGAAACAAGATGAGCTCTTTTGTGACTTGTGAATTAGAATTTAGAATTTAAAGTTATCTGCAAAACAGACTTGTCTTGTCTTTTAGGCAGATGGCCAGCATTGTTTTTTTTTTGTTTTTATACAGGGGCCTTAGATCTTGTAGGCCTTTGACAACTTGGTTGTGCAAAATGTACTTCTGCATGAATGACTTTCACAGGACTGATTAATTGTGCTGCAAATAGCATCCCTGACAAGTGCAGCATTGCAATGCATTTAGACAAGTACTATACCTGGTTTCATAACATCACACTTAATTGCAGTTAAAATAAGAACTATTCATTTTTCATAAACATGGCATTAGAATATGACCCAGTGAAATTCTAATCACAGATCAGACCATACAGCATCAATTATATATCAAAACTCATGTACCATACCAAGTAGGTTTAAAATAGTGGAGCATATTTGCAGGAAGCATGTCTCTTTAAGGGTTACATTAATACTGTGCTGTCAGTGGTAGGAGCCAGCTCAAGCTAACACATTGATATCTTTCCCATTTAGCCATGTCTAAATCATGTCTAAAGTAACAGAGGTTGAAATTTCATTGAGTTCTCTTTCAGTCAGTTGCTCTTAACTCAGGATTTGCATATTTGTAACATTAGCATAAATGTATAAAAGTTCAAGATATATTTTTAGTAATCCACACACAAAAAGATAAGTAAACTATGCTGTTGCAATTATTTCGTGATTCATGCATAATCATTTTAATACGCAGCGGTACCAGCGTCTAGTCTAAGTAGTGTATTCATTTGATGTGGGATCCTGGGATGAACTTGCAAGTGTGTCACATTCAAGTTGGCTTCACTGCCTCTCTAATACGCTGTTGTAAAAAAAAAAAAAAAAATCCTGTCGAGTCATCCAATTATTCTAACATGAAACTGCGGTGCTAATTCAAATCACATTGTTTCAGTGGTATGGTGGCCAGGAGTCTTTACATTTTCAGCTCTAATATCATTTCAGACTGGTACAGGTAATGATTCCATGCACACTGCATGGGACACATCAAACAGTAATCTGAAGGTTTGGTCTAGTGAGAAGCTCACTGCACTAGCCACTACTTCAGGAGTTGGCTACCATAGCTCTTCCAATGAATTCCATTGCAGGGCTTTGTTTCAATAGCTTTCATTATAATATTGGTCCTGCTAAAGATTAATCCAATAATTAAGACCCTGTCTGAAGCAAAGTCTTGAAATGTAATGGAGTGCAACAGTCAACACATCCCTGCACTAGTGTATTGCCATACTTGAACCTACAGATGCCTTTCTCTCACCTTGTACTGCAGACCAGTCAATGCATGTATTGCTCTGATTACAGCTTGAACTCAGCACAGTGACCCAGATTAATTGCATCCACCAATGGCACAATGTGCAGCTATTCAGAAGAGCAAATTTCGGGGCCATACTTTGCATGTGTCCAAGTGATGGTGATGGAAACAGACGGTTTCATTTGGGGATTGTAAAAGACTCTCCAATGTGATTCATCCAAATGAAACAAGGCGTCTAAAGACGGATAGATTCAGCAGTCAGCATGTCCAGAAACAAGATCAATCCGACATGTCTGGAGAAAAAAAAAAAATCTTGAGAATAGTCATATTCTGCTGTGAGTGTCATGTGTAATGTAAGTCATTTGGACTCCAAAGGGCTGCTGGGTTGGATTTTAATTCTCACAGAAATAGAGTTGGCATTCCTGCCCAACCATCACTTTGAAAAGTAAATCTTTCATGTTGAGGCCTCTGGTTTATTAGTTCTCTATATTCTCAGGTTTAAATCCATGCTCCGGTGTCAGCCATCACTTGCGGCCCTGGATAAACAAAGGAGAGTGTGGTATACCCCAGGTTAGAGAAACAAGTGCGTTTTCCACATGTGTTGGGACCCAATGTCCTCTCTAGCCTAAATCAATTCCATGAAATGCAATTAAAAGCATTATGCAATTTAAGAGAACCACTCAGCCTGTTTGTAATTAACATGGAGGATGAGCGTAGCAAAACTGGAGGACAAGATGCCACCACATAAATAATGGTCTACCATCAAGTGTTGAAAATGTGACTGTGAATGGCAATCACATGGTTCCAACTCATGCTGGACACTCATTTTTACCAGCTACGGATTGGCTTTTTTTTTTTTTATTGTCTGTTTATGATGAGCACAGAAAGGTATGCTGGGTTACCTGGCATGTGTAACTTGGGTAAACCAGTTGTCTGCATGCCATGCTACATAATCACACAGCAGACAGGAATTCTCCTAACACAACCCGTTCACATCTTCATTGATAAAGGGCACTCAGAAGCACAGTTATTATGAGCTAGCAATTCCAGTGCAGAGGTGATGGCAACAAGTTTGTTTTCTGCCTAAACGTTTTACTGATACATTATATATGATGTATACATTATCCTTTCAATTTAAACACAAGTGATATAATAATAAATAATAATCTTTATTTTTATATAGCGCCTTTCATAGTGGACCACCATCACAAAGTGCTTTACAAGATAAGAGATATTCTGGAGACACACAGTGAGTAGTTTGTATATGTTTTATACTATACATTGCATTTTCGTTTTGACACACAGACTGTGTTTGTAGCCGGGGTCTGAGGTATGTGGCTGTGTGCTTCTTTAATGAGTTGCAGTTAATTTTTAATGAATTCATTAATTATTAATTTTAGTTAATTAATCTTTTGTGTGTCTTTGTTGAGGAATCACATCCTCGATGAGACGAAAACCGTTTTTTTTTTTGTGTTTTTTTTCCACCTTTATGAAATTCCTTCCCACATGCAGATGCAAAGAGCTACCATTCATAATATATTTATGTGGAGTGTGCCCCAGATTTTGTTACTGCTGCTTTACTAATTGAACATTGTCAGTTGTGTGGTCACTGTGCCTGTGCACATTTGTCATGACTGAGTGAGGCAGTGCTTAAAAACTATTAACCATGACAAGTAAAATGTTCCCTCTAAATCAATGGCAAGCACTGTAAACACATTAAATAAAATTGATGCGGGATGTATTGTGTAGTCCCTACTTTTTAAAATAATCATTCATAGGATTGCATTGGTGTATCATCGGAATAACAAGTGTTTTATTGTTATTCTGTAATGATTTCCCTAGCCCTTAAGATCATTTAAAATAACTGGACCACCACAGCAATAGACGTTAACGGATATCCATTGGAATTATTTTTAAAGTGTTATCTTTTTGACAGACTATGATGTGTGGTCCTTGATAAATTTAAGGGATGGTTTGCCTGATATACATTTTCCTAATATTACATTCAGTACATGTTTATTATCCCATGATGTGTGCTTTCCATTATTCTCTGTTGTTTGGTTTCTGCTTAGATAATTATTGAACTATTCCAGGAAAATAATTTCCTAGGAAGATTTTCCATTTGCCTCCTGGCAGTTGCCACTTTTAGTTTCTAAAACTGCTTCCTCACTCACCTCAGAAATACAAAAGGTTGAAAAAGGTGATGTTTTCTTTTTCAGGAACATCCTGTGAACGTGGTAAATAACGTTCAAAGCATAACCAACAATAGAGAACAGCGGATAACATTAACTACAGCAATGTAACTGATATTAAATATTCCAAACATGGTATAAAATATACCTTCAATGCTTTTTTTTAGCCTCTGTCATGACACACATCTGCTTTGAAAACCACCCTGTTCCCTGGTTCCAGGCTCCGTCTGTTCCTGATGCACATACTGGGCTCCTTAAACCACCGAAACTAATGCTCGTCAACTGCTGCATGCTGTGATAGAATCAAGAGGACTCACAGACTAACGAAATGTGATTGTTGCTTTTTATGCTTATGGACAGACAACTGTGCCAAATTGGCTGGAGTTCAGAGGTCCTGTTTGTTTAAATCCAAGGAATGTGTGTGCACCCCAAAATATTGGTTCATTGACTACAATGTAGCTACTCTGCAGTTACACTTCTGTTACATTATTTAATGTGAGTGCAACAAAGTCATACGATCAGATGTGTAAAGATTCATCCTCACAAACACAGAATTCTGTGCGCCTGTAGTGAATATTAGTACATGGTAACTGCTGTGTAATAACAGACGTGATTCATGCAATGTTTCTACAGTAAACACAGTACCGGTGTTGTTCAAACTGTAAACTACACCTCAGTCTAACTTCCGTTTCTGTCCCTCCCTTTTGATACAGTATCTGAACTGATTAAAAGCTGCGATGGCTCTTGATAACATAGACATCTTATTCAGCATTTGTTTTATAACTAAGTAAATATTAGACCTATTATGTGGTTATCTTTTCTGATGTATTTACTTTTTTTGCTGCAAGAGGACTGCAACTTTCTTCGGGAGATGAGACGCTTCAGCTTCACTTCAGCCCCGCTCCGGCCAGCCCGTTCTCTTTTCCCCTCTCCCGACCCACTGTCCTTCTCGCACTTGGTTTGCTTGTCTGTCGCTGCAAACTGAACTCCCAACCGCTGTTTAGCCAGGTTATTTATCGTTTAAAAACTGCTAATTAAAATGATAGAATGTTACCTTTTTTTTTTTTTTTTTTAATCTAGCATTGAATACGTGGTGCTTTATGCATGGTTAACTCACCGAAAGTTATATTTTTGCTTCACTACATGTGCATTATAGAGAGGGAGTTATTTTATTTGGTAATTTTGTCAGATGTGTGTTGTTATGTGTCCCGTGGTGCCCCCCACCCCTACCCTGTTAATAAGGCTCTTTGGTTATAATGGTCATATTATGATCCCCCAAGACCCCCATTATAGCAAGGGAACACTGTACATTGGTACTTCCACATCATTACAATGGTATTATGCATAATTACAATGTACTTAATTTGTAAATCTTTTCGAACCACACATGTAAGTACACAGTTGTATCAGAAAAGGATTAGGGTTCTATGGTGCCAAAAGATTTGTTTACATTAATAGTACATTACATTACTGAGTAACTACTGTGTAAATACACAGTAATTAGAGACACTTCATGTAAAGAGGTACCTTTTCGAACTGTAGCTATACAAAAGAAACAGCCAGCCTTGAAACTTTCTGTTCATGATTTTGTTGTTGTGCTTGGCTTCACTTCCTAAAAGAACGGCCCTATATGTGATTAATCTATACTTATCTGACCCTTCATGGAGCACTGGGAGCTTCTCGGTGCCGGTATTAATGAGTAAAGGCTTGTCTGATTGCTGCTGCAGACAGTAAGCAGCTTTGGGCCTCAAAGGCTGTGAAGTAGAATGAGAATGAAGAGTTTCTTTTTGAACAGCATGCTGCATGGGGGCACGACTCTGGATCCTGGCTTCCAGCCCACTCAACCTGACTTGATCTAACTGCTGCCCTTGGGGATCTGCTGAGCTGGCTCAAGTAAAGCTGTCATAATGAAAGGTTAAGTAGGTCACCATGGCAACTGGTGCAGGTCTATGTAGAGACTAGATTATACACCATTCTACCTGCAAGAAAACACAAAAGGTACAAGAAGGGCTTTGGTTGTCAAAAAGAGGTATAGATTTTTTATATCTTTTTTTTTTTTTTTTTTTTTTTAATGTATGCTAATCCTGGTAATGGCATTTGAAGAAATTGAGAATTCTATAGTATATAGACACTAATACCTGCACACATATTGAGTAATTATATTGTATGTAAACATTAATAGCTGCACACATATTCAGGAATCTGAAATGCAGCATTCAGTATCTGATTTTATTTTGGGTGATGATGGGTATCCTGTGATTTCTGTGATTGGGCTGCCTGACAGTCACAAAACCAGACAGAAAAGTAAGAGCCACAGCATGTCTCTTCATTTCAGCAGGAATGGGGGCAGCAATTAATGTGTGTGTTCGAGAGCCAGCACCAGCAATCACTATATGGGACAGTAAATCCTCATTCCTCTCCTCATTTCTCCTGTAAGCCTCCAATTAAAGTAACTTTAGTAGACAGAAAATAGCAACATTTTATAACTATATCAGGCCTGGTAAACACCAGGCTGTTTGGGAAAGACACTTGGACCTTGTATACAATCTGTAAGCTCTGCAGATATGATGTAATGCCTATGAAACACATTTTTGAAGTTGTTTTCCTTTGTATTTTTATTTTGAAATAGTTTTAAAAGCTCTATTTCTCTACCCATACTAGGATATGTTTCTGTTTATGATTAATGATTCATTCATTTTGATTTAGTTGAATATGAATTAGTAAAGAATGTCTTATCAGTAGGTCTTTACTGTGTATACCAATCTGCTAGGAAATTAAGTACTACAGCTTTTGAATTATGGCTGCAATGCATTGCCTGTGTTTTGTAGTGGGCGGGTGTTTCTCTTCCTTTCTGTAGAATCACTGGAAGTCATGAGGCATCCTTTCTGTATGCATTCGGCTGTCTGCAAGGGAGTACAGCAGACAGAGGTTCTGGGATGTCAGTTTTCATTACTCTTACACTTGACAGAAGCCAAATAGCCTCAGCTCAGGACAAATAACAGAAATGCCTGTCACAGCGCTTGTGAAGAAGCAGGCAGACAGGTGCAAATAACAATACAGTGAAATACAGCCATCAGTGAGCTGTGAGACAGGGGATGAGGGAGCCTTCGGTGAGCGTTCGATCGGTGCTGTGAATTAGGAATCATTCAAAAATGGGTTACTCTCGCAGCCCTTCGTGTCACAGCAGCCTTGTACAATTTGCAGTTTCTTACAGAGCTGTAGGGCATTATGATTCATCATGGTGGCTGGATGGGTCTTTTTTTTATTAACAGTCACAACGAGTTACCAGAGGGACTTTGAGTGATCATCGCTGGTTCACAGCTACAATATGTCCCCTGGCATGTTATTGCAGTGATCTCAATTCATCATTTCACATCTAGCGCTGCTCCCTCTCTGCCATATATATATATATATATATATATATATATATATATATATATATATATATATATAAAACACACATTTTCATACCTCCGTTTGTGATGGGCTACTCAATGTGAAGTATAGAGTCTGGGCGGCAGTCATTCAAGCCAATTGGAAATGAAGTGAAAGTTTTGTTCGTTGGACCACAATCCAGCTAAATCTACTTTTGATATTACCGGCTGAATCCCTGCCTGTAATCTTGAAAGCATTATGACTATATAACATGGTTCAAATCTAATTAATGAAAGACAAATGGGACAAAATTGTTGCTGAGTGATTCTGGGGAAAAAAACAAACAGTACTGCTGGATAGTAAGCTACCTTATCTAAATTACTCTTTGCTTCTAAACGTCCACTCTTTTAGTTCTATTACATTAGCGTCCTTGTAAATCCTGGTGCATAACTCTTATACATACAGTGAATGCCAGTCCTGCCTATACAGAGACAGGTATATTACCTACTCCTTGATCCAGTTGTAATTTGCCAATCGGAAACAGTATTTTTTGGAGGTCATAAATCTTGAAATGGTAAAGCAAAACAAAACAAAAAAAATAACACATTTTTAGCAGCACTAAAAATGTCACAGTGGGTATACGCACGCTCTGAGCTTTTAATTGTTGTTATTGTTATATTCTGGCACCCTCATAAATAATACTAATTTCACTAATGGTAGCCATTTATAGCCTAATTTCACCTACAAATATCAGACCCTAAATCACTAGCTGATGTGTACCGCAACAAAGCAGCTGCTGTCTTCATAGCCAGTAAGACGGCACTCATGTTAGCAATATACTGCCCAGCGCCAGGCCTGTGTCAATAAGGAATTAATCCTGTGTCAAGGGTGTAGGTTTACGGAGCATTAATTAGACAAACCTGGACCGCATTTACTCATAAATTGACACAGCATAATTAGTCTTTATTATTCCCTGGCCTTCGGCGAGTGACAGATCAGGTGCTCTTGTGTAAACAGAGTAACATTTGTTATTTTCAGGGCAAAAGCTTTCAACCCAAAAGGTTCAGCAAGTAGTTCACACACACACACACACACACACACACACACACACACACACACACACACACACACACACACACACACACTTTTATTGCCATCATTGCCAGATTTTATTTTACAAGGTAATTAAGCATTTTTATTTGCTCTTTTTGATATACAACTAAAACAGTCTCACTGTGAAAATAGATATCCTATACATATACATTATTAGTAGACAACGTTAGAGAAAGAATGGCTTTCTGGTTTTAATCATCTTAATTTGGAAACACACACACACTGCCATTACCTGAGGCTGCTGTAGGTGGTACAACAGGCTAAAAATGCCTATACAGCTTTCCACTGTCAGAGCCCTAAGTTGTAATACAGCTCAAGTGACCAGGGCTGAATATAACTAGAAAATCAGACCCAAAAATATCTTAATTCATGGTGGAGTTTCCAATCACGCAGACCTCTTTATTTCTTTTGGGTTGAATTTTTGCCTTGCTTGAAAAAGAGTACAGTCGTCCTGAGGAATGATGGCAAGCTGTGTGATGTCATTTCTTGATACCTTCTGAAAGTCTTTGAATTTAACAGCTGTTATAATAATACGCCAAAAAGTGGTTTTAAAGTTTTTGAAATAGCACACTGTCAAATCTCTATTGATAGTGGTAACAATTATAAGTACTGCTGCTGAGGATTTTCTACTGGCACTAGGCGACATAATTGAATTCAGCACTTAAGAATGTATAAATCCATGTTTAGGGTTGGACAGAAAAGTTAAAAGAAGAAAATAAAAAAGAGACCCTTTTTTTGTCCCTGACTGCTAAACCAGAATAATAAGAATAATCCCTGCCCTCCGTGAAGCTGATGCCCTTCATATAAAACTTTACAGGAAAGGGAGATCGTGTCTAACTAACCTGCTTGATTTTTATGAGGTTGCAACATCAATAATGGATAATTGAAAAGCATATGACATGGTTTATCTAGATTTCCAGAAAGCTTTTGACAAAGTCTCGCATAAAAGATTAATTCTCAAACTGAACGCAGTTGGGATTCAAGGAAACACATGTACATGGATTAGGGAGTGGTTAACATGTTGAAAACAGAAAGTACTGATTAGAGGAGAAACCTCAGAATGGAGTGTGGTAACCAGTGGAGTACCACAGGGATCAGTATTAGGTCCTCTGTTAGTCCTAATCTACATTAATGATTTAGATTCTGGTATAGTAAGCAAACTTGTTAAACACAAAAATAGGAAGAGTGGCAAACACTGTTGCAGCAGCAAAGGTCATTCAAAATGATCTAGACAAGATTCAGAACTGGGCAGACACATGACAAATGACATTTAATAGAGAAAAGTGTAAGGTATTGCACACAGGAAATAAAAATGTGCATTATAATTATCATATGGGAGATCGTGAAATTGGTGAAGGAATGGATGAAAAAGGAATTTTTGTTGACTCAGAAATGTCTTCTTCTAGACAATGTGGGGAAGCTATAAAAAAGGCCAACAAGATGCTCGGATACATTGTGAAAAGGGTTGAATTTAAATCAAGGGAAGTAATGTTAAAACTTTACAATGCATTAGTAAGACCTCATCTTGAATATTGTGTTCAGTTCTAGTCACCTTGCTCTAGAAATAGTGCAAAGAAGAGCGACTAAAATTATTCCGGGTTTAAAAGGCATGTCATATGCAGACAGGCTAAAATAATTGAATCTGTTCAGTGTTGAACAAAGAAGACTACTCGACGACCTAATTCAGGCATTCAAAATTCTAAAAGGTATTGACAATGTCGACCCAAGGGACTTTTTCGACCTGAAAAAAGAAACAAGAACCAGGGGTCACAAATGGAGATTAGACAAAGGGGCATTCAGAAAAGAAAATAGGAGGCACTTTTTTACACAGAGAATCATGAGGGTCTGGAATCAACTCCCCAGTAATGTTGAAGCTGACACCTTGGGATCCTTTAAGAAGCTGCTTGATGAGATTCTGGGATCAATAAGCTACTAACAACCAAACAAGCAAGATGGACTGAATGGCCTCCTCTCCTTTAAACTTTCTTATGTTCTTATGTTCTTATAAATTCTTTGGTGCACCATGTGTTTTTGGTTAACACAATAGTATGAAAATACCAAAGAATATAAGAACTGTTGTTAATAAATATTGCCATATTACCATCTGAACTCCATTAAATATTCTTTGACATTCACTTGAAACAGAACCTTGTATTTCTTTTATCAGTATTTTAATGGAAATGCATATATCAAAGGTCACCTGCTGTTTTGAACATGCCCTTATAACGCCATGCTTTAGCCTTTAAAGGTAAATGCAGACATCTGGTTGGCAATATATAAGCCTGTCTGTCTCCTGCCATTTTACTCACTAAACACGGATTCATACCCTGCTGGGTAGTCCAAGTGCACACAATGAAAATGGGTTTCGTGTAAAGTTTTGAAAAAATAAGTTTCCATCTAGATATTAATTTCAATATTACATAGGCAATCTTATACAGTTCTATCAAACTTCTTAAAGTGAAGTAGCGTCAGCTATGCGTTTCAAAGTTCCCCATACATCCATACATGTGTAGTACATGGCCATCTTGGTAAAGATCAGATTGCATCTGAGGATACCTCAAACTCCATATACCGTGAACAAATACATCTTGAATTTAGGATTCAGTTTCCTTAAAAACTGGAATAGGTGTCCTTTCTGGGATGCGGTACTGGAGGCAGATGGTCTTTACGTGCTTGCGTGTTTTTTTTTTTTTTTCTTCTTGGTAATATTTTTTTCATGCTCCCCTTAGGGTTGATTTTGTTTACAGCAGTTTTGCTTGCATACTAACCACCAAAACGGGTATTAACTAAGAGAAAAGAAAAAACAAACAAACATGCGGACACATGAAGAATGTATCACTGCTGGGGAAATCATTTTTCTGACCTAAAAACAATGCGGTCTTCCTGCTTCATTTAATAAAAGAACAACAGTTACATTAAAGATTAGCACGCAGTGGAATAACAGTACTGATGTAAGATAAAAATACTGTACTTTTTAAATTAGTTCAAGTTGTCTAAGGTAGTTCTAATGTGCAAAAGATTTGGCACAAACAAAGCCAATACACAATACAAAGGAAACTGCAAAACCTGGACCCACTCTTCTCTTGAGTACAGTGCTTTAGTTGAGTGGAAAGAGTTACTTAAATAAACACAGAGCCATTGAAAGAAATTGAAATTATTATGGTTAAGATTAAGTGTTGCCAGACTACAACCGGCTCTTCACATCTATGCCCTCCTGAACTGAATAACTGTAGTTAATGGTTACCCAAGAGTAAGCAAACAGCAATGAGATGCTTATCTGTTGCTTTCAGGCTTATCATGCGCTATCCACACCTATAACACACTCCCCCTCTCTGCTGATTCTTGGAATTTGAAGCATTTGTGAATTTCCTTACATGCTCCACTCTTTACAGACGTGCCAGATGGAATATCATGCAGTAAGCAGATGAAGAAGCAATTATAATCTTTTTCTTTTCGTTTGCTTTAGCAACATTACATTGTACTCTGTGAGCAACTCCTTATTAGCAAAACAGAATGACAGAAGAGTATAATCTCACTCCAACACCACAGCGGTCAAGTCTTTACTGCACCACCCGACATGGCAGCTGATTTAAAATCTCATCCCAGAGGCCAGACTGTTTTAAGAAGAGGCTGGCAGCACTAAAATTACCAGTAATTGCAGGTCTCAGCGTACTGCATCTTCCCGGACTGGGCCCAAGTTCTACAAAGATACCAGTGTTTTTGTTTTTATATCCAAGCCTTGTGGAACATAGTTTTCAAAGACCACAACAAGACAAGTGGTTTTAGGTGGGGCCTGAGAACACCAGTCTCTAAACATCCCCATATGTTCTGTTTTCACAGTCTATATCTATTTCCATTTGTATACAGCTGTAGCGAGTATTCAAGTAGCCTTCCAAGAAAGTTGGTAAACTTGGTAAAACCTTCAACAGAGCCAATTGTGTTGTGCAAACATGGCTTGCAACCAAGCAACTCTGTGCGTTTGGTGGTAGTCCTATGTTACAAAAGCAAACAGCTTTATGGTGTGGTGTTTAGAAACCAGCATGCAACTGGGGGGGTGGGTGGGCTGGGGCTGGTAATACCAGGCTTCATTCAGAGGGTCCTGTAGGAGTCATAAACAGTCCTGGTGGGTGCAGACTCTGCCAAGAACAGCAAGGAATGACAGGAACCACAGATCAAGCCACAGCGACTGCAGCATCCCCAACTGGATGGCAAAGAGCTGGATTTAAAGGGAAAGGTTCAAATTGCTAACAGTAATATAGTACTAGACCACTTCCACCCCACATTAGACCCATCTGTTTACTACTGTCCTGTCTGAAAGGAACCGCAGAGGACATGTGCAATATGTAAAATATACCCAATTCAAGATTTGCCTTTAATGGCCACATCAAATGAAGATGGTTTGCTCTGCACAGACTGCGCTGAGTCAATTTAAAAGGCTGGTTCAAAAAGATTGGAGAACACGGTATGGAGCATATCTGCTGGTATACTTTCATACTACTAATTCACTTCCTTTCAATTTCCCATGCCCACCCAAAGACATTAACACAATGCCACAACTCTTCTTGAGACCTGATAGTTTTATGAGATGACAGGCTTTGTAAACGTTATAGAAGTGCAATTTGTTGTTGTAGTTGTTGTTGTTGTTGTTGTTGTTGTTTATTTCTTAGCAGACACCCTCACCCAGGGCAACTTACAGTTGTATACAAAATAAACACATATTAGAAATAGGCAGTACAATTAAGAGCAAGAGACAAAATACAATGACTTCAGTCCTCATAAGAGCAAATACAAAACACAGTACTATTTGATATCGGGGCAGTTCAAGAGCAGGTAACAGTGTTGATAGTTACACCAGGGTTAGACACGAGTGCAAATGAAATACAAGATACTACAGATTGGGTTCAGTGCAGGATTAAATACAGTAAAATAGGGAGCAGATAAGTGCAAGTTAAACTGCATTAAAGGCACAGTGCTATATTGTCCAGAAGGGAAGTGTTGAGTTTCAGTGATGTTGCCTGAAGAGGTGTTGTTGACTCCTTTTCTGTTAAATGTCTAGAGAAATGTCTCGATATGATAAGGCATTCTGCTTAAGCATTTGTTTACTTTTGACAAAGTAGCAGCCCAGAATCCTCAACTGCAACTTTTGACACCCCCCCAAAAAAGTAGTCGACAAGGGATGGATTATGACATATTGTCATTGCATTGGGAGAGGAGCCGACTCCATTGCGAACAGGAATTTTAATACCTCACATCTCATAAAGCACGGTTATCTCTTAAAATGTCACTACGGCTCTACAGTAACCACTTATGCAGGATTTATGATTAAGCTGATCCTGCTGATGGAAATGCTCTATGGTGGCCTAAGTGAGTGGCAGAAAAACTTATGAAAACTTAATTCCTTCAGAAAAATTAGCACAGTGTTCTTGGTCACTGTTGGCCTGATATACTGAACTATTACTCCATCCACGCGGCCTCCTTGACCTCTTCAAGCAGGACAGTACGTGAAAAATGTGTTCTTAAAGTTTTCACTTTCAATCTGGTGCTAGAGAGAACCCTTCTAACAATACCTTCTATATGATGATATTTGATATATTTCTAATGAATGGTCATAGAATAATAATGGTCCATAATGATTCTACATTGTTTTAAAATGCCACAGAAACAAGAACAGTAACTTCTCGTAGACTTTGACTTCGTTTTTAGTCTAAAACGTGTCCTTTAGGTTTACAATTATTTTCAATGTGCCATTGTTCAAACTGCAGAGTAAAATCCACAATGTTTTGAGAACCAGGTTTAGAGAATGTAAATGGGGTGTAATTATGGCTAGCTTAAAGCCCGGCAAAGCCTTTCCTATCATATATAATGGCAGGAATGCATCTGTAATATATGTTGTTTCAGTACATTCCAGTGGCTAATAAAATAAGATGTGTGCTCTATAGCTGCCGTGGTCATTTAAGTACAATCTTAAAATCCCTGTTTTAAATACTTTTTTGAGACTAATTGCACTTTTCTTAAACCATGAGGATCAGAGCCCCAAAACCATACAAACTTTGGTCCAGAAGAGTTGCAAAAACCATCAGTAAGCCAATGAGCTGTTTGATTTGATTGGAAGACCACACCCAGTTGAGTAAGATGACAATAGTCACACACAATGAGTCATGCAGCATGCTTTGTCCAACATACATAGTTCTTCAAAATTCGAAACAGACCATTTTTCAATCAGTATACAAAACAGTGTTTTCATTTGCAGCTTGACACGTCTACGTGTGCTGCATCATTGTGACTGGAGAGTGAAATTGCAGTTGAACTGTAGTAGCTGCTCGCTGCCCTTTCGTAAATTTAGTTTGTCAGATGCATTATCAGAATGTTTTGCTAAATCCTTTGAAACGCAGCAGTGTCAGGCCTGGGCTGTATCACAGACCTTGAGAAAGATTGATTGATTTGTCTGGAATTTCCATAGCTGCATCTCATAACAGCCAGGAGCAGCGAGACTTTAGGAAGGTGTCTTCATGGTGCCAAAATTAACACTTTTGATCCTTTTAAACACTTTCAAATGTTATGCTTGCAAATTCCAAAACTTAGCTTTCAATGTAAAACAACTCTTGTATTTAGCCTTTTGATATTAGATAAGAACATAAAGCACTGTATTTGTTAAAATAATACAAGTCTGTGGAAATTATTAAAGCCAAGGTTTTCTCAGTTGCTTCACTTGAGGTCTGCTATAATGAAATTTGTTTTGAACTCTATAGATCTAGTGCTCCGGTGGTGATTTTTCTAGTGAAACCTAGACCTCTTTAGCCGTGTCATAAGAGCAAAATCAACACCCTGTTTGGTAAGCTTCTAATGAGACCCCAAGGGAAAGCGATCATTAAAAACTGCAGGTGTTCACTGTGATTTTTGGTGTGTGCACTGCACGTCAGTTGGCACTTTATTTTTCCAGTCTATTATCATTTCTCGAGTCTTACTTGCACTAAGTAAGATATCTCCTCTTGCTCTGTACACTTGATTTTAAATGCCTGATCAAAGAGAAGAGAATTAGCTTTTAGAGACCAAGGCATTAGAAATTGAAATTCATTACTGCGACTGTGTGTGTGTGTGTGTGTGTGTGTGTGTGTGTGTGTGTGTGTGTGTGTGTGTGTGTGTGTGTGTGTGTGTGTGTGTGTGTGTGTGTGTGTGCGTGTGTGTGTGTGTGTGTGTGTGTGTGGTGTGTGTGTGTGTGTGTGTGTGTGTGTGTGTGTGTGTGTGTGTGTGTGTGTGTGTGTGTGTGTGCGTGTGTGTGTGTGTGTGTGCGTGTGTGTGTGTGTGTGTGTGTGTGTGTGTGTGTGTGTGTGTGTGTGTGTGTGTGTGTGTGTGTGTGTGAATGGCTGAAGGGTTGGGCTAGTTTAGGATTAAGAATGTACATCTCTATTTTTTTAAACACTGATTGTGATTTTTACAAGGAATGAGGGTGGTGCTTTATTGTTATTTTTTTCTTCATGTTTTTACAGTTTCAGAAATCCAGTCTTTTTGGTTATCCCAAATAGAATAACATTGGGATACCATTATAATAACAGCACATTACCCTACCGAAACCCTATCCATAACCATAGTAATGGCTAGGGTATAAATCCTATACTATATATAACACAAGGGTACTTTCTGGAATAGATTACCAGTGAGTATTGATTGACACAATAATGAAACCTCTGGCATGTCATAACTGTGATGCAGTTCCACCAATGACTCATAACATTGCAGTTTCTATTGCCCTTGTATTGCCATTTTAGTGACACATACCTATCTGTCAACACTGCAAACAAGCAAAGAGACATTCCATTGTTTGCCCTTTAATGAACCCAGGACACAAGTGTGAAAAAGATGGGAGTGGTTATGATTCTACAGACCAAACAACGAAGGTCCAATTAGCAATGTTATTGTAACCATATACTAGACCCTGCTCGCCCTTAACAATGATCATTGACCTTGCCAGGTACCCATCACCCAGCTGTTAACTTGAATACAACTATAGACATGCTTTGCTGTTGGTTTGTTGTGTTGGCTCGTAGTGAATGTGTGCAGCATTCCCTTCAGTAAGACATCATTATGCATATAATATGTACATCAGAAGCAGACAGCATGCCCTAAGTAACTGCTACTTCGGCATTTTACTGTATATGCCAGTGACTTCAGGAGTCCTCCTTTTCATATTTTATGGGATTGTAAGACTGCTGTAGCAACAGATTTGTGTTTAATAACCAGGCTCTTTGGCTGTCTATTTGGCAAATATATTGTTTAGTTGCTTTGCCAATCATCTGGTCTCTGAAAACTACAATACAATAAGCAGAATATGTTGTAGATGGAGGCCTGATTAAGTTAAAGTGCTTTCATGTAATAGACATTATTTTAGTGCTACAGAAATTATATATGCAAACAAATACTTATACAGGTATGATGAAAACAACTAAGAGAAGAAACAAGAAGATGAGGGGAGACATATTTCAGCTGGTGAGAGAATTACTTTAAACGGTAGCTGTGTGCGGCTGATAACCCTGATAGTGCATGAATCATAGCTGAAAGCAAACTGTTTATATATAAATATATTCAAATATATGTGTTACATATACTGTATGTGACTGCCAACAGAAAAAAAAAATAACATAATCAAAAACTCCATCTTAGGCAATGTTGAGGAGTCTCTTATTAATTTAAAACCTTTGTGTATATCCATGATTACAAAAATGTTTTTTTTTTTTCATTTCTTTTATATATATATATATATATATATATATATATATATATATATATATATATATATATATATATATATGTGTGTGTGTGTGTGTGTGTGTGTGTGTGTGTGTGTGTGCATTCTCCAGATTATCTTTAAATTCATAATAGGGGAAACTAGATAGATAGATAGAAACTAGAAACTTTTTAAAGCGTTTTTAAGCATTATTGTAGGTTAAACAATGCCTTGTTAAATGAGATTAAGCTAATAAATCAACATTGAAATACTTTAAAGGGGTTTCATGAACTGCAAGCTCAATTTAATTATTCTAAATGAAAGAAACAAAAAACATTCCTCAACAAACATTTCCATAAAACAGCTCCTAAAGCTTTGTGAATATTGCTCTATGCTTCCAAAACCCTGTAGGTGCTGCAAAAACGTTTCCAAGAGGAGAGGCTGGAGTGAATTTTGTTAGACCTCCCAACCAGCTTTGATTCCTGCTTATTACAGGACTGCAAGCAAACAAACGCCAGTTACAAAGATATAGAAGTACTAAAATACATTTTGCAAAAAATCAAGACAAAAGCCCTTCTCAGTGTCAAAGTATTTCACTACTGCATGCTTTTATAGTTCTGGATAAAATACAAAAATTACCACAGCATTAACAGTTACAAGAATAGTGAATAGATGAAAACATATTGAAATAGTTGTACATTTCCTGAACAGATCAGCCACACTCCTGCCAGAGAATCCTGCCAGAAGATACACAGCTGAAAACATGTCCCAGTTTAGCTGATGTACTACTCCTTTTTTTACTAAGAAACCGCTTAGTCCACAGTCATGCCTTGGAGGTATTATTAAATGGTCCTGTAGTGGTCTGGTGAAGCAATTATTTCAGCAGGTCAGCCCCAGAGGCACCAAAGGCAGAGAATGTGGAAGTTTAATTGTACGTCTCTCTATAAATGAGGTGAGGGTTCTCCAGTGGCGACTTGCCTGAAACTGGAATCATGCATAGGGAAAGGGCTCACATATTTTGTTTTGGTGGGGAAGGGGCCCCTGGGTGCAGGAGTGCAATAACTTTGTCTACTAGGGGTACCTCCTGGTAGATTGGATAGAGAAACAAGCAATTACATTTTTCACCCAGGATGAACTGAGGTCATGTTGGAACACACGCAATGTACTAGGAAAGATCAATTGGCAATCCAGCTTGGATGTCAGGCTTGCCCACAATGAAATCACTGGTTGTGCGTTCCATAGCTTTCCTAAATCCGCTTACTCTCAAGGGTCAGAAGTCATTTCTTGGCATGCCTGTTTTTAGCTTTCCAGTATAAGAACTTCACAACATGGTTTTGGGCATGTGGTTATATGTTATGTGCAGTGGGGATGGGGTTAAGATTAAGTACATTATACAATTCATCAGTTGTTGTATTGTTCTGTAATGGCCCGGCCATTAAAATAATTGTGCTTACAGCGGCTGCTACAAACAAGGGCTCTGAGATTGTAGGGTGGACCAGATTAAAAGGCTGGGCGTTGTAGAAGAGATCAGGTAGAACTAAAAGGAATTAGGCCGCAGACAGATCTACTTCGTGTCTGTAGGTACTAAGACTAATGCCACCAACATTGATTCTAAACTTCAGGAACTAAAAGAGACAGTGAAAGGAGGAATTTGATCAGGGACTAGCCCTTAGGGTCTGTATTTCTTTGTCTGAGCAGAGTGCGGTTACTGTATTATAGGGGTTTACCATTCGTTTATGTTTATATAGTGTAAAATGTCTCACAATGTGTCTGCTCACATTGCCAGAATTTACTTTTCCCTTACTTTTCCTTATAAAAGTTCCCTTTAGTAAAACCGTAGCAAAGTGTAATAAAGTGCAGTGAAAGCATGGTAAAGCATTGTAAAGTCCGGAGAGGTGTGGTAAAGCTTATTAAAAAATATAGCAAACCAGAGTAAACTACAGTAAATGCATAGTATAACCATGGGAAAAGCATGGTAAAACTGCAAAAATACCGCAATAAAGTTTAAAGGGTTATGAGATGTTTAAAATCAGTTACATTGCTTAGTATTACATTTAAGCAGTTTTTCTATGTCTTCGGATTCAACTGGCATTACCTGAGCCTAATGAATCCGACTTGGTTGCGTGTCTTTAACTAAACCATGGAAACTGTCTACTGTCCTGTCTCAACCTGATTCATACTAATACTAGGGACTTCTTTAAAATGGGATATCAGAGAAACATGTAAACTATTTACATGAAAAGGTAATGGAAAAGAAAAAAAATTACAATAAAAAAACACTACCCTTTAATCAATCCAAGCTGAGTGGCCCTAAATTCAGGTTCAATGAATCCCAAATGACTCATTCTAAAGCTACTGGGAGTGACTTGATATAAAACGAGCTAGCACAAAAATAAATAAATAAATAAATAAATAAATAAATAAACTGGGGTCAACCTGGTGAGAGAAACCGATCTGTCAGCTCAGTTTTGACAGATTGATAGTCCTTGACTCTGAGGTCTTATCTCTTCCTAGAACGGGTTTAGCGCACAACACAGTACATTATTTTACACCTTGGACATGAGATAACGATCAGAGGTGACGCAAGAGCTTTTTCTGATCCAGACAAGTGAAAGGGAATTGGGTTATGGAGGTCTCAGTCTGGCAGAAATGCTAGCACAGCGAATACTGAAATGAAATATACACAGATATGTGCTTGATTACAGCTGTGTATGTGACACTGCTGGTCTCAGTCATAGAAGTTGACAAGGTTCCTAATACACTGTGCTTGTGTTATGTCATTAACCTAAGCTGTACAGGTGGAGAATCATGAATATAAACACTGTCATACCTTTGATTCTCATCGCAGGTTTTTTCAGGTTTAGTGTTACGTTAACTGATGAGGTGCTTCGTTCGGTGTATGAATAGTTTATAGTAAGTGCACTTGGTCTTGTTCTGGGAAAACTGGCAAATTAAAAGGATTCCCACAGTATGTCAGAGTTAATACAATCATTTCTTTATAACACATGTTTACCTCCTTGTCTTTAAAGCTGTGCAGGGACAGAGGCAGTACAGTGAACAGAGGGATTTTGGCTTTGTTCTTCTAACTCTTGGCTTGGCTTTGCTGGTGTCCTGTCCAGAAACAGCTGGATTCAAAGCGATGAGACCTGCTGCACAATATTAAGTATACTCAAGACTGTAATTGTTCACAAATGCATTTTCAATAATGCTAGGATGTCAAACGTTTACTTTGGGCATGGATGTGCATTTGGTAGTCCAGTGAGGATGGACTGCCCAAGAAGAAATGGGGAAAGCTTATCTGTCAGGGTTTATTTTCATATGCTTAAGGGTATAGCTGGTGTTTTCTTCAATTATTTTTGTGACTAAATAATTACATTTATATATCCATTGAAAAGTTTGCAGTGAGTAAAGCATGCTTATATGCTTTCCAGTATGCCTCTATGCATTATTAGTTGCTAGCTTTCACATGTCATGCAGTGTTTAGATACTAATTCAACTCTGCAGACTGAGTGTGCCACTGCAATAACATTCTTCATAGCTCCGTTAGTTTATTTGTCATCACTCCTGCTGTATCCCCCTCCTCTCCCCCTCACAGATCAAGCTGGTCACAGCTGAACACAGGACTCTCTATCCAGTTTGGAACACCTCAGTTTCTACAGTCTGCCATCTGTCCATCTCACTGTTGCCAAATTGTCTGAGCTGAAAACCTGCTTCTTTCATTTGGAAAAAGCAAGGTAAAGGGTACAGTGCTGTATACCAGTGGCAATGACAGCTAAGTGAGCCTTTTTTTAGCCAGGTGCTGCTCATTAATGCCTGGGTGAGTTGGGTAAAAGGTTTAGAGAAAGGAGGGGGTTTTGGATCACTCACACCCTCACAGCCACATACCACAGTGCAACGGTACACAACAGTTTGACCAAAATGCCACCTAATTAAAACAAAAATAATAAACCTTGGGTGGGTCCACTGATAGTGTTTACATAAGCATTGTCTGATGCTATAGATCTGAGTAGTCATTGCAGGTATAGTATTATAGCTTTCTTAACTGCTCTCCCCACCCCATTCACATGTTTACCTTACAAGGTTTATGAATAGGTATCATGATGTTTAAGTAATATTACTACCAAACCTTTTCTTAGATTATGTTTCTTATCTTTAAGGACTGTTTAAATTGTTTAATGTATTTAGAATTTAATAATGTCTATAATATTCTTTAAGGTTAAACAATGCTTTGAGAAATGAGATTAAGCTAATAACATTTGAAAAAAGCTACATGAACGGCAAACTTAGTTTTATTCAAATTGGCTCAAAAGAGTCTTTAACAAAATGGTCCTTAAAAAAGTATTTTGTTTTTTTGTGCTTTGGCACTCAATACAGGGTGACTTCCCCGTGTTGATGTACCAGTTTCTGTTGCTTGGAGATTCAGTGAAAAGGCAATGCTGTGGATCACAACTCACTGAAATCTACATTGAGTTTTGAAACAGCTCTCTCTGGAGGTTGAGCTGACATTTCCGACAGAGGAAGGTAATTAGGGGGCCAGTGATAATAAAGACCTGTTTACCTAAACACCTTGTTGTTACTTACAGTGAAATGCCACACCTTCTCCTTTCCTTCCTGGCTGTCATCCTATTCTCGCAAAGGGAACAGAAACCTTTTATTGGGTCCGTTTTGCTGTTTATTCTTGAGTTCCCTGAACTGTGACTGAGTTTATGGCTCTACAGAGGAGAATGTAATGGGATATGCCCAGTGATGTGCCTCATAAACCATGGGTCAGGAATGGATTGCAGTGTCCATGCCTTGTTTAATTGTTTAGTGATGTTCTGCAACAGGAAGGAGTCATAAAGCTTGTGAGAGGTTTGTTTGCCGGGACCCTTTTGGGAAGCACATAGGATTTATCTGCATGGTACCTGAGTCTGCAGCTCTCGTGATAGAAACAGGTACCTCCTGGAGAGGGGTTTAGACAGGACTGTTGGAAGAAGGGATCTGTGTGGCTGCTTGAAGCTTTGGGCTGAGTTGGGTCAGACACTCTTCTGATGTTTCTGTTTGATGTTTTATTATTTTTTTTATTTTTAGGCTACTCAGTGTCTCTCTTGAAATGGATTTCAAATTTTTATGTCACTTATGATACATTCAAATTGTTGCATCAATGTATTAAAGTGGTCTCTTGTTACAGTTAAAATGTATCATGACCACTTAAAATGCAGTAACTTATATTAGAATCATTTAATTATATTGCGGTGTTAGATTTCTGCATATAAAGTGAACACTGTCCTATGTCCACATCCTGTTTTCTAATTAAATTAAAAGAGAACGAATGCCCAGTGCAGTAGTTTTTCTTTCTTTTTCTGTGAAGTTCAAATGAGTACTGTAATAAAGTGAAGGGGTCTTTCCTTCTGGTCAAAGGGAGGCTCCGTGGAGGAAGGGAAGCTGCCTCTCCAGTGCTTGTTCTGGTGGCCTCCCGAGTGACTCTCCCGATCTCTCAGTTGGGGGCAGGTGTTCTGTGTTCTCTCCCACGCACCCGGGAGCACCAGTTTGGAATTGGAGGAATCCCCCTTCGGCTCCAGGAATGTGGGGGTCGTCTAGCTTTTCCCACAAGCGCTGAGTCTCACATGTGTTCTGAATTGTTTGTCTGAACTGGTATGACAGCAGCGGCATGATGTCATAGCGCTTTCCTAAAGGCACCAATTACAGTCACTTCCGATATAATATCAATTTAGAAATTTTCAAAAGATTTTAATGTTGATGAAGAGACGGTTGTAAATCTTTTTTTTAATTTTTTTTTTTAGGGGATTTGTGAATGTCCCTTGGTCAACTGACACCCTCTAAGGCATATTATTGAGGTTAGTTTGACCAGCCCAGTGTTTCCACAGTAACAGAATGTGTTATTGTGTGAAAGCTTACTTTTATGCTAACACAGTCTGAGGTGCTGTCTGCTTAGATTCCATGGCACTGTTTGAAGGAAGAGCTGCAGTGTTGACCTCTGAGTCCAGGACACGTTCCTCTGCCCCCCTGTCCTGGCTCATTTATTTCAAAGGTCTTTCAATTCCCTTACGTGTATTCCATGTGGAATAGGACATGCTGGAAAAATATAGGTTGCCTCTCAGTGGATTCACCCTGTAAAAATATCTACAAGTGAATACAAATATACCAAACAGACAATAGACTGACCTTTTATACTACTGCTGTTTTTGTATTGTACAATATCAACTGCAAAGCAAAGCACATTGCAAAACGTTAAAATAACTTGAACTGCAGGGTGCCCTTATTAAGCACCTATCCAGTGATATACAGTTGTCAGAGCACATTATGTAGATAGACAAGAACCTACTGCTTTACTGTAGGTGCCCCTGTTTCTGTTTTCTATATCATATCCAGCTTTCTGGGAGGAATTCAAAATGTTGGGACAAATGGTTTTCCAGCTGTAGGGTAAGTATGCAGTGCTCAATGAAGTGCACACACCTTGACTCAATGAAGAGTTTAGATTATTATCTGGTCTGGGATCCAAATGGTCACCGTGACCTTTTGACTCACTCAGGCACTCACGATCAATGACGCTTCCTCTCTACATTGTGTTCCAACTGGAGTACCAGCCTGGGTAGCAGATAATTGAACACACATGATTCCTTTGAATAAAAGCACTGTCATTTTTAAAAACACAGCACTCATTCAGTGAGGCCAGTGAACTGTGACCTGATTTACCTGGCGGTGGCATGTTTCTCTGTGTGATATAATGTCCTTGTGTAGATGTTGCTTGACACAGAAACTGTGACCTCGACCTCAGGATAATTACGTGTAATGGAAGTGTAACTTACATGTGACTTTCAGGCCGTCCTGTGGGATCAGAGCATGTAAACTATGAATTGTGTCACTGCAGTGGAGTGGTAATATTTCAGTTTGCGCTATTGACATCTACCCATTTTTTAAAATTAATAAATATATTTTATTATATTTGCCTTTCCTTTGAGGCTTGTTTAGGTAAGATTTAAAAACATTCACTTATTAGAATATACATAATTACTTAGGTGGAAAGTGTAGGGGACATGTGCCTGTCTTGAAGTAACCAGGTTTCCCTGACTCATCAGGTTTTGGTATGACAAAACCCTTTTACTTACAGTGGAGTCAATGCGAGTTTGCGAGTGGTAAAAAACGACCTGCTTTTGATTTACAGGTACAGGTCATCAAAGGCATTGAAGGATTGGAGCATTGTCTGCATAACCTATTAAAAATCTGCTTTCAATAGTAATGTACAATTCAATGAGTGGAGCCGTCCATAAGAGCTGCAGTAATTATCACCTGTATTATCTCTTAATCCAACTGCAGATGTCGGGCACTAAAAATGTACAACCTTGGAACTGGAGAAAGGCAGTTGTGAACATGAGTGATACTGCAGCTGCTAGGAGACGGGACGGGACGGATGGGACGGGGGCACGGGAGGATACAGTGACATGAGATTCCAAGATCTTTTGCAAAAGGATACAATGGTAATAATAATAACACGCCCTGTAAAGAAAACCAGAAATAAACAACTCAGGCATTCAAAGACTGTGACACTGTTGGCCCCATATCTTCTTGTACATATCTATATTCTGTATCGATCCCCACCATTTTCCTGAACCAAGTGCCTGTCAATGGTATGGGGCCAGTCAAGAGCTGTATCTAATGAAAAATGTAGCTTTTTTGAGAGGAGATACTGCCATTTGCATCTGACCTTTGGATAGGAAGATTGGATATTAAACGCCAAAGCAGATTTCTAGTTAATATAATGAAACTGTAAAAGGAACCAGTGGGTTATCTGGCTTTTGTTTTCTAGACCTGGCCAATGGCCATTACCATATAGTTTTTACTAATTAAAATACATTTTAAATATGTTTTGTAACCCGGCTCAAACAGTGTTGATGAGACACTACGCTTTCAATGCAATGACTCGTTGAGGATATTTCAGCAAGACCAGTGGGAGTATCTAGTTAAATCTGACAGTTAAAAGACAAATCTGTATGATTATCTTCAGTTTTCACTGCTAAAATACAGTAAAGGTAGACAAAACTGATTATTGTAAGAAAGTGTGGGGGTTTGGGAGCCTGGAAACCCAGAGTTTCTGCTCTAAGCTTTAAATAATGATGGGCTGGGCAGAGCAGGTGATATAATGGCTGTTCCTGAGTCCATAGCCTCCTTCGTTGTCAGCTCTGTAATGTTTGGTTAGGGCGTTTCTCTCCAGCACTTGGAATGGGACTCACCATTGAGCACAAACTCCCACCACAATTGCATTAAATTAGGACTAGCTGCCCTCTGCTCTCTGTAAATGCAATAATAATAATAATAAAAACAGTGCATATAACCAGGTAAACAGTGCATCAGGTAAACAGACTTTAGTACACGTTTCATACACATCCTCCTCTTTCTATGGAATGATTGGAGCCGCTGACAGTATAAAGGTATACAGTTCCATGGCAATACTTTTAGTGCATAATAACGTGAATCCCATGTGAAACTTGTTAATAGTACAGCACCTCCAAAGCAGCGCTGCCTGTCTTTGACAGGTACCTCTCATCTCCAGATTCAAGATAGCGTAACCCTTCTTTTTCTTTTCTTCCTACTCCCAATTGATGCCTTCGTAGTTTCTATTGCTGTTTCCTCTGTCAAAATCCACCTTTGACTATCACAGTCTGGTTTCCCTACCTCACAAAGGGCTTTTATTAGCTCAGGCTCTTTCAATAGAGATCGTTGCAGTCTATCAAAAGCAGTGGGGGTGGGGGCTTTATTCTCGGTAGGAATGGGCCCTATTCACAAAACTTTAAGCACTGTGTTAAGGATTTTTCCTTTGGTCAATAGGGACTGATTTACAAAAGGTCAATTAAAAAGGTATATATAAAAAATCATGTTTGGAAACGAACAGAAATATAGCCTATTTTTTTTTTCTTTTCTTATTATTTTAGACATTAAAAGGCAGTTTTGCTTTAAAACTTTCTTGGGTAGCATGAACACATTATTTTTTTCTTTTCTATTTAAAGAGGCTGCCTTTTTTTCTCTCAGCAGAGTTGGATTCCAATCTCCTCTTAAAGCTTTTTTCACATGATACATAATTTACTGAAATCTTGATTAAAACAGGGTTCGTGCTTCCCTGTCACGCATAGTGCATATACTGTGCACCCATTAGCCCTATATGGAGTCTGTACAAAGTAACAACTTCAATAAGATATCGCTGCGAAATGAAGAGTTCGTTGAGCTGGTCACATGAAGTAGGTTAACATTAAAATTTCAAACACAAAAAACAAAATACTGCAATTCAGTTGAGAGTGCTGTGGGCTCTTGCTTGCACGCATTATTGCACTGCAAGAGATGAAATGAGGTAATAGAAAAGTCAAAACTGAATATGTTTCGTTAGGCTCCCCTTTCATTAGGCTTACAGAAAGCATATACGATAGAAGGGAGATATATTCTTTTGATGAGCTCAAACAATACTAGACATTGAAGCGATACAGAATGTAAGTGTGCTTTTTTTTTTAGTTTTCTTTTGTAATCTTAAAATCTTAAAATTACTTACTGTTACATAAACTTCATGTGACTTGCAGTTTAGTTTGAAAACATTTTTCTGCTCTGCAAAAAAAAAAAAATCACAGCATAACAAAGATACTTATCCTGTCACAGTGGCAGATAATATTGCTCGATTAGAATGAAAGATGTTGAGGTTCTCTGTACATTTTTCCCTGTTGCTCCAAAGCCACACACCAATATGGAAAATAATAATAACTCAGGAACATGTATCAAACAAAATCATTTGCTTTTTTTTTTCTTTTTCTTTAATCTTTGTGGGGCAGTGTATGTGCCGTCGTTTAGGCCTATAAAAAGGATGTTTAGTTCTGCGATGTATTTGTTAAAGGAAGTTTGAATTTATACAGGAAGGGACAGGGTGGTGGAGAGTGCCCGTCAACGATGATGTGGAGACAGGTCCTGCAGTCAGCCTTCCCCTCTCGTGCCAGGCTGTCTGCACCTTCTCCTGTTAACACCCCCCCCGGTCCTCCAACACAGGCAATAAGGGAAAAAAGAAAGTGTGAAATGTGGCACACACTGCAGTTCAAGTGTGAGCAACAGTGCATCAGAAACAGCATCCCTTCCTAATCACATCTGATGTATACGGACATGTCCACTTAACTAGCCTTCAGCACAATCCTCTGGTCACAGGCTGTGCGTTAAAGTGAGCTTAATGAATGTTAGTAACAGTTAGTTAGGTAGTGCACTGTGCTGTTACTAATTAGGACAATGGCATGTCTACCAATGTGCATTTTATTTTTATTTGGGAGTGCTATCATGAAACTTGAAAAACTTGAGATGAGCTTATGTGTGTGCATGCATCATGTCTGTTGGCAGAAGTACTGTTACCTGTTGTCAGTACTGTATAAAACATGACATGTGATGATTTTTACCAAATGTTAAACATTATTAAATGCTGGCCACTGTAGACATCTGCTGAATTATGAATCACAAATCACAGCGCATCATGTTGTGGAAATGGAAATAAATCTGGTTATGCTTCAGAAATTGTACTATACATTGTCATTGAAGAATGGGTTTTGTTAGCGTTGTGGTGTTGCACAAACATAAATTCAGCAAATGAACAGCATGTATAGCAAGTTTTGTGTCAAAATGGGACAAAGCTACAGTAGGAGCTTTTCCAAACCAATGCTGATAGCTATTTAAAGACCACAGATTACAGTACCCAAGCACTGTACAGTATTTTATCCTTAACGAGACAGTATGCTTGTAGAACGGCTCCAGACCCTATTCAAATGTTATATAGAGGTTTGAATAGTTGAGAGTAGGTCGGGGGTTTGGTAGACCACCTAGTGTGTAATGGTCCTCACTGAAAAAAACTTGACACCTCCCTTAAAAAAACCCAGGACAATCTCACATGCATCTTCTCACCTTGAATCCTCAGTGCCTATTTGAAAATCAGAGGAGATTAGCGTTGCTGCATGATACTAGCACATTTAAAAGCTTCCCAAACCATTTAGTTGCACCACCAAAGTGTTTTGTAACATTCTATGTGAAGCAAAAACAAAGCAAGGAAGGAACTTTTTATTCTTAACTTGCAGAAGACAGAAAACAAGTTTTATCACATTCCTGTGATAAAAACTAAGGAGCAGATAATGAGGTAATCTCTCCACCGTGGAGTGGCATCGCTTTCTCAGATCAAATCAGCTCTCAGAAAACACTAGGGGTTAGGGAAATCATTAAACTATAGGTAATATTTCTTCTTTATATTAGCACCTAATGACGCCAATGGGTAGCAATAATAACCAATCAATTACTCATCCCTCAATGTGCTGCCAGCACTTAAAATACAACACTGACATTGACAACTTTTTGCTGTGGCACAGTGGACAACAACAGCATTTTCAAACAGAACTCTTTGTGTTTATGTTTTAATATACATAGCACATGGTTGCATTAGAAATCCAGACTCATTGAAGAAATACAGCATTAACAGCATGCTTCAAACTGATGTATATATATACTGGACCTGACACCAAATTAGAAACATTCAGGGCTGATGCTGCCTTTCTGTATTCTGAAGAAAGATGAGCTTTTAGAATTTACTAGTAACTAGATGGAAGTTCAGGTTTTCAATTACAATCGGCAGCCAGAGGCATGCTGGAATAATGACCATTAAGTATGCAGTGGATTCAATGCAAATGATTCATTATGAACACTCAGATTAGGGAGGCGAGATGTCGCGTCGGTAGTATAACGAAGCTCAGTGAAACCAGGGCAATTTGTATGGTGGCACGGCTGTCAGGGCAGTTTAAATTTCTTTGAAGGATGGCCTGAGCCCCTGGAATGATAGTTTGATGAAGGAGAGGATGTGGTTGTCATTAAGAGCAATGGAAGATCAACCTGCCTGTCAGTCCTGTTTCAGGTTTGTTCCAGAGAATGTCCTTGATCTGAAGAATGAGAAGGATTTACACACAGAATAAAATCAACGCTGACACTGCACATTAAGTGGTTGATTACATGGTAATTCCATCGTGTGTATATATATATATATATATATATATATATATATATATATACACACACACACACACACACACACACACACACACACACACACACACACACACACACACACACACACACACACACACACACACACACACACACACACACACACACACACACATATACACACACACACACACACACATACACACACACATACGCACACACACACACACACACACACACACACCCACACACACACACAACACACACACACACACACACACATATATTATATATACACACATGTAATACTATAGTAATATATATATATATATATATATGTATATACTATATATACCGTATGTGTAAATACTGTGTAATTCCAGAACTGTCTGTTTCCTTTACATTTTGTAAGATGCTGTTACATAGTAACTATGCAACTATATGTGTAACACCTGTGTTAGTACAGTGTAATTACTGTGATGTCAGAGATGCTCCCTGTAAAGGGTCACTTTACATTTTTTCACAGAGTTACCATTGATGTGCAAAACTGTGTTTATTTTTTGGTGCCAATCCAGATGTATCTGTCTGCCATACATTTTTCTCGCTAATAATGATAAACCATCCTTTGTAAGATCTTGTTGCACTCTGCAAGTTCGGAAGCTGTGCTGTACAGTACATGCCTCGGAACAAATACAGATAAACCTCTGGCAGTGTAGTTGCGTTAAACTCTGTAGCAGCTAACGTTAGCCCCAGTGGAGATTTTTTTTTAACCATGAAGGATTAACCTGCCTTTTGGACAGGTGGTTGCTCCATAGTAAACTTTAATTCTGCCTGCCTAGACATCCCCAGCAATAAATAGCATCGCCCCTGCTCTCGTTAAAGTTTACATAAACACTTTATAATAATTGACCCAAATTATCTGCATTCTGTTAGAATTTCTGGAATACCGATGATGTTGCATTGGAATTCCCTTAGGAATTTTTTAACCATTTGTATAAGCTTTAAAAAAAATTAAAATCAATAAATAAAAAATGACACACTTGATGCCACACACACAAAAAAAGAGAGATAACAATCATTTTCACTTTAATGGTGCCTGTATGACACAATATGAATTGCACAAATTAAATGTAGATCTACAATAATAAAATAACTATTTAAGCTGAGGTAGCAGGAAGAGCAGCAAAAAACAGTTTTTGAAAGTATTGTTTAGGATAGAAACCACACACCAGATCAGTAAATCTTAACTGGGTTCAATTCCCGAACATTTCTTATGCTCCACTAACTGACTAACTGGAGCTCATGCATTGCTTGATCATCTGTTAAGGCCTTTACCTTGGCAAGGACGATCACCATGGTTACCGTCGACAGGTCTGAACTGACAGGATGTAATTTAGACCCGGACTTGGCCAAGATGCAAGCCCTTAACAAGCCAAGCTGTTCAAACAAACACAGGTTGATCATGTAGCTCTATTGAAAGGGTCATCCTCCCACCAAAACCGCCGGTCCTTCTGCTGCCAGAGCCAGCTGGGGCCCATAGGCCTTGTAGCCTCCACTTTGTGGGGCCGAGTCTCGCTCCCATGTAGAGCGCACAGCGAGGTATGAACAGAATCCAAACAGGATGTGTCCTGAAGAGAGGCATATGGGCCGCACTGACAGCCTGAATAAACACATTTCGCGTTTTCAATAGCTGGACCGACATTTCACAGTGTTTTGTTTTCAAAGTGCTTTTTTTTTTTTTTTTAATTTAATTTCTTTTATAAATGAAGATCTTTTCAACACTAGGATTAACCTTCAGGTTTTTGTTTTTTGTTTCTATTGCCTGTTTCTGTTCTATTTTTTTTTTTTTAACACAATGTGTGACTGGAGTGATGATTTCTCAAAAGCTGTCAGATATTGTAAGGATAAAGTATAGAATAGAATAGAATGAACCCCTTCATCTGTCCACACATTTCCAACCTTGCACAGGCAAATAATATCGTACATTTGAAGACAGGCCTTCCAGGCTGTTTGTATCCGTGAGTCACAGTTTGTAGCTTCCTTAATCATGCTGCATTTAGACACGCTGTTGCTCCTGCCAGTTCTTTATAGTTTGGCTGTTTAAAAGGAACGACATACATGGTATGGAAATGACTGTGCTTGTAACATTCTTATCATCTTCATGTGCTTGGATGCTTGAAAGAATGCTCACAATTTTCTTGGCTCCTCATTAAAGACCATCTCTTCATCAGCTTACATGCACAGAAATTCACTACAGCTAAATTGTCTGGCATGTTATAATTAATAAAGTGACTGAAATGCCAACCACAGTATTTCAAATGCTCATTGAATGTCCAACAAGACAAACTGTATATTAAACAAGTAATGTAACAAACCTTCATAACCCCCCCCCCCCCCCCCCCCCCCCCCCCAAATATCACCACTAATTATATCATTTACAGTAAGTATTAAGCGTCACATTCTTAACTAATATGTTAGGCAAGCTTCAGTGTAAAAGTCTCTCTGTGCATGAATTCCATTCAGTGCCAGTTCCGAAAGTTTAAATAGCCTGTAACACGATTCTATATTTTTGCTTTATTAGTTCAGCAAGACAGGTTCAGTGTGATGTGGCTACAGTGGGTCACAACCATCTGAAAGCTCAGACTAACTAAAAGATTAAAATAACTTTAAAGCATGTGTTGAACTGCAGAAAACGCTCCAGAGTGGAGCAGATGAAAGCATTTCATAGGTACTGCTTGCTAAACAAAATACCACAACTTAGACAACGGCCAGGAACAGAGATTCTCATTACTGTCTCTGGAATATTGTGCTCTTGGTCTCCTCTGGCTGTCTTTCATCTAAAAAAAAAAAAAAATAATAATACTGCAGAGGGCATCGTTTTAAGACAGTTAAAAACAACCCAAGAAAGGCCAATCACTTTTATAAATAACAGGGCTGCTCTTTATGATTTGTTATGTAAATCTACTCAAATTGTCAATTTGTCAAACTGAAATTACTATTCTTCATATATAACACAGTACAACTGCCTTAAGATCCTTGGACACAAAACACAGGACAAATCATTTTGGCTTCAATAGAAACTCAATCCTTAGAAACCTCTTTTGTCTGTTTTGCACCTTTGGATGTTGCTTATCCAGTGGTTACCAAACTGATGAGATCTGACAAGCTTCAAAGAAGCCTACAATCAGATGACTTTGAAAGCCTGTTACACATCATCCGGAATCCAGACAATTTATTTTTTGCTCTAAACAGCTGTTATTTGTGTGTTTGGAATGGAGGTCTGTTGGAGCAATATCTAAGAAAGAGAATGATTAAAGACCTATGTTAAATTGAATCCCTGCTGGAAATGCTAGCACCTGGTGACCAGTAATAGCTAGGAATTGGAACATATTTTTTTTTCTCTCGTTTATTGTTTGGAATAAACACTACTGGATTCATTTGACAGTACATTTCCCCGCAGACAGACATTATCAATTAGCTATAGAAGAGCTTTACATTACAATGGACCATATCTTTTTTTTGACCCATCATAACCAGCTGAAAAACCTACATAACTAGAAAATAAATTTTTGGGAATTTCAATTGAATTCATTTGAGAAATGTTTTTTTTTTCTAAGACACCAATGCTGGTTCATTGGCAAAACCTGGATGTATTGTAATTTATAGAAAATGACCAATAAATGAGATCTGGGCTGTTTGGGTGTGTTTTATTGTGCAAGTGCTTCATTACTGATCTTACACACTGAAGACTAGGGTACTCCTACTCTTACAGCATTAGACATCAGTGCTCTTTCATTGACATAACAATGGAGGGTCAAAGTAACTTTGGTCAAAACTGGAATTGGGAGTGTTCTCTTGGTGGAAGCTTCCAAATATGCCTTAGTAATTAAAAAAGATCATAAAGGGTTTCCTATCAAACCAAAAATGCCTCAAAACTTGTTCATTGGTGGCATCCATAAAGCTGACCCTGGAACAAAAAATTCCTTGAGCAGGGTATACTCTGGTCCTCTGTTGTCTCTTCTCCTCTGCAACAAAAGCAACGAAGCCCTCTTGCCTTTCTCGGATCAGAAATCCAAGTTTCAGCAGGGTTTATATAATACGCATACATTTACATCATTAACTTCAATTGAATAAATGTACACATTGAAATTATGTGACAATTGGCCTTAACAAGCTTGACAATCATTTTGTAAATTTAGTAAAACATGAATTTACTCAAAAACTTTTACTATAACTTTACTTACCTTGGAACATTGTAAAAAATTGTACATTTACTCAAAACAACCCTTTACTTATGAGTAAACACCTTTACTAACATTGGAAAATCAGGCCTCATGGGTAATTGCAGTGTGTATGTGTGTATGTAAATGTAAATAATTGGCTAGTGCAGTGAACAGTACCAGGTATGTTCCATAATGCAAATGGATTAACACTGTGGTTGAAGTTCAGCCCAAAGCTGACAACTCTCGCTGTCACACAGGGATGCTCACATCTGCTTATTCACCAAGATGTGAATTAGAAAAGGTCAGACTTGAGTTATTATCACTGGAAAAACAACAGCCCTGTGTCTCCAGACGCCCTGAACCCTCAGTCGTGCTCATAATCTGACCTTCACAGCCCTGCCTGATTATTTGTCGAAAACACTATGAATGGATATAGTTGAGAGGAAATCTCGCCATTCCCTAGCCATTATTAAAGCTAGCCCAGTGCTCATCCTCAATCAAATCAATATACAACAACTCCACCAATCGACTTTGCTAATTAACTTGCCATTTAGAAAAAAAAATGCCCTGGCTGTCTTCAGTTTGGATGAAAATAATTTAATATAATATAGGTGTCACATTTTAATTGAGCTGCTGACAAAATTAAAAAGGGGACACAGAGAATGAATGGTGCACTATCAACAATGCATTGAGTGACAGTGGTAAATGGCTGAGTCTGGGTTATAATTGAAGTTTTGAAGTAGCAGGACAAGAATACCAAGATCAACCACTGTGTAGTAATTACCTTAGTGCTGCTTCACAACATCTGTGACAATCAAACCCCACAGCTTTAACTTACTGACAGTAACTCGGGTATATTCTCTTCAGTGAATGCCATTATTGGCAGCGTGCACACAAGCCTTAGTGAAACATGCTGACATGTACTGTAGACAGGAGTTAGATAACTAAAATATTCTTTAAACATTACCTTTAAGAAAAGAATAGGAGAGGCTACAAAATACGAATATGAATAAGTGTTGCGATATGAAGACGTACCTTTTATATACAATACATAGTATCGCTCTCTCTTTCTCTCTCTCTCTCTCTCTCTCTCTCTCTCTCTCTCTCTCTCTCTCTCTCTCTCTCTATATATATATATATATATATATATATATATATATATATATATATTATATATATATATATCTATATATAATATATATTTGATATGCTATTTCACTAAATATGAAGTAATGAAGTGCAAGACACATGTCAGAGTATGTTAGCCCGGTTTGAGGAGAGTGGCTGAGGAACAGAAAGGATCTGTTTCTCAATAACACTGGTGTAATGGAAGTCAGGCCAAGGTGGCGGAGATGTACTGCTGTGCCTGCATTCTTGCAGTAAACCCCACTGTGCTGTGGCTTTTCTTCTTAGGATCTACACAACTAATAGGACAAATCAAGGGAACCTGACACTATTATGCTAGTCGACTCTGTTGTGAGACCATTTAAAATTCTTATTTCTGTAACTCCTTATAATAATTACACTGCTTTGAGCTGTAATAACCCACAACACAGAAGCTGCACACATTAAAACACATCTGAGACACTTTAGAGCATGAGAAAGCGCTATTCTATGTAAATCTGACTTATTTGACTTAGACTTTAATTAGTGACAGGCCCCCGACTGTAATTTATAGTATGGGTATTATTTATAGTCAACATGGCCTAAATGTGAATTAAACAAATTTGTGAAATAATGCGGGAACGGTGTATGTACATGTTTAGTTTGCTAACTAAAGGCAAGTAACACAGTTCCAAATAATACCAAACATATACAAATAAATAGCTTTACTATCGTGGAATTTAAAATAGAATACAATACTTACACACAAAAATGTCCTTTGGTTTATAGTTTATAAACATTTAAAAAATGAGTAAGTGTTACATTAGCTATAAACACGAAAGATATAAAGTGTTAAAAAAAGAACACGAAAAAGAACACAGTATGTAAAAGATGAAAAACTATTTTTAAATAGCAAAGCTACTGCTCAGGGAGAATAGCCTTGCACAACTGACATGAACTTAAAACAAAAAAAGGTTCTTTCCTCTGAATACCTGCCAGGCAATGCCACCAGCAACACATACAAAGCAAAGCAAAGCTTGCAAATAATTTCACCAATTGATTCACTAGCTGGTCTTGTGGAGCGGAAACGCCCTGAAAACCATTTGGGGTGCTCAGTCAAGCACACTAAGTCTTATCTTCCTGATGTATTGTTGAGGGATATTGATGATTCAGGTGTGAAATTGGCCTGTGGGGATTTTGCTGTAAATCCTGTAATTATATATTTTTATAAATCACATACTGTACACATGTTCAGCAACTGCTACCTTTCAGAACTGATTCTGTTGTCAGTTGTCTGAATTGAATCAAGAACATGGATAAACTGCTTTCTCCGTGATTTTACTTGTACATGTACCATGCTTTGCCGTACTCATTTGCAATTTGCCATTCTAGTCTTGGCTTTCACTTTGCTTGCTAAGACAGCAATCAAGTTTTCAAACATAGGTCAAACATAGATCAAAACTACCATGCAAAAATACTGTGTTAAATATTTATAAGGGTCAACTCCATATATGTATGCATACAGCAGAAAACATTGATAAGAGTTCTCTACTGTTTGCAAAGAGGTTTTGCATTTTATTCATGTGTTTCATCATTCTCCAATGGGCACATTGCCTGCACATATTAATGTGTCAGAGAACAAAAGAAATACAGACAACCACACAAGTGTTTCTCTGTACTGCATCCCAGTCGAGTGATTCAGTGCCTCGTTGTGAGGAGCTATGGGTCACCCTTTCCTCTCCGGGTGCTTCTTCAGCTTAAACGGGAAAGATATCCTCTACAGGAGTAACAGCTGCTTGCAATGCAACCTCATAACCCCATACTTTGAGCTAAAATACCATATTGCATGCAATGATGCTTAATCACCCAATAAAATTATATTGGAAGCATAAACCAACTGTGAAGCAATAAAAGGGATCTGAAAGTGCATTACACAATGAAACCCCAGTATTTATATGCTGTACTGATCCCACTAACACAGATTGCTTTATATCTACACAGGGAAATGTACTAGATACAGCAGATTCACATTTGAACTTGTTTCTCCTCTCACACAGAAGTGCTTCCAGATGTACAGTGTATACTGCTTTTATTTATTATGTCATTCCAGATGCAATGAAACTCTCATCCGCCTTATTTGATAAACAAACTATAATGTTCTGCATTTCTGCAGAGCTGCACACACAAGTTACAGCAATGCCAAAAGCCACATGAGCACAGTTTTCCTAAAACGTATATGCTCAGTATAGTATGATTGGATTAACAGTTCCAAGTCATGTAGACTCTTCATGTGTGATAGTCACTTTGCTCTTCACACACTACTACTGACTGTGATGACCATACTGAATAAAATGTCAATGTAAAGAAAAAAGAAAAAAAGAAAAAGAAGCTGATGACAAAAAATGTAAGAAACTAAATAAACATTATCATCTGCCATTGCAAGTCCTTGGAATCTGGCACAGTGAGAACAGTATGGTGTTAAACAAATTAAAGACATATTGGACATTTGTTTTTTTAAGTATACACATGTCATTTTCCAATGGCTTTCTCTGATCACTTGGCATGAGGAATTGTGCATACAGTAATTAGGTGCATATTGCATTCAATGACATTCCCTGAGTCCAGTAACATAGCCTATGGCAATGTCAGTGCACCTTTCACCTCCATTCTTTGGGATGGTTCAGCTATGTAGAGTCACAGTAGTGCGTGCATTCATGTAGCTGAGTTGACAGAGGAGGGCTTTGGGGTCCAGATACCGTACAGTAATCCTTTAAGTAAAATGGGCATCAGTGTTTGTTATGTTAAGGTTCTTTATAAAATGTAATAGAGGGAGGCTAAATATAAACTAAACTTCACAGATTACATACGGTACAGCTGTCTTTTCATGTCAATCAAAACGAGCAACATCCCTTTTAAGACCTACATTATGTCTCTGTGTGCTATTCAATCAAAACTCCCCTAAAAAATGTCAACAAACACATCAACACCTTATGTGAAGATTTGAGAAGCTTCAGGAAAGTTTGATTAATAATACAGGGAAATAACGTGGCCACTGTAGTTGCTGTGCAATTTTTCTTTTAGTTTTCCTCTGTGGAAATTTGTAAGGAAATCTCTGAAGGAAATTCCATTTGGTTTGTTGTTTTAGGGGAAAGATAACCTTCCGTGGCTAGAAGGCAGCTTCTATCAGTAAAGATTTAACGCTACTAACCAAATCAAAATAAAAAAATAGTTAAGTGTTCCCAGGCCTGTCATGCTTGGCCAGTGACATGTGAAGATAGAAGCCCAGGATTTCCAGTGTCAGCTCCATGTGGGCAGAATGCCACTTCTCAAACCTACGCTTTCAGGCAGCTTAGCTTGGCACAGATGGGGCCATGATTAAACTAGCTTGCAGAATCCCTGACTCTGGTGTACCTGTTTTAATAAATAGCTGCACGGTCTACATATATGCACGGTCCTCAAATTTCTTGTCTTCTGTCAGTGCCAAATGATAATACTTCGGACGGAGCGTTCACTGAAGGCATCCATGAAAACCGAAGCTGTGTGATGAAACAGAGGAGCTGGCAATGAGGTGCAATGAACTGAAAATAGCTTGCCATTCATTACTTTTTTTATTATTATAAGGATGCATAAAACAACAAAAATTGTCTTTTATTACAAGCTATTTACATTACTGTTGCACGGTAACTATCGTTGCATAGTAGTTGTATTTATTTATTGTAGTCTTGTGTAATGACCTTGACTTCATTGTCCTTAGTGAATTATAGAATAAGGATGCACAATGCCTTCATACTTCAGAGCATGAGGGACTGAAGGAACAATGGCACTGCTGGTATAATTTACATCTGTGGAGTATTACTGGTCAGAATAAAAATATCATGTTATTCACTTATCAGTGAACTGCCCTACTAACAAGTTCATATTCCTTTTCATACTACAAATACCATCATCTTTAATAACAAAGTCTTAGATCATACTAGCATCTATATTATGCTCTCACTCCCTGAACAAACTGCTAAGCTGGTTACAGCTCTTATAATCACCAGCCTTTTACAGATGGATTGATACAACTTCACTTTAATTGATTAATTGTATTTCCAATCAGACGCCACACTTTCCTCCATTCCGGTCACATTCTCACAGGGCTGGACTGGAGGGATCCAGGGATCAATTTTAACCCTATCCCTGCCAAACTAAACAGCAACTGAGAGGGGAACCTCACCATGCCACAATACAATATACACACTGAAAATCTGCTTCTTGTCAAGCAAAAAAATCTAACTGGCAGTGGGCAAGATATATGTTCAAAGTAAAAGTGATGAATAATTCCAATTAATATTATAAGTGTTAGAAAATGCCAATATTGACTTTTAGAAAATGCTATGAAAAAAAAACAAGCTACCCTATCAATCTTAACAACCAGAGATCTGCCATAGATTCACCACACCAATAAAATATGAACCTAAAAGCTTCAGCGCGTATGTGTTGAAAGGCTACCAGACAAACACGCTGTAATCACATTACAGAATCATGTCCAGTTTCTGCATTAGTTATCATCAGCTCCAGGAACCGAGGACCTGAAAGAACATTCATAGTCCATCTCCTTTCACCAAGCATGGGCACATTTGACAACGCAGAGGGAGGGAAGCCTTTCATATCTGTCACAAACCAATTGTTTTCTATTTGTCATGAGAACAAAACAGTGGCAGTGGGAGAGGAGCAGATGAGTTAGCTCCATCAACATCTCCCTAGGCCAGAATAAGAAGTCCCAGCACCTTAAATTAATAACTGTTGAACAGACTTTGAGCAAACCAAAATTACTGAAACCTCAGGGAATAAGCATCTTTTGGGTCCACAACCGTTGTTTGGTTCTAAGAACGCTAACTTGGCAGTTTATATTGACGTATATGTAGGTAAATTAGATTTAACATGAGGGTGGTAGCCTCATTGCAAGTCTTTTTAATGTGCTTGGTGGCAGAGTGTTTCTGCCAGGAAATATGTTGGCAGCACATGCAATTAGAACCAGCTCTGCTGGAACTGTAACATCCCACATGAAACACAATGGAGCCATTTATAATAATGAACCGTGGTTATTGAACCATGGGATCTAGGTGCTCCAGTCCTAGCTCATACATATCAGTATTTATCTCCATAGCGCTGTGGCATGAAACTGCCTTCATGATCCCCCTGTTTATCATGGTTATTAGATTCCCTACCATTTTACTTCTTCCCAGCCTCTGTATAGAATATATCTTTAACAACATAAGAGTATTTCTAGCTTTACTGAACTAGCTTTTGCATTACCATGTTGTAACCCTCTGTTAATAGATTATGCCAATCCTCACATGTATAATAGTGTAGAACAATATAATGACAAATTGTATTGGCATTTAGTCAGACTTGAACTAGCTTTATTTGCTTTGTTCGTGCTCTCTGTGATTATGCAGATTTCATGACAGCATATTGCTTTACATGGCAGGACAGCAGAGTGACTCATTAAATAGTAACATTTGCACTCAACATAGCCATAGAGTTCTGTCAACTCATTTCAAATCTTTCTTGAAATATTAATGGTAAAGTATCTTAAACTTTAGCATTAATATATTTTTACTAAAAGGATTTGCACAGCCACGATTCTCCCCACTTAGAATTCAAAGTGAAGAGCTTTCTGACCAAAATTCTTTTGAAAAATCCTGCATTAAAGTAATAATTTGATAAATGCCACCCAGTTCTCTCCAGCATGCAATTTATAATTGAAGAACGATCTCATCTAATGTGTATTTTGAAAAGCATTATTCCAGTGCTCTTAACACAAGCCTAACGATGGGGGACACAGTCCACTTCTATAGCTGTTAACAGGTTCTGGTGCCACCTGAACTCAAAACACAATCAGCATCCAATCCTCTTGGAATGCCCTTGTTACAGAGTAATTCATTTCGATTCTGCAACACCTGTGTGTGCCCGTCTGGTAGATTGGTAAAGCTGTTTGGTGCCTGTATCACTTCTTTAGTTTTGCAATCCCTGACAGCAGGTGCGGTTGGAATCAGGAGCAGTTCTCATGGTAACTCTAAATCACACAGTTAGTGTCCCTTTAAAGCACGCTCTTGCGATTGTTTAATAAAATAAGCACAGATTCCTATTGAGTCTGTCTGTGACTTTCTCCTAAAGGGCTCATAGGATGCACGAGGCATTAAAATGGGAAAATTATTGATATTCTCTGAAATCGTTAAGCATGTGAATGCTACTTTGTTTTCTTAAACAAAATAAAAAAACAACAACAACAACAACAACAAACCAGATTTCCTTCCTTTTTTTTTTTTTAATCTGAGATTGTGTGCACTGGCGTGGATGATTTTAAAGTGCAGAGCCTGCAGTGGTTTTTAAAACAATATGCCATTAAAGTGTGGTTTAGCCCCTGTGTTTGCATGCCAACTGTTTGTCTATTGAAAGTGAAATAAGCTGCCAGGTTAGAATTCAGCTACCTCCTGGGTCTCTAGTGAGAAAGGAAGGGGTGTTTTACCCACTCTACAGTATTCCACTTTCAGACTGTGAAAATTCCTCCACGCTGTTTAGAATTACAGATCACCAACAGAATGAATTCTTCAATTGGTATCATTTAAAATATTTGTGAGAGAGGTAGGTACAGTATAACTTTTTCCACACAGTGAAAGTGATTGTGAACTTGTTAATTAGGCAAGTAGAGGGTAGTATCAACAAACGTTTACTGGACCACAGCTCTTTTACAGCTTGTTAAAAAAATAAAACAGTCATAGAAACTGTCTCTTGCAATCTATGGACCTTTCTGTCAAGCACGAAGACAAAATTGACATAATCTATTAGTTTAATGAATGTTTACATGCCGATGGCATGACAACAATAGAATTTTCGGCAACGTTTTATATTGTGTGGCATAAATTAATATTAAATAGATATGCAATAGCTGGTTTCTTGCTAAATGTTAACCAAATGTCAATTGAAAAATGTGCATATCATGTTCATTTGTATTATGTTTTTTTACCCTTGAAAATATATAATAATTTCCCATTGTTTACATGTTTTTATTTGAAAATACAGTTAATCTGACTTAAATGTTAATGGAAAGTAAGAAGGAATAATTGCTTGTAAGTTTAATATCAATTGCATATCTATTAAATATTAATTTAACATTAATAACTCATTCTGATTTAAACCATGCAATTTGTAACCCAGATAATTAAAAATAATAAATAAATGCTTGAAATAGTATTAATGGATCGGAATTTCAACCAAAACAGATAGCCTGATCAACACTCGCTCACTAGCGTTAATCGAAAGGAAACCCTGTATTGCACCAAACTCGCATGACGACCTGCGCCGTCAATCACGTCGTGTATTTTCCCACACATCCAGCTGTTATGACTCTAAAAACTCGTGAGTCATATGTGTTGAATTCGAAAACGTCATATTTGGTATGGGCTTGGTAAAACGGTATTCAACCACAAAATCAGGAACTGAACTATTCAAACTCTATAGCTCATAATTTGTTGTCTAATTTAATATCAATTGCATATCTATTAAATATTAATTTAACATTAATTTAATATTCATTTATGCTGTGCAATATAAAGCATTACCAAATGTTCTATTATTGTTCACAGCACTCATAGAGTCATAGTTTTTGAATGGATAAAAAACAGCTCTGGGCTTGGTGAGATGCACTGTGTACACAACATGCCAAACATAATTGTTGTTTTAGTTGATAGCTTTGATAGCATTAGCCTGATTTTCATAAGCAACCACAACATTCAGTGGATCAATGAAGAATGTGCTGTTGCATTTCTCTGCATGGTGTACTAACTTGAAGTAGTAGTCACACTCGCTGACTGAGTCAATCTAAACCTGTATTCACACTCGCTGACTGCGTCAATCTAAAACTGTATTCACACCGCTGACAGCGTCAATCTAAAACTGTATTCACACTCGCTGACTGCGTCAATCTAAAACTGTATTCACACTCGCAGACTGCGTCAATCTAAAACTGTATTCACACCGCTGACAGCGCCAATCTAAAACTGTATTCACACCGCTGACTGCGTCAATCTAAAACTGTATTCACACCGCTGACTGCGTCAATCTAAAACTGTATTCACACTCGTTGACTGCGCCAATCTAAAACTGTATTCACACCGCTGACAGCGTCAATCTAAAACTGTATTCACACTCGCTGACTGCGTCAATCTAAAACTGTATTCACACTCGCAGACTGCGTCAATCTAAAACTGTATTCACACTCGTTGACTGCGCCAATCTAAAACTGTATTCACACCACTGACTGCGTCAATCTAAAACTGTATTCACACCGCTGACTGCGTCAATCTAAAACTGTATTCACACTCGCAGACTGCGTCAATCTAAAACTGTTTTGGAGACTTGGGTTTGACTCTAAGGTTGGTTTTTGTCATGCTTTATATGAACCTGCAAACACTTAGCTGGAATTATATGGCCATTAATGAGGCAATTTGTAATTTCCTGTTTCCCAGGAATAACTGTAGTTAATGGACAAATACAAAATGACTTTGTAATGTTTTTTAAAAAATCATAATTGCCATAAATGGCAGGCTGTCTAACATTAAGGGTTACAGCTGTACTTTTCCTAAAACTTTTATTAAATCCTACACTGCCTCTCTAACCTGCATCTCTTTTGGGACCCCAATGCAAATTATTTTACTACTGTTTCTCTATCCAGTTTAAGAATGTACAATTATATTCCTTCACCGCTGAAACTTTCCATAATGACTCAAGACAAATGAAGGTCCTTGGGGGACCTTCGAGTGAATTGCCTCTTTACACCCAGTAGCTCTGCAGTGGCTACTGTTCTCTCGAGGACAAAAGCCAGCCCTACAAGTATCTGCATGAGCTCACTGGGCGGCTGGCCAGTATGGTCCACTGTGGCGTGGTGTGGAGAAACAGTTCTGGATGCTTTTGTTACCTAACTCGTGGGGACGTCACTGCCATTGCAACGCTCCATGTGGAATTCCCAGTGCAGAACAACAACTTGGTATACTTTCTATTTCAGGGAACACTGGTTTAGCCTATTGATATAGACAACCACAATCCCACAAGCATGCCCTCGTTGTACAGTGTCACAGATATTCAATTAAGGTTAGTTTGTGGCTGTAGAGTTTGTTGAATCAACAAAAGTCAATCGATCCATTTAGACTGCTGTTTCATTATTTGATATCAGTAGCAGGTTGATGGTAAACCAGCCAAATCATTCCCACTGTCCTGTACTATAGGCTTTATGATGTTGAGACAATGACTGAAATGTAAATCAATATTTATCCCTGTGAGAACACTTGCACATTGGCACAGGATCCAGCAGATCAATTAGGAATATGCATATTTTCACATATCAGCACTAATTTTTTTCCCATGCTTTGTCTAAATACACAGCACAGTACTTGGTTCATTTGTAGTCGGCTGTTAGATTATGTAGGGTAGACGTATTGACGTTTAGAGAATAATAGAAGTTTCAATCAATATTTGTTGCCGGGAAAAGGCTAATGCAGCTCTCATTGTGAAACCACAGACTTGATTCGTGCAATTGAAAGCAAAGTACACTGCTCTACTGTATGTTACACAATGCTATAGTCCCCACACTATTGAGCGAGTAATAACAAACTTGTGTTTTGTGTCTTTTGTCTGAGAGTGTGTGTGTGTGTGTGTGTGTGTGTGTGTGTGTGTGTGTGTGTGTGTGTGTGTGTGTGTGTGTGTGTGTGTGTGTGTGTGTGTGTGCTCACATTTGTTATATAGTTTATAGACTCTTTATTATATAGTGCAGGCTTGTTTGTCATGTGCAACCACAGCATTGAATCAAGCCTTTGAGAATCCATTCAGAGGTACATTAGGTGCAATGAAGTAAAGAGCTGTTGTTATTTGATGCTCCAGCCGATGAGGCGCCATGTGAACACAAGCACAGCTCTGCTCTGTCAACACCAGCAGTGGACCATGACCAGTGACAGAGAATGGAATGCTGGCTGTGTCCAAGCTAACTTACCCACACAATGGAAACCCAGTACAATGGCAGAATGGGACTGGCTGCATACACAGCAAGCTTGGCTCTTTTTATTTCTGCATACCTGGAGGAATTTCGTTGGATTTTTTTTAAAATTATTTTCTTTATAAATGCTAAATATTTCTCTTTCTCTCTTTACACGGTATATAAATGAAAGAGAACAATCTCATAAAGGCTTTTTACTTGACCTGCTGTACACTTTAGTAAGTGAGAAGGACTGACTGGCTATTACAAAGGGAGCGATTAGGCATTTTCTTTATATAAGGCAAACCAAAACATTAACTCTACTGTATATTGCCAAATACTTGTTTTCAGGCAATGTATAATTTTACATTTTTAAAACATTATTATTATTATTATTATTATTATTATTATTATTATTATTATTATTATTATTATTATTATTATTATTATTTACAATAATAGTCATTTGCATTCAATATAAAGTTACTGTACCACACAACCAAGCAGATTACTTTATTTCTCCAGCATGTTATCAGGTCATATTTGATTACATTGCTTTCACTTACTGAGGGCTTAAGTGGTGAATGTGAGATGAGGAGGATCCGTTTTAGAAGAAGATGAAAATGGCTTGAAAAGAATGTGTGTTCCCTTCACAGTATCTGAAACCAGTGATTCAGTCAATCCCAGGATCAAGCCATCTGCATGGAACAGTGATCCAGCAGAGGAGCAAAGGGAGATGGCTCCTCTTATACGTATCTGTTCACACATTAGGGCTCAGCCTGCAGTGTTGGGCAAATATGAACATGGGTATGTTTTATTTTTTGAATGAAGTAATGATTAAAGGTCGAATTTCATTGTAATGCAACAGGCATAAAATAATGATTTTAACTAATTCCTAATGTATAACCGTCAATCTACATATGAATCTTGATATGACAGGGTCAATTTATTTTTCGACTATGTGGTCAAATGTGCAATATCCACGCTTATCACAGTAGCCTTAACATTCCTGCACTATTGGCTGGATGCTATCTGGAAAAAACCATTATACTGTACTGTGGAGCTGTCCCGGGTGTGTCGTTTACTTTCAGACAGCATTGTGAAGAAGATCTCCTGCTTGCAATTACAATCTAAAAGGTATTGCAGAGGCAAGCAGAAGAGCAAACACTAGGGTTCTACCAGACCCTGCCCCCCTTGGAAGAATTCATTATCTGACATTGTATAACCTACACAATGTAAATACAGTGGCTCTAGATGCTTAGAGCAATGGTGGCTTGTCACTATAGGCAGGTTAGGCACGGCCTTAACATTAATTTGTCCAGTTATTTTTTTTTTCCTAAACAAATACGATGAAACTGCTCTGAATTAATATTCACTGGGAGAGGGCGGCCTTACCCACGCAAGCAGCTATAATGGGCTCCAATGGGACGGTTTCCATGACAACTCTTGGCTTGGTAAGGCACAGACAGAGAGGTGCCTTACGAAGAAGCTGGCTAGTTTAGGAACGAGCAGAGCAGAGGTCGGAAGTGTTCTGTTTGTGCATGTGTTTTGTTGTTTGTATTTTGTTCATTGAGTAGCTAATACATTTTAACTAATTCACTATTATGTGTGCAGTCTTCAGTTCATTTTGTTAGGTGACTAGCTGGCTTAGCTAGTTAAACAGAGTTAATCAGGGCTGCTGCCAGCTGTCTAGCAGTTATTATTACTAGTTATTACTAAGTTATTTCTTCAGTTTGTTTGAGCCGTTATAGCCTTAGGCTATGTCTACACTAGTCTGTTTGTGACTGAGAATTAGGCAGAGCCCGCCAAATAAACAAAATCTATCAAGAAATATCATTGCGTGCTGTCATTTGGAAGGATAATCTGCTGATACAGATGTTTTTTCATATCCTCATATTTTGAATGAAATATGAGTGTGAATTTTGAATGAAAAATGCTCTCTCCATCTAAACATATTTGCTTGCATAACAAATGCACAAAAATGCGCACTCATGCCCGCGCATTTTGTACGCATGCTCACTCTGTTCCAAGTGCCTTACCAATGAAAAAAGTCACCAGCCGCCACTGGTTTAGAGAATATATTTAGTGGCTACAGGAGATTTGTAAAGAGTAACTTCTGTTACACCAACATGTTCAGGTGTTAAATTGCAATACCAATTACTGCATGGAAATGTTTACATGTCAGTACCTTCTCTAAAGCTTTGCAGGTCTCTGCTGGAGTTGTGAGAGCTAACTGTGGCTTGAAAACCCAATTGATCCAGGTCACTATATTTTTTGTTTTGTTTGTCATGTTTAAATATGAAATCTAATAATTAATTAGATGTATTGGTAATATAACTGGAAAATGGCTTTTAACTTAAAAGTCAGAGTTATCTTTCTTTCTAACCCTCCTCACCCCACCTACTCTGAAGCCACAGCAATGTGTTTTTGATTTTTTATAGGTCTCTTTTTGTAAGAGGGTTTTTGGGTCCTTCAGGGCTACAATATGTTTATTTTACGAACTACCAGTCAACCGAGTTCGTGGGTCAAAATGTCAAATCAGCAAAATTGTGATCCCCTGGGTGAGGTGAGACTGTGCAGAGACCTAAAAGCATGCAAAACACACTGTCCATTGAATTTCATCTGAAAACAACAGAATAAACCTTAAATAGATTGGGCTTTGCTGTCGCAACAGCAGGTGTAAAAGCTTGCAGATATTTTTGCAACATTTTCAAATATTTTAAATTAAGAATCAATACTAATAAATTAAATATATTATGTACAGGTCGTCAATTTAGAAAAACAAAACAAAAGAATCGGGTTGGGCATTTTTAAATGTGTGTCAATCCAGCCTAACCCAGCTTGACTGATTAAACATGAGCAACCAGGTGGCATCAAAATCTTAACTAAATCCCCAAAGCACATACGGTACAGTAGGCTGCAGAAGGCTTTGCTTTTTTGTATTATCACATACTGACCCACTGACATCAATGCATATACATATAAATAGTATAGAATGATAGATAGCTAGATAGATAGATAGATAGATAGATAGATAGATAGATAGATAGATAGATAGATAGATAGATAGATAGATAGATAGATTTTTTATTTTTCTTGATTTTTCTTAATTTTCTTTTAATCTGTTTTGATAGATGTTGTTAATCTGTTAAAATATAAAAGTTTATATGTCTGAAGCTTTTATGTGTGGCACATTTATAGGAAGGTTTAGATAACCAGAATAATAAGACCATTTAAACTTAAGGATTTGGGATTTTGTTCAGCCTGCTTTCCGATAGGTGTCTAATGGGCCAAAATCCATGACAGTATTAAACCCTAAAAAATTGAAAACCTACTTAACAGAGAACAAGAGTTGAAAACCACTGTGAAAAAAAAAAAAAAACCCTTTCAAAGAACCCAAGAAATCATTTTAAAAAGGCTCAGCAGGAATTCTATAGTATATTAAGGCTTCCATACCCTATGAGAATCTCTGTTTCTTTCTTCCAATCCATTCGGGGAAGTTAAAAAGCTTGTGATGCCGCTAACCTGATTCTCCATGGCTCTCCCCCACATCTCTAAGCCATTGTATCTTGGCCCAAAAAAAACCAAACTGCTTGGTGGCTTCAGCTCGATGAAATGTCAGATTGTTCTCTTTGAAGAAATAAAAATAAAAGTGACCTTTTATGTTTGCTAAAACACTTACATAGCAACTAAAATATCTCACTCTAGAGAGCAATTGTAGGGTTTCCAGTATTCTTCATTGCCCTCGTATAACCTTAATTCAGAGTACCTGGTGGCGACCTGCTGTACTGGGCAACATAAATAACAAAGATTTGTCACATCGGTGCATTAATATTACACACGGTCATAGTTCAAGTCTTGTGTGTATTTGCTAATCTTTTATTCAACTGCTGACACAAAGAGTGGTCTGTGGTCATAGTACAGCAGTCTTTTCACTTCTGCATAGTACGACCTCAGAAGACATCATCAACAGCTGCAAATCAATGTGCCTGCTTGTGTATACATGTACAAGAGGGCAAACCGAGGCATGCCACACGCGTGATGGTATTGAGATGTAACGCAGTATACCTAGGAATGCCCTCAAATCACTTCACAAGGCCGTTTAAGGAATGCTTTTTAAGGACTGTTTTTTGAAGGGTGTTTATATACATTGTCTTTGGTAAAAATCATTGCTTTGAAAATGAGAATAAACTAATAAACCTCAATCTATTACAGTGGGGTAATGTTTCATGAACTGCAAGCTTGATTGTATTAATCAAAAATGGGCTTAAAAAACAAAACAAAACAGTCCTTATACTTTTCAGAACAGCCCCACTGTTTGGTTAAGTTTGATAACACATGCATGTCGTTTTTATAAAGGGTTATTACATAGAAGTAAATGCAATTGAGGGGGAAAGGATGGTAAAGGTATGTGTTTTAATCAGTATATTTATACAGCTTACCTCATTTCTGTGTTTAGTTGAGCTGTGTGATTCCTAGCTGGTGTCACTGTTGCATCTTTATCTTCTCTTCTGAAGGACAGAAGGCAGGTATTTTTAGCAGAACCCTGCAGAAGCAACACACCAGGGTGGGCATTGTCAAAGGTGTTCTATCTATCACATGGTCCCAGAAGAAATACCATGCTCTGCGTGCTACTGTACATGATAGATCTGCTTTCCATGCAATGGGTTTTAATTTGGAGACAATTACGATCATCAAAACCATTCTCATGGGAGTTGATTCATTATCAGGTCCAAACCCATTACTAGGTACAATAACTTGATATTTAAAATTGGTGTGCTAAACTATGTCTGTTCTTTTAGGTTGTGTCCAATATCTGAATCCAACTTTTGTGTTTTCTGTGGCTAGACGTGTACTATTTTTACTCAACTGTGCACTGTAAGAGATGTGTGGACAGTAGCACAAGTTTTCTTTTCTTTTTTTTTTTTTTAAATGCATTTCACTGTTGCAGAGTGTTATTTAAACACAATCTGCGGACAAACAGCCCAGAGTATCTACAGTTCACAAAACATTTAGAATAAAGCACACATGAGGCTTATTATATCTGTTGTCTACTGGTAATGCCTGGGCCCCAAGGCTGTCCTCATTTCACATGGATGAGACCTTTGTATGTTACGACTTCACAGGATTGTGGTTTAAGCCTCCTCAACTTTTCATACAAATCAGACAGCTGTCAGCAAACGACAATGTTGTTTCACACACTAGTTCAACCCAGTATGTAAGCAGTTTAAACGGCCTGACAGATTTTATAAACAGGCATGGTTTGAAAGATTACTGTAATCCATGCTTTCTAACAACAGGAAGATAGAAAGACACACCATGGTTCCCCAAATGTTATTTAAGGTTTACTGATAACCAGGGTCAGATTATAAAATGCACAAACAGTACCATAAACAGGAAGTATTTACTGGTAGACTTTCATATTCAAAGGAAGTTACAAGCTTACCAGAGTGCCATCAATCAATAATATAAACAAACCTACCATTTTACTGTAAACATTACAAATACGCCTGTGTACTAATAATAAAAAAAAAACAAAAAATAGTATTTACATTGGTTTATCTTGAGTTAATCTTTGTCACCTGGATGGCTATTGCCAAACTCATTGACTTGATCTTCAGGGGTGATTATAATAGTTTCGGCATCTTTAAACAGCTTGTTGAGTAGTAAAAACACACTGAAGTAAACTGCAGCTCCGTTTCAGCATGAATGTGACGTGAGTGTGTCTCAAACCCCCTGAAGCAGTTTTACCGAACAAGTGTGTTTTCTAAATTTAAAGCAAAATTGCCTTTATTGATGATTATGTATGATAAGTGTACTGATTTGGTTATAAACAACCAAAAAAAGCCATGCATGTTTTTTGCAAATGTAAACTAACTAACATAGAAAATCCTTCCGTGTTATTCCGCAGCAAATGGATTCCGAGTGGTGTAACAACTTTCCTGCAAGTCACTGATCATTTTTCAAACTTACTCCCATTTTCTATTTGAATTGGGTGAAGCCCATTTCTTCTACCCCAAACACTGTATACTTACATCTTGTGCAGCAGGTATTGGGCTCCATTGTTGCACATATTGGAGATTGTGTCAGGCGTATTCTCTGTTGCTGAGGGAGTAGATGATCTAGTGACAGGATAAATTAGCTTATCTGAAAATTAAATTTGAAAAAAGGTAGCTAGTTCCCATCATTATTTATCTTGATAAACAAAAAGGAAACTAAGAATGAAATAGTCAATGTCTTTTATCCTCTGTCCCTTTCTATTAGTGCTGTAGAGTGCTAGGGTAGCAGATTCCTTCTGGAAAGAAGGGTGAACCAGGAGGAGAACTTGCTCTATTTGAACACAATGAACCTGTAATTACTCTCAGGGTAGTGCTTTTCAAGTGGCACAAAACTACAGAGGATTGGTGGAAAGTGATGTAATGCTTTTTAATGAAGGTAGTTGAGTGTCACAGTCTTGCTACTAGAGATAATTGAGCCTTGGATCGGTAGGAGAGTGCACAATGAAAGAGCTCTCTAATGACTGAGAAGAATACATGGGGTGATTTGTCTTTATGTTCAAGAGCAGTGGGGCAGGAAAGAGGGGACCTCACCTTTATAGACAGATTTAAATCATAATTCACCTACCCTATCAGTTTTTTTTTTTATGTTTCACCAGTCCAACTTCCAATATTGAAACATTGGACCACATTCTGCATTTGTCACACAGCATTCTGTATTTGATTTTTTTTCTTATTTTTTTATTGGCTTTTTCGGTTTGTCTTTCCTTGTACAAAAATGTGGGCAAACCTTTCTCTGCTGCAAATTATATGCCTTATTAAGCTACGATGTTTGCAGTATGAAGGTACTACACCAATCTGTAACTGTTCTTCATATAAGGAAATGTTTAAACAAATGACAGTCCAGGTGAGCAGTTTCAGATGTAGCCTAGTCACTCGGGAGGGGTTGGCTAGGGCTTACCTGTATTGTAGGACATATCTGTGAAAACCTTTAGCAGGTGCTGCACTCGCTGTGCTGTTGAAAGCTTGTGCTTTAGTGTTACACATTGGTGCAATACAAGGTAAAATCAACTAAGTAGCATCCATAAAAACGTTAAAGTTATAGAGCTGTTAGAACACGAGGCCCATCATCTTTTGGTGTAGTGGATCTTAATGGAGGAGAAAATCTGACAGTGGTTGAAGGTTAACTGAAAACTGTTGATGGAAACCTTCACCACCCATTGTTTATTAAATGATCTAATGTAGTATAACACCATGTGTTAATTCATAAGTAATTACATAGCTTTTGATGTAACCACAATTCCAATGCAATTTAGAGGCACATTCTTTCCAGCCACCCCCCATTCAATTATCCCTTCCATTTCATCCCCCTACTGACCTGTTCTGTATTTACTTAATTAACAACTTGCAGTATATATGCAACAATGCACTCAATAATTTCCCCTCAAGGGGAAATTATTTTCTTGTTTATTACATCAAACCAGAATGGAAATAAATGAAGGCAGTTTGTCGTTGAATTATTCCACATGAGGTTGTCTTTGTGGTGTTGCTCACTTTGTCAATTATTTCTAACGTGCTTCGCAACACTTTACATTGTTTCTCTATTTACACTGTAATTGCCTTGTAAGTGAACAGCCACAAGTGCAAATACAGTGTAATTACACGCTCACAACAATGTATTTTTCTGTTGCAATTAAACAATAAGCAGTACTCAACTCCAGATAGAGGTTCTTTCTTAAAGCATGAGAGTCAACTCAAAAGGCAGCCTTCACATTTGCTCACTGGGTCTCTTAAGAAGTAGACTGCTTTCATTTATCAGAGCCACATCAGGGGATAGGAAAGGGAAGTGACATTTCATGAGTAATAGGGAGGCCCAGTCCTAATGCATTAAGTGATGGCTGATTTATGTGTTTTTCGTACACCATTTTTAAAATTTGGAGACACGTGCAGTTGAGAAGGTCGCACAAATGGATCTGAAATTTGATAGACCACAGGAAATCTGGAAGGACTGGCCGCAGCTTACAGGTTTGAAGGCTGAAGGTGTGTGGGGCCGCATGCCTCCACAGCGTAATAGAATTGTGCTTTCTCTGGTTTGGGGAGTCTAAAGAACAATATTGCACCTTGAAGAATTTCCAAGCAATCTCTGTTCAGTCTGAAAGGCACGCTCAGTGACGGCTTCAAAGCAAACCACACATGAAGTTCACCCGTTTTATACCCACAACCACTATATATCTTTGTTTTCTTATTTAAATCAATTTAAATGAGTATGCTTCCTTCAATATGTGTCGGTTAACTACTTTCCAAAGGAATAATCATCAAAGAATGAAACGAGAAGTCTGGCATACAGTACTGTACATTACCAGATTTTCAGTAGATAGGCCCACTTTTGCTGTGTCTATCTATATATAGAATGGCTGTCTAACCTCCAGGTGTCCACCCACCTACATAAGATGAAAAAACCACCAAGGATAAAAACAAAACATGCATTCAGAAACAGAAGGCTCATAGCCAAAAAAAAAAAGAATGAAAATGTTTCTGTACCCTTGGATTACCTTAAATAACACCGCAAAAAATAAATCTATTTCTTTCATTTTTAATGAACACAACTTAAAATGTTAAACTTCTAACAATTTATGTTTCATCCTATATTGAGCTGTAGTTCATTTTCATTACCAACAGATCACAGAAAAGCCCCCTCACCTCTCGCCTGCCAGTTTAGCTGGCACCCCCCCAATTCTCTTCTCATTCTCTCCATTGGTAATAAGCAGCCGCTTCAACTGTCATAATGTAGGAATGCCAGTGCCCTGCAGGCTCTGATAAGATCAAATGTTTGTGAATTTGGCTCTTAGTCTACTGACAAGCTGACACAAAGTAACAGCCCAGTCAATTATTCAGCTGCATTATCCATCTCCACTCTCCATGCAGAACTCAAACCTTTACACGGCCAGTCAGACAGCACACAGAGTGTAGGCTTGTTCAGCCACCGTCTGGATTGATCTTGTAATGAAGATCACAATTCACTCCATTAAGCGACATAATCAGTTACAATGTTAGGAACTGTTATCAGGAGATCACCTGACACGTTTTCTATGAACAAATTGGGGAAGCCCCAAGGGAATAATATATTTAATTGATTAATATAATTTACTTATTTGGTATGCACAGCATTTCATCAAAAAAAAAAAAAAATCTGTAGTAATATATTGTAAATCTCTGTATAATGTCTGTTTTAATAAGAATAGCAGTATTTGTTATTTATTATTCAAGTGCAAGACAAACTTCCTAAGTGCGTGCAACATCAATGGATTCAGGAATGGTACCCAAATGTTTTTGGAGCCGATGGTGCGGGATATCCCAGAACTTTGTATTGATCAACATTAGTCCATTTCAAGCTTAGATATGAATCACATGGGAAATACTACAACAGTTAGATCACACATAATTGCATTTGAATTAGTGGCACGCTGGCACCAGTGAGGGTTTTAATACCAAATAATGATTGCATTCCGAGGTGGTTCTCCAGTAGGCTTTTCTCTTTCTCACAAGCCCACACAGCAGCAGGAAAGCAACAAGAATGGACCTCTCCTACTCAAAAGAAGCTTGTTTTTAATTGCCGTAGGAAAGCGGCAAATAATCTTTAATTATAAACAGGGATGCTGGTATAGAAAATGGCACAACGTCAAAAACAAAGAAAAAGAAAGAAATTTGCTTTGGAGAAAAAACACACCCAACTCCACAGGAAATTGGGGGTACAGAATCCCAAAGGCATTGCATGGTAGGAAGCTAGATTATGGTTATTAGCATCAAAATGCATCCGTTAATCTTTCAATTATACACTCCACTGGTTATTTTATGTAACCATAGAAATGCATGAAACAAAAGGCCCTTTTCATATTCTGTTTATTTGCCTTTCATGTCATGGCATTTTGTGTTCTCGTCTTTTCTTACCCTTACTTTTCCAGGGTTTATGTAATAGGAACACGGCTGTTATTTGTGGAATAATACCCTACTCATGAAGGTCATCATTAGCACTACCAATTAATCAAGCACTTAAAACAGCAGGGAATAATGTAATCATGCTGCTGACTAAGGCTTGTCCAACTTGACATTCCTTAGGGAGTAATAACCCCCTTTCTTTTTAGGAATACTCCTTTATTCTTAAAGAATACCCTCCTTCTATACACTCAGACAGCTGCTCCGGGAATGGTAGAAAGATTCAGTGGTATAAACCTTGAAAACAGACGTGGCTTTCTCAGAGAACCCTGAAGGTTCTGTGTTTTGTGTTACAGCTCAGCTATACAACATGGCTGATGTCTGCCAAGGAGTCGTATAGATTATTTTAGCTCTGTGACATTTTAGGCAAAGGTTAGATTTCGTTTCCTTCAACATGGTATTGAATGCATGTTTTCAAAACTCACACATTCTGTACAACTTCTACATGTTCATAATACTTCATTTCCTGCCTGTTATATCTTTGTTCTCGATTTACCATGCTAACAAACAATATCCTTTATTAACAGCTGCCTTTCTAAAGGTGTGTTGTTTGTAAAATGACCACTAGGGGTGAACATCTACAGTTTCTGTTCCATGTGAAGCTGTTACTTTGTGATGAGATGTATTTACTTTATTCATGTACTTATTTTCACTTTGTTCATTTACTAATTCACAGTTGCAGAGGGGGCATCATTTATAGTTCCACACCCCAGTTGGTAATCAAACCCCATTAGTACATAAATTTAACTTTTGGGAGTGGTTGAAAGGATTCACTAGAGAATAACAAACAACAGAATATTAAACAGACATATATATATATATATATATATATATATATATATATATATATATATATATATAGAGAGAGAGAGAGAGAGAGAGAGAGAGAGAGAGAGAGAGAGAGAGAGAGAGAGAGAGAGAGAGAGAGAGAGAGAGTATAACGTATCACTTAATTTATTGGTCCCACCATTAAAGATGAAATATTAGGATAATATATAAAACAAACCAAAAAAAAAAAAAACAACAACATATGATTTCCATTTACCTGGAGCTGTAATCTGGTTTCTTTCAAGTCTTGCCGCAAGCAGACAGGCAGGCAGTCTCATTAGAGAAGTATGTTTGCTGGCAGCGTCTCCTAGAGGAAGCACAAAGACCAGCCTTCCTATCACTGTATTCCATGAGTCAACCATTGAAACAAGAAGCTGCACAAAGTGATGACATTCAAGATGCTGCCAAACCTTCACAGATATAAGAGTTTCTGGGAAGAAAGCCATAGCTGTTGGTCTGACAACTTTTTTAGGGTAATTTTTTGTAACAGCCACTACCACCCCTAGCCTAGTCTGGTGAAAGGCAATTTGATCCTGTCAAACTGAAACAGGGACTAATGTGCAGCTTTGTATCTCTCAAGTTTCTTTACGGTGTTGAGAAGCGCCATGAAATCTTTAACACTCAAGATAAACATATCGTTTTTATGTTCTGCAGTACCTGGCCAGGATTCAGCAAAGTCAGGTGATTAGATGACATATACTAAGATTGTTGTTCCCCCCTCTATCCTCGGGTAGTCTTGTAAATGGTGTAATTGCTTTATGTAAACACATGAAGCCCCCAAATTGATAGCAGCAGGTAACACCTGCCCAAATAAAGTATGCCTTTGGTTCACTGTAAAACCTGCTCTGGGGTCAAAGAGATGGCTGGGAACACATGTGGTTGCCCTGGCTGTTGGCTTGGTGGCGTTAACATAAACATATTTAATAACATTTAAAAACATTTAATAACATTTAAAAGTCTTAAAACTGACACTGCAATTGAGTCAGACCTATTAAAAATGTAATGTGCTTCAGGCTAGGGGTCAGCAGAACTGACATTTTATCTGTAGTTATCCCACCGATTTATATATAACATGTTTTGGAAACCTACAACCTCTGATTGGTTAAACAGCATCACGTGACTGTTTGTATATATAGCGTATAGGCACGGCTCGCATACTAATAAGCCACTTCACATTGTGTACATCAATATGCATATTATAAAAATTCCATGACAAACAACCATTGTATTTATTAGCTATAAAACCACTGTCACAACATGAGTGACATTCCACCCATTTTATTTGATATATTTGGTGATGAAACTCCAGAGAACTGACAGAGCGCCATCACTACAGAAACTACAGAAAGTGTCAACAGTAGACACATAAGATGATATGAGGCGCAGCTAAATGAAACAGAAGAACGCAAAGATGAAAAAACATGGGCTGTTAATGTATTTAAAGACTGTCTTAATGAACAAAATATGGATGTTAATTTTAATGAAATAAGTCCATAAATCCCCAACACATTCTAAGGGAATTTTATGCCAGAGCAGGAAGTTCAATTGGCGACCAGTATTCAAGTTTCCAGTTTTTTAACCCCAGCTGTCTGGTGCAGAGTTTTAAACAATATTTGTCAAAATGCCCTCCTAATGTAACAGCCTTTTACCTGTACCCACTCCGAGCATCTCTGCAAATCCTGAACACTAGACCCTGGTGGTACTCTCGTTAACGGTGGGAATACATTTCCTTGGTGAAATGATGCCTAAACTAAGCAGCAAAGCCAGTCTCTCGCAACGCTGCTTGAGAAGTACAGTGGTCATCTTCTTTCTGAAGCCAGACTGGCATCAAGAGAAATAATGTCTTTAACCAAACATTGATCTGAAAGCAGTTTGTTGAGCTACTGGACTCCAACACTGCAAAACAGAAAAGAGCCACGTTCAATTTTATACTAAAACTCACCTCTAATCTGACTCCAGCCTCCACTGAAGCATTCTCTTTTACTTTTATAATCTCTGAATTGGAGACAGACTGCCTTTTTAGCTCAGCAAATTCCTGCAGCACAGCATGTTAATACATTGTCTGTAACTATATTCTTCCAGGCGTGTTTACTGAAACACAGTGAGTGTACAGCTGTACGAATCATCTTCGCCTGCTCTTCACTGATATGCTGGTATTCATTCTTAAGTCCTTTACATAATGATAATGAAGCCCTTCTGAGTTAATATGTTCATTTCATTCATATTATAGAACTATAATACAGATTGAAGCATTATCACAGTATAAACTTTACAAACTTGACATCCTCATATTATCCACTACATAACTGAGACTGATTGCAGTGTATCTTCTAGTATAGAACCAAAAAAAAAAAAAAAAAAAAAAAAAAAAAAAAAAAAAAAAAAACTTTGCTCTCTTATTTTTTATTTCTCCATCAGATCCCCTTGATGGAATTGGACTGCTTTATAATACATTGTTTGCTGCATATTATTCTCTATGTACAGTACTTATAGAGTAGCAGTCTGGTCCAAGTCATTGTTCTGATCACCTGCTGATGATGAACTGGATGGTGACAGTGCCACTATTCACTGTCACTCATTTGCTATCAAGATTTACTGCTTGATATGTTAAATGCAATTTTTTTTTAACAAATCAATACACTGTATGATTTAAATCTAGAGATACTTCCAGTGTCAGCCCAACATATTACCAGATCAAGGGTGCCCGAATGGGCTCTTCAAGACTACAGTTTAGTTTAAGGATAAAATACACTATGTATTGCCACCTGGGGTTCAGTAATGCAATCTAAATGTACTTTGTAAATGGGAAATGTAAAGGATTCGTAACCTAGCATTCACACATTGCATTTTGGGCTTCCCTTTGAACACATAAAGACTATGTCAAAGTATTGGCAGTGGACTCCAAATTGTTGAATATAAGTAGAGTTGTGTTAATGGAAACCATACAGTCCTTTCAAAGATCAGAAAACCTTAAATCATCTCATTCTGGTCAGTTTTGATCTTGAGACCAAACTATTGTTTATAGAGATTAGGTAAATTGTATTGTGTGACACAACATATTGGTATCGTCAAGATAAAAGCAGCTTTTAGGTCTGTTTTCTCCCACGTATTATATCTGCCTGATGCAGCTGGTTGCAGTTATGTTTAATTTTAGGTATATTCATTTTGCAGGTCTTGTTAAATAAACACTGTGTCATCGTGAGTGTTATACCCTAGGCTTTCAATACTACCAGTGAATGTCTATAGGGCAAAATCTGAAAGCAATTTGAGGGCACACCTCTCTGTTTGTGTTTCTCTGACTAATTAGTGGCCTTGTCAAGAAGATTGAGTAGAACTCGTATGGTGGGCTAAGGCATGAAGAGATTTTAGAGCAATGACCACTTGCCATCATCACTGTGGTCACACAGGTCGAACACCTATTGCCCCAGGTACAATAGTGAATGGAATCAGGAGCTGTGCACAGTTCTTAACTTTCAAGAGAGCTTTCACTGCGAATGTATGAATTGCCTCTTCTGAGTGCCTTAGATTCCCCTAAAAACACACAGTACAGTAATGATAAACATAAACTACCTGTTATGTATTTAGACAAATGTTACTGCAGCTTCCAGCATGAAGCATCAGACAATCCTAGAATACCCACTTCAGGAAACAGTAAGACAAACAAATACAAACATTAAGAAATAATTACGAAAACAAAACAAGAAATAGCTTGCAGTGATTGAGTTTCGCCAGCCTTTCTAGTATACTTGTTTTTCTCTTCTGCTAAACAGTGGAGGTGATTCATAATTTGACGTTCCCAGCATGACCACTGCACCATGCCCTAGCTGCCTTCTGCATGCCACACTCATACCACTGGCCTTCTACTCCCTTCTGGACAGGCTGCTGGGTTTCCTCTGCTGGCTAAAGTGCATTATGTTTTGCAGTCCTTGATTTCAAGCAGTCAGTGTAAGTTATCCTGTTTTATTAATTAAATGCAATAACTCAAAAAAGTGTATTCAAGAACCACTCCAGCTATATGCCTGGGTACTTTATAAATCCATTTTAAATCCTCAACCACCAAGCTGACATGTAATATAGTAACTGTTTCAAAAATAAACTTTGCTTTAATGATGGTTTATTTTAAACTTGAACAGGGGAGAGTGAGAATAAATATTTTTATTTCAGCTCAGTAAGATGATCATTTTCCAATTATATCAAGATGGTTTTACAAACACCACATAATTGGATTAGATGGAAGCCTGCCACTGTAGGGAAGTGATCACTTAAGAGCACATATTTTAAGCCTGTCCTCCAGCTACCGTCTCCTGCATTCTTCATATACTGTACAGGAGATGCTAATGACATTTCAGAGCAAGACCACAGTGGGGCATATAAGTGTTTTCTCCAGTTTAATTAGCTTTAGTTTTAATGAGACATTGCATTTATATTAATTAGTAATATTTTATTACAATTTTTTTTTTTTAATTAACAAGTGTTTTTCTCGTTTAAAAAAAAAAGAAGCTAATTAAGGAAGGGTTAATGCTTTGAATATATGCTTCAATGTTGGCTATTGAAGCATATAGCCAGCACTGAAGCCTGTCCTTGCTCTTAGCCACTAATGAGCATTGTGCCAAACTGAGACTCTTTACATCAATAAGAAATCAATTGTGACTTTCATGCTAGAAAGCCAGGTAATGCTTCCTTTTACAAGTCATTAATTCAGATGAATTACATATGAACCACCATGTTATTTCCAATTTTAAACCAACATTTGTGATACATTTGAAACGTGTTCGGATTGGAGAGCTGTCTGTGCAGTTTATCTTGAAACACAGACTATATTGTCAGGCATTATCATAAGCATTTGCATGATGAAGCTGAATGAAAAGATCCTAAGAATTAGATATGATTTCAGACACGTTGAAATCATAAGCACACACACATGCAGATTACTTCTTGTGCTTCCTTATGCAGCTTGTTAACTCGGCTGGATTTGTTTCACATGAGAATGTTATTGTTTAGCTCCACCAACTATCAGCTGCTTATTAAGGAACCCTGCTTAGTTTCTAGATCCGAGGAATTTTGGAAAGTGACTTTAAACTGGGCTTTGACCCCCAGGGTCAGAGGTTGGAGTTGCATTGCAAGACAGTTCTGGAAGCCACGTTTTCACACATGAAAGTATTTTAAAAACAAGATTAGCACGAGAGACTGGAAATAGCTGTGGGAACTACTTCTGGTTTGCTGGAACTGGTTTATTTGGGGAGAGGAACACACATTTACTTCTTTCTGCTGTTACCCTGAAAATATTCAACAATTAGACCTGTTTATATGCAGACAACAGTCAACTACATGTTAAAGCTGATTTGAAAATAACTTACATGCACTTTGAAAAACTTTTCATTAACATGCATTGGAAACAACATACTGGCACACACACACACACACACACACATTACAATGAAAGCAATGAAAAAGATGAAAAGCCATGAAAAGCCATTTAAAGAATAGAAGAATAGAATGGATTGTTAACTTGTGGTTTGATAAGAAGTCAATAAAGCTTGTATGTAGGTAATCAATCTGCTAGATTGACAAAATACTATACCTGTTAAATACTTTGGCATCTTTTAAGTGAGCTGGAATGTATTCAATTAAATTTAAGTAACTTGAAAGGCAAAACATAGAAATATCATATTTATTTTATTAATTAAAAATAAACTATTGATTTATGAGTAATAACTTTTAAAAGTCATTTGAATACCTCCTTACAGGCTTGCCGACAAGTAGAAAATGGCTGACTCAGTGTATTATATGATTGATGAATTGGAAAAACACAGCAAATCAATCACGAAATACAGTGCTTTCTATATATGCATCCAGGCAATGTATTATTATTCTAGGAGATATTTCAGTAACCAAAACTCTAGAGCTACATGCAGACTGTTCCTATTACTGTGTGATATGCTGAATGCAGCTGGCATGCAGGACATGGTTTTACAATTAAAGGATAAGTTTTTACTGAGCCTCTTGTTTGAGTGAAATAAACTGTTAGGAGTTTTACATTCCTCTCTTGACTTTTGGTTTATTGCTCTACTTGTTTAAGTTTTACACTTAATGTAGTTCTGATGACTGAGGGCATGTTGGCACGGCTGCTTGCAGTGAGTTAAGTCCTGTCAAGCTCAGATGCTAAATCTGGGCAGAAAGTCTGTACAGGTTCCTTGCTGTCTTGTTTTCAATCAAAAATGTTCAGGCCCCTTTATATACATTTTTCTAACCACTGCATTAGTAAAAAAATGAAGAAAAAAAGCTTTTTTAAACATTCTTTAAGCTGTTGATTTTAAAAATGAATGCCTATTTAACTGAAAAATGGCATAGAACAGGGAAATAATGCAGGTACAGCTTTTTTTTCTTCTCCTTTGTTAATCATAACAAAAAAAAAAGACCAGCTTAAAGCTGCATTCAGAGGTCATTGCTTGCAGCTTGTTTTAGAAAGCTGTTGTAGTTTTTAGTTGTGTGTCTCTGTGTAACAGAGATGCCAGTGTATGGTTTCAAAAGTAAAAGAACTGACAAGATGCCCAGTGGTTTCCATCTCTATTTCTGATACTTTCACATGTCACAATCAGCCACGCAGGCAGAGCAGTCTTTGGCTTCTGGGATGTGTGCCATTCCTTAAAGACGTGTGATACAGTGGTTGAGGGATTTGAAGTTTGCAGTTGCTGTCTGGGATACAGATGTCCTGTCTTATCAGGCAACCAGCATGACATCAGCTTAAATAAATACATGTGTGCTTCTGGAAAAAGCTAACTGCTGTAGGACTTATACAGCTCAGTCGCTCATGTAACCCCCCCCCCCCCAACTGCCCCAGTAGTTCCTAATAAAGTGATAACATTTTGTAGCTTGATCACATGATCAATTAAATCAACTCCAGCCAGCTGCTAGAAGAAAGGCTTTTGTTTACAAATAATGTTTTGTTTTACCTGCATCTATCTGGGAACACAATGCAAAACAACATAACGAACTTGGACATGACCCCTAAAAGTCTTCATGTTTTTCTGGTGCTTTATTCTCTATATATACTGCATATTATATTTAGTGCAAAACCCGAAGAACAACTTGTAGTGTCTGCCACTGCTCAGACCATGAACAAGTCATGGTTACATCAATAACTGTTGAGTAAGCTGCTGATTCCAGTAAGCTTCTGTTTTGTAGTTTAAGGGAAATGCACCAAACAAGTTAAATCTAAAGGTGTCTTGTTCTTCAACATAATAACATTCAATTCAGATGGAATCTTGCCATCTTGCTGTTCCACTGTTTTAACATGTTTCTTTTAATGTTGTATGGCTCTTTTATTTTCTAGTTTAAGTTCTTTGTTGCAGAGACAGGACACTCTCCCTGAAGGTATTGTTTTGCCCACAAACAGCTACGTTTGTGCATGATTCTGAAATTACTGCATACAGTATTTACCTGATTACATCATATATATTTATAGCTGTGCAGATTTACAGTATCTAGTTTGTAAGACAGTAAAGAAAGTTTTGCAAGTTTTTACTCATGAACAGTTGCTGCATCTTTAGAGCAGGAGAGAAAGCATGATTGACTGTCCAGAACAGTAGCAAGAATGTAGGCTTGAGGCGCAGTGTCGAGGATCTGCTTAGAGGAACAATGAAGGTTTTTCAGGCAAATTGCCATCTTTGCAAAGCACACCTGGACTGTGGTGTTGCCAAATTAAATGCATTACCTTTTTTGTTATTGTTCCAGACCCAAGAAACTGGTTCAATGCATTTCTATTTGAGGAGAAAAATAAATGCAAAACACTCGGGCTCCAGAGACAAAGAAGACACAGACTAGAGACGAGAGGCAAAACAGTCTGTGTGCTTTTGTTTTGTTTACAAAAACAAGATATATGATAGAATATATATATATATATATATATATATATATAATATATATATATATATGGAGATAATAATTACTATATTAGTGATTAAATGAAATAATCACTATTCTCATTTTTATTGTGATGAAAATCTTTTGGTTTGTCGAAAAAAAAAATTCAGGATATGCAAACATTTTTGTGCTGAAGGACAACTGCTGCATCCTGGTTTTTGTAGTTTAGGTTCAAAGATCTATTTCCAGCTAGATTGTGGTGCATCATGTTTAAACTAAAATAAATGAGGTTTGACAGCAGATTACTGCAGTTTTAAACTTTTTAACTTAAGAATCTCCTGGGGGTGGGTGTAATCAGATTTCTGATCTTGGTCTTAAATTAGTTATATGTGTTTCTGATTCCAAGAATGAAACTCATATTGAACCGAATGATCCAGAGCAAATATATTCAATTGCTTTATTTAAAGTTACTAAAATACGCTGATTTCTTACTTTGTGCCGTCTGCTTTAACAGTGAGGACTTCCAGACAGCTCTGGACTGATGTCAAAGTGTTGAGGTCAAGGTGCTGTCTTGATCCTGATAAACTGACAACATGGACACAGTGGTTATTCCAGTACAGTGAGGGTACAAAGCTTCTTAAAAACTGTAAACAGTTTCCAGTTTCTACAGCAGTGTAGCTCTGAATATGATCATGGTAATGAGCATACATGCCTGCGATATTTAGTCTTGAAGAGATTATCCCATAATGCCCTGTAGTGTTTGGGAAACAAATTCCATGTGCCGGCGGAAGACATTTCAAGTCAAGGTTGTCAGAGTGCATGTGTTCAAATCTAATAATAGGAGGGCAGTGTGGTTCAGTTGTTATAGTCCCGGCCTTATATCCAGAAAATTCACCGGTTCAAATCCCACCTCTACCACTGACGTCACTCATTGTGTGACCTTGAGCAAGTCACTTAACCTGCTTGTGCTCCATCCTGCGGATGAGATGTTAAATCAATGTCCTATGATAAGTGACTCTGCATATAGTGCACAGTTTACAGCCTACCTCTGTAAAGCGCTTTGATGGTGGTCCACTGTGAAAGGTGCTATATAAAGATATTATTATTATTATTATTATTATTATTATTATTATTATTATTATTATTATTATTATTATTATTATTATTAATAAATGATACAGAATATTTAGCAAATAATGCAGGTTTCCAGTGGAACATAACAGATTGAAAAGCACTGCACATGGCACACACTGATTTCTTTATTATTGTTATCCATGGGGTGATCCAAACACAAGGGAAAGGGCCCTGGATCTGGATCTAACAGCTGCACTGTACTCCATGTCATGACCAGTAACCAATGCAAGGATGTCAGTAATTAGGCAGAGCGTTGTCACTTTGTCTTGATCTCCTGTGGTCCACATGACCCAAGTGCACTATGAAGAGCTTTTTAAACCACAACAATACTGCATGGCAAGGGTTGTGCAGTCTCCCTAGGAATACAAGTATTCTGGATATGATTACATGCTGAAGTACACCTGTAAACATATTACAATAGTTTTAATTAGGAGGCAGGTACCGTCTTTTCAGCCAGTTCTTCCAGTATGGATTTACGACACCCCCCCCCCCCCCCACCACCAATTAATGATCAATAGATCTATATAGCATGTGTGCTCAGTAGCAATAAAAAAAGGATAGTACTTCTAATTGCGGAAACTGGCTACAAACAGTAGCTATTGAAACAAAATGGAGCTGTGGTGGATCAAGCCATCTCTTGCCTTGGCAAACTCTCTGAATGAAATTAAGTTTTTGCGTGCGTGTGTGTGTGTGTGTGTGTAGAGTGTAAAGGTCTGGTTATCAGCCAATGGCTAGTAAACTAATATTTCCTTTTTAAACCACTACTGAGAGGAGGGTTATAAACTGACCCGAATGACCAGGTTAAGTATATTATAATAACTATGATATATTACAAAGTCTTTGCATCAGCACAAAGTTAAACCTTTCTGAGATAATTAAAGGCTTCAGCTGAAGCCTAGTGTATGTATAGACTGGTGAACTAGTTTTACCAAGTAAATGTACCAGTAGCAAGGTTAAAAATGTACCTTAACCCATACTGTTACATAGAATTTAACACACTTTTTTCATATTTCCCCATTTATAGTTTAAAAGGATCTAGATGACTTTTTTCCCGTTCACTATACTGTCAATAAAGAGATACAGGATCTGGTTTCACAAACTCCCTATGCATTGATAATGAACTATGAGATGTAGCACATGATGGGTTAAATATTTTACTAATTTATATTGTTTAGTTTTGAACTGCAAACATCTGGCTGCAGCGGATATAACTAAATGACTGCAGTAAATGGGGGCCATATTCACGTTCTCCTCCTCTCCCCTGCTCTTAAGCATATTGTCCCTCCCCTGAGGTGGCCAGTAAGTAGGCTAACAACAATGTCAACTTGCTCCACTTTCCAACTCGAACATCTGTGTGGGTAGGCCGCACCTGGATTAATTTGCATATTTCCAATTAAATTTCCCAGTAGCTGTGTAAGAATGGAAAACACAATTTGACAGCAACAGCTCCAGTCATCTGGGCTCAGTAATGAAGCAAAATGTTTTTGTATTATCAAGGGGAAACAATGCAGTCCAAGTGTATGAGTCAATTTGTGTTGAATTATAAGAATTCAGAATAGCTAATGTAGTGTGTAGGCTGAACTCACAAATCCTCGATTTAATCTTTCAAACTTTGTTAGAAGTACAAGTTTAGTTTTTTGCCTGGCTTGCGAGTCTAAAACCTGTGGCTACAGGATCACAGTCTCTCTGGGACTTTGATAAGCAGGCAAAGGGCAATACTTTGATAAATGTTACAATTTGCTAGTTGTGTACTTGCCACACAGGTTCATGAACAGTAAGTGATCTGTATTGAAGTGCTGGTGCACACTCTGGCACATGGGGAGAAGCAAACTCACTCAACATCACAGACTTTACACATTTTGACTAGACACATGTAACCCATTACACATCAAGTCCAAAGACATAATTTGAATCCATCACATTTAGAGGCTGTTTGGTCTGACAAAGGAAAATACTTCTTATGAAAGAAATAATAGTGGTTCCTTGGTAAAGATCTCTGGGATGACAATCATCCTCAGAATAAATAAGGCACAATTAAATCCTTTAGGAAGCCATTGTGTATCTACAGATTGGGTGATGATACTGCAGTTTATAATAATCTTTTCAATAGAGTTTTGTTAGTTAAACTGGACATAGCATATCCAGATCTTTAAAATAACAGCAGTGTCTGTTCCCCTGCAACAAACGTGTGATTTCCCACTTAAACTGCAAAGTTGTGTTCATTGCTCCTTTAATTATTCATCAATCAAGTCCCATGTGCTGGATGTCAGACCACCATAAACCATGTGCTACAGGAGATTAAGTTACATGCAGCACTAGGGCTGTGTTTTACTTTTCAGACTTCCACATGTTTTCTGCATTTTGTGGTCACTTTATCCCCTATAATTTCCACAGAACCCCCTAACTGTTTCTCCAAACACCATCACAAGCAACAGTTCCTGCCAGGAGATCTTGGGACTGAAGTAGCTGTAATAATTCCTATTTCTGAGGCACTACTAGGTCAGTCGTACAGAGGGAACACAGATTGACAGTGTAGACTCAGCCGGCTTCACCCTTTAGCCCCCAAAAAGCACAATGCATAGGAAGATATATTTCAGACCCCTAACCAAAGCACGGAGTCTGGAATGTAAACCCTAGCCCTCCTGCCACGTCCACACATCACTTGAACTTTGTCATCCTGTCAAGACTCACAGCCAAATTTCTACATTTCATCTTGATCCTGGAGCCTGAGGTCTGTGGGTATTGTTCCAATGGAATTTAATTCAAGCTTTCAAAGTAATTTTATGACTTTTAAATAGAATTCTCTTTTTGCCTCCTGTCTTGCTTAGAGCTATCAGGACAAACAGAAATACTTCTACTTAATCATATTATTTTTATTTATTTATTTATTTTTTAACCTTTTCTAAAATGTGTGGTGAAGTGAAAACTTTCCAAATCAGGCAGCTGTACCTGGGAGACCTACATCTTGTTGTAATTTTGTGCAATTAATGTGTCTTACACAGATCAAGAAAGAAAGTGTTAGTTAAATGGATGTAATAATCACCAGGTGTCAGAAATATCTTGTGGCTCTTACTTTCCAAAAAAAAAAAAAAAAAACAAAGTCCCTTGATTCCAATCCATTTGGCTTTTAAAATTCATTGATGTGCATTGTACAACGGTATCTCCTAATTTGTTCTAAAATTATCCAACATATCTAAGCTTTTCTGAAGTCTGAACAAAACAGAACTGGTTTTAAAGTTTCAGAGGTCCATGACAGCTCTGGTCCTAGTTATCACCGCAATCTGATCACAGGATATATTGCTTCCAGCCTTGTTGTGCTGAGGGCTGCAGATTTTGTTCAGAACTACCAGCTATACCACTGGAATGCCACAGAAGTAAAGTTCTTGTCTGATGTGTGCCTGGTCTCACATTCACATTACCTTTCCTGTTTTGTTTGAATAATACAAGAGGGGATGTGGTCCATAAACTAATGACAACATGAAGATGCTAGTCCATGCGATTAACATTGCTTTCTTTTTATAGAGAAATTAAAACCATGGCCTGTTAATGTAGAGCAGTTTAAAAGGTCAGGAGAGCTGTTTAGCACTACTTTGAGAATGCAGTGTAATAATAAGTAGTAATAAAATACAAAAAAAATACAAATAAAAACACTGGTTCCAGTTTTTCACTTTGCTGTATTATGGTACGTCTTATTTAATTTAGCAAGTTTATTGTACTTTTAAATTAGATTTATTTTCATACTGTGCTTCAACTGAGATATTTAACAAAAAAGAAAGGGCAACCCAGTCCAGTCATTAATGTTTTGATCAGCTAAACACAGAAATTATGTGTGTGTGTGTGTGTGTGTGTGTGTGTGGGGGGGGGGGGGAGTTTGTATCCTTCATAGTGACCTCTGTTTTCCTTGTATATGTCAGTGACCTAGTTTTTCACTGAAGCACTTCTTTCAGAAGGGGAGACAAACAAATAAAAGAAAATTGGGTCATACAGTGAGATCCCTTCAGATTTTCCCAATCAGCAGCCAGACACAAAGGACTTTAATTTAAAAAAAAAAAAAAAAAAAAAAAACATTTTCTCGAAAAAAGTATACTCTGCCTGTGGTTTCACCCAAACAGTTTTCTGTTTTGCCAACAGAAATTGATTTGCAGGATCCTGTAACAACATGCATCTGAGTTTTGGATGCTCCTGCAGGCACAGCGTCTGGCATGGAGGCCTCGTTTCTACCCTGGTATGTGCACTCCAGTACCCTCGCAAGCGGCTCCATCCAAGCTGCAAGTTGATCAGATGGAAGGAAATTAATTTGTCATTGCAGCGGTTTCTAGTCAATTATAGCTGGCTTGTTCTGATTACAGACACTAGAGGTTGTAGGTCGATTTCTGTTCTTCCTCCCCTGCTTTATTTCATAGGAAAGCATGTCGTTCTGTGGATTAGTAGCCTACACATGCAAGCCATGTCTTACTGGCAAAGAAGGCTTCTGGTATTTTGTTAACGTTTTATTTTTCACGGCTTTCCATTATAGTAGGAAATAAATCGAACAATCTCTGGGCAGAAATGGCTACTTTTTTATTTATTTTTTAATTTTTTATAACAATGGACCACAACCAATGAGACCAGATTAATGCTGCTCTAAAACTAAGTTTTACTGACTTAAAATGAAAAAAAAAAAAAGTGGTGGAAATTTGAGACCGTAGAATGTATTGGAGCCAATCCTAAAGCCTAAGTTTAAGTTTATTACTTTTTTCTTTCACTGGGGGGAATGTAGTTAATTTGTTTATCCTCTGTTGTGCATGTGTGCGGTAGAAAATGATTTCTACTTTCTGGAGATTAGGCAAGTTACCAGGAGTTTCTTCTATAATACCTGTTTAACCAATCAGCTTGGTTTTCCAGCCACAGAAATATACTGAAATGATCAAATGAAACGACTGCATCTGCACAACAGCAGGCAATCTCTGCAATGTCAGCACTTTGATTGATTCAGTGGTAGATCTTACATGCGTGTAAATGACATGTGGTGTATTGTAATGACATAAACCCTGTTAGATCTTATTACTTAAAATAGCTAACCTGTAAACTGCGGGTCTTTTTCTCCACAAGGTGATTTCAAGTGATCACTAACCAGGGCAGCACATGCACTGGTTTGTGGAGCGACAGTTGGCAGACCCTTTTACATGTAATGGGGTGAGTGTAATTTCCTCTGTCAAGTGTTTTCCTCCAAGCAAAAGACATAGCCCTTTGATTAAGCAATGCTTAGACATGGACCTAATGTGAAGTGACACCATCAGGGACTCTTTAGCCACGTGCATTTTAATTGAACTAATGAGATACGTGCATGATTCTGCGTACTGATTGATTTAGGCTGGGGGGGGGCGGTTATAAAGCAACACTGCTTCAGTTACTTTTTAATGCGACCGGAAAAAAAAAAATCTGTTGCTTCTTTTTTATTTTGCATCAAAACATATGGTGATCTTGACTTGAGGTATTTTGTCAACGCCACACTTTGGAGTCAGCAAGGTTTAAGAAAGGGATTTATATACAAAAGACCTGTAATAAAAAATACAGTAAATATCAATTTTTTAATTTTTTTTTATTTCATCAACAGTTTTAATTATTATTGTTTTTCTTTTTTCTATCTTTTTTTTTCACCTCCAACACATAAGATGGTAAATATTTAAATGGGTGTGCATATCTTGGGTTGAGCTGAGTTCTGGAACTGATCCAGTTGTCTTTTACCAACCCCTTTTTCACACTGGAGATTTCACAATTCACTATCTGTGTGTATCACAAGAGAAACACTGTACTTGGAGTGCTGAGCCACAATTTCACAATCATCCTCCTACTGGTGAAGCTGCTGCAAAGAAGCCAAGAAAAATTACTTCAGACTGTTCGACATTTAACCAGCTGCTATTTCTATTAGGGAGAGCTCTTTGTAGCTGTTACTATGGAAAACACAGGTGTGAAATCTCATACCTAAGCTTCTTCATCATCTAAAAGAGTGCTTGGAAAATAAAACCCTGACGAAGGAGCTGCAGTTACAGTACCTCACAAAGGTAGTCTGCCTGTTTATTGAAAACAATCCACCGATAGGTTCACAAACTGGTTTGTGAACTTGTGTATAACCTTAAACAAACCTCAGCACAAAGGAGCAAGGTGCTTTCTTTATTATTATTATTATTATTATTATTATTATTATTATTATTATTATTATTATTATTATTATTAATATTATTATTATTATTGTTCCTTATGCATCATTGCATATGAAAGAATTCAGTATTTTTTACTCGCCTTTAAGAATGAGAAACACATTTTGGAGGAGAAGTTTTATTCTGGTTTCTTCATGCAGTAGACTACCTAGCGAGGGAGAATGCTATGTTAACAGCTGCTGATCTCAATCTGTCTCTCACATTTGGGCTTTTTTAGTTATTCTCTGTGAAGGAACACAAAAGCTATTTCATTTAGTTTGAGGCTCCAGCACATTTGCTGACATTACAGGAAATTTGGAAAGCTAAACAGTACAGTATATCTGCCGTGCATTTCTAAATTCTTGAAGGATTGAACATGGTTGATCATGTTCTTTGTGTAACAGTGCTGTGCTGTTCAACACAGTTACTTTTATTTCTTTTCATAGCCAGGAGGCTAAAGGATCTGTAATAGTATTAGGAAAGGGTCACTTCAACCTTTTGACAAATGTGAAAAGGAAAATGGAGTCACAGCTATTAGACTCCTATTAACCATAGTTATTCTAAATGATCAGAGAATGAGGATATAATTCATGGTCTTGTTGACTGAATAATTATGGCACTTTGTTGATTATTCCTGTATAACCTTTCATTGATACTGCCTGAATTGTATTATTTAATTAGCAATAAGATAACCGAATGGGTCAACTTATTACAGTGATTCCATTCTTTCATTGTCAATAGGCTCACTTTTATCCCTATCAGTTTGGAGTAATTTTCGAATGTTTAGGTTAGAAGTCGATGATAAATCTCCACTTCGCATGTATGCTCCACTACTGGCTACTGAAATATATTCTACTTTTGATTTAACAAATCCCTGCATATTTATAGTTTAATGACTATATTAGGGGTTGGGGCCACAACTTAAGACCATCACTATGAGGAACAAAACTGAATAGGAACGGTACATCCAAAATGCACTATTGTCATTGAATATATTATATAATAGATAGGTTTTCTATGTGTATTCTTCAAAGGAATGTCTGTAATTGCACTGACTGTACTGCAAATGTGTACATAAAGGGCAGGTAAGTTAACCTTCATGCAGGGCACAAATTAGTTCAAACAAGTAAAAAGATAGAATACCCGTACACTTCTGAAGCTCCACATCCTTCATTTAGTTTAAAAACAGGTAAGATGAACGTTTCCATCTGCAAGAGATCTTCATCAGGATATGAGATAATGTTGCAGCAAGCTTGTCTTAAATAGAGCATTCATTGGTGGTCATCTGATACAGATGAGCAAAAAAACTATGTCGGCTTGTCAGAGTCAAAGGCAAACAACAAACCAGACCATGAGCCACAAAATGGAGACATTTACAAAAAGTCAAGACGAAAGCAACATATTCTTTAGCTTGAACAACCTGCAGTTTTATAATTCAAGTTCAGCTTGTTTCAAAAATTGCTGTTCAGAATAATGACTGTTCTATAAGCAGGAACCTCGAAACCGTTTAGGCAACAAGAACATCTACGGCAAACAATCTATCGGGTTGAGAACAATCAACAGTCCCTCAAGTCTGTTTAAAAATGGTCCACTTTGCCATATGTTCTGTGCACATGAAGACAGCTGTACACAGGACAAGGTAAACTGGAATGCTGCCAAACCCTTAACAGTGATTGATTGATTTCTGATTCATGATTCTTCTTAAAATACACATAGGCTCCTATTTTATTTTTTTTTTTTTTTAAGGAATAAAACTAGCAAGAAGTTGCAGCCACGGTATGATCAGGTGTATTATTGTTCTCATCAACTGTTAATTTTAAAGACATCCTAATAATATACTGTTTAAATTGATTTATTCCTTTCACAAAATTGACCTTTGCCCTTATTTTGCTAAATGCAATCGTCCATGTAGATTGTGTGAGGTTTTCAAATCCAAGCCTTCACGAGCAAGAGCCTACGGGTTTCAAATATTAACATCGTACCAAGAAATGTGCACAGAAAATAGTGTATCTTTCATTACACCGTCCATAAGGTGCTGGAACAAACAATGTATTTCACTCCAAATAACACTCTGCATAAGTGAGCTGAAGCAGTACATAAAACTGTTCTTATTTTTGGACAGTAATAACACTGTGTTTGTTTTGGTTTTTTTTTTTTTTTTTTTTTTTGAATGGGGAGAAAAAATGAGTCTGTGCTTTAAATGTTTTATAATGCAAAGTCAGAATAAATAATAAGGACTAGTAAAGTCTGGAAAATGCCATGTTCATTGACATAATGTGTGGGCTGGTCTTTACTTAACCCAATATAAACATTCCAAGCAACTATATGACTCAAAATTAATGTTGCAAAATCTGGAAGGGGTCAGTCATTCAATTTATCTGAACTTACGCTGCTCTAAGAGACTGTCACAGGGAGTTTGTGTGAGTGGTTATTAACCCTTTAATCAGAAGTGCTGTGGCACAATGATAGTTTAAAATCACTTCAAAAACATCATTAATAAAAATTGGGCTTTTAGCAGTCGGGACACATTCTCAACACAATATCTGTCTGAGCATCAGTTTGACATGGGAAATAAATCTGAGAGCTATTACATAGCATTTAAACGAAGCAAAACACAGGAGATGTGACAAATGATAGCTAAGTAGAAGCAGAACCCTACTTCTCTGCTAAATTAGTGCCTGAACTTCAACCCTGCCAACTCCATGACTGGAACGGCTGTTCAGAAAACATTGAACAGAAAAACTCAGAAACAAAAAGAAATCAGTGCAGCTTTTTCAGATACTTTGATAAACCGTGTCTTTCAGTTCTTTATATGTATACTCTCTTTGGGGTATTTGTTCTTAATTTTACTCCCAAGGAATTATATGTGTGTGTTTGTGTTGTTTTTTTTTTTTCAGTACGCTTTTTGGGAATGTTATGCATTTTTCACTTTTAACACATAGTGGGAGTGTATTTTTAATTTCCCACAGGAAATATGGAAAGAGTTTCAGAGAGGACAAAGGGGATGAAAGCAAGGGCTGTTAGGTCCCAAAATCCCCAGTCTTCTTGACCTGCAATTGCTGCAATACACAGTCACACCTACCAGTGAACCCCACTGCCTAACCTGAGCTTCCTAAAGCCTGCAGACACCATCTCTGTGTGCTGTCCTGGTGAATGCATCAGCACACCAAACTGAATTTACTAACACCTTCTCCTGTACAATCATCTGTTTACAGTCTGTGCAATGTATTATGTATGCAGGGATGTATATTCAAGATTCGGTTGCAATTTTGCAGTTCAATTTCACACGATCTTATGCACCGTGGGGTTGACCAGGCCTGTTCTTTGTAGCTTCCAGCAGTAGGAGGTTATACATTACATTTCCATGTGGTCTTATGTGACACAGGCAAAAAAATGGAAATACATTAAAAAATATGATCTATTTTTCAATAGGCAAACCGGTATTGAAAAAAGTTAAGAGTTTAAATGATTTTTATTGTTTTACCTTTAAGGCGAAAACTTTCCAAAAAAGGGTTTTGATTTAAAATGTATGGGGCAGAAATGCATTTGTGCAAACTCTAAACAGCAGCTCTGCAACATAGAGGCTTGCTGTGCTGAAGGATTGGGAGTGGGATATCTTTCCATTTAGGATAGGGTTAGACATTTCTTTTTGCCTCAAATTAACAGCGAAGTGCTCTGGAAGCTGTTTTTTTTTTAAATCAGTTTTGACAGAAGATTTCTGGATGACTGCTGCTCATAACTATTTTTTTTACCAGCAATATGTCAGTTCAGGCCTTTATTCTGTTATAGCAGATGAGATTAATATTCAAGATGCAGAGCTGGGTTTCCATGCACAGTTTTCTCCTTCCCAAATATATCTCCATGTGAAAATGTGTTTGAGAATAATTTAACTCTAATAGAATTTGCTTGTATGATCAGCCTAAGCTTTTTTTGTGTTTAGAACGCTGCAACAGTGATGACATGGTCATAGTCCAAATGAAAAAAAAAATATATATATATATAGGAGTGAGATTTGGGATTATACTATTAAAATGCATTGTCACGGGGGGCTCCCGAGTGGCGCATCCAGTAAAGGCGCTCTGTGTGGCATGCAGGATATGCCCTATAGCCTGGATGTCACCGATTCGAGTCCAGGCTATTCCACAGTCGATCGTGGATGGGAGCTCCCATGGGGTGGCGCACAACTGACCGAGCACCACCGTGCACCAGCGACCCCTGTGGACTGGCCAGGTGCCTGGAGGCTTGCCTGTAAGCTACCCAGAGCTGCGTTGTCCTCCGATGCCGTAGCTCTGGGTTGGCTGCATGGCGGGCCTGCAGAGTGAAAAGAAGAAGACAGCGTATGTTCATCTTTGCCACTCCCGAGTCAGCACAGGGGTGGTCAGCAGTGAGCTGAGCATAAATACAATTGGACATTTCAAATTGGGAGAAAAACAGGGTAAAATTACTTGCCAACTACTAAAAAAAGAAAATAAAAAGCATTGTCATGTCCTTTGTTTTATGAGTGAGATTGGTCATGTCTGGGTTTAGCTGTCTCAAATAAATTTTTATAAAGATGCAAGACACACCCTGTACTACAGATTGATCCATTTACTGTACACAAGCAAGGTAATGATGGATACAAATGGGTTGAGATGAGATACTGCTGTAAGGAGCAGCTGGGAATCATTGTTTCATTGCCCTCCTGTCTTTAAAACACAGCAAAATATCAATGAAGATGAAAGTACACTTCAATCCCAACTCAGCATCAATGTCAAGCTGTTCTGACGCAAACTGACTGATTAAATCATCAAGGAGACATTTTAATTTAATAGCCCTGACCCCGACCAACCCTGTATTTGACTTGGCTTTCATGTAGGACAGTACACCTCAGTGCGCTTCTAAATCTCTGGAATAATGGTGGTGTCTTTTTTATTTTTTTTTAAGAAAATTGTTCGGTAATGATGGCAACCAAACACATGCAAAGTGATCTGATTCATATGGAAATATCAAATGGTTCAAACTACTTTCGATTGCCATGTCAGTATTATTATGCTCCACTTTAAATCTCCACATTTAAACTGTTTAAGATGAATAGTATATATAATATATATATATATATATATATATATATATATATATATATATATATATATATATATATATATATATATATATATATACATACACACACACACACACACACACACACACACACACACACACACACACACACACACACAGCCATGACTAGAGAATACTTCCTCTGCATGCTGATACTATAAAATTAATTGTTTCCATAACAGGATACTTGACCAACCAACCTAAGCTTGCGTGTAACTGAAGATTTGCATAATGCAATATTCTGTCTTTATTATATTAAAGTGGTATTGTATTTCACTGGCACAGTCAGGTTTATCACTTTTCTCAACGGCAATTAGATTTGGCCATTTCAATGCACAGATTGCATGTCTTTCCCTCTGGGGGAGATCATGTTTTGTGGCAACGTACAGTACGTTGCTATGTCCAATAGGCAGATTCAAGGAGCCGTTCTCCTAATGTTAACTGAATGACACTGCTGCAGTTAAAACATATGGTAACACTTTACATGAAGTCTCTACAATTACTGTGCATTTACATAGTAGTCACTTACTTGAATGGTACATATGTTTATATATATATATATATATATATATATATATATATATATATATATATATATATATATATATATATATATATATATATATATATATATATATATATATATATATATATATATATATATATATATATATATATATATATATATATATATATATATATATATATATATATATATATATATATATATATATATATATATATATATCAATATATATATATATATATATATATATATATATATATATATATATATATATATATATATATATATATATATATATATATATATATAACGAGTGGATATAAGCAGATACTATTTCATGAACTAAATGTATCAGGTATGTTTTTTTTTTTCCTTATTACTGATAATAATAGAATGAATAACTATTATTTTACTTATTAATAATCATTTTGAGAAAATAATTCAGAGTTGTGTCCACTATTGCTTAGAAAGACCTTGAGAATAAACGAGTATTGTGTCATTGCAATCACTTAGGTGAAACAACGTCTTGTAATTTGCACAGACATCAATATTTTTCAACAAAACATTCAAGAAGTCTTGTAAGGTCCCTCTGGTCATAGAATAACATGATTTTATACATGTATCTCTAAGCAAAATACATAATAAAAAAGTCTGTAGATTTAAACAGATATAGATATATATAGTGAAAGAAAAAGTTTGTATCATTTCCAAAATGCTACTGTAAAAAATTGATTTTTAGTGAATTTTTATAGCAAGAGTCAAACACAGCCTAAAAACACCTGGTACCTGGAGGAGCATCCCAGTGAAAAATGCTTGATCCTGAAAGGGTTAAGCCCGACTAAACATTAAATTGTATTTTAGTGTGGACGCTTTGAGCTGGATTAATTAAAACTTTTTTGAGTATGGTTCTTGAGATCGGTTATGTAGTGCGGACAGGGCCTTTTTCTAAAGTTGGTGGTCAGGTTTTGCTCTAATCTGTAGGGTATATGATCCAGACTATGTTCACCAAAGCCTGCTTTTTAAATTAATGAATCAATGTTTGATGTTCATAAATTGTAGTTTATTTAAAAAACACTGCTGTGCTGTACAAAGAGTGAATTTAATGAATAGGGCCTAATTGACGAATATTGTTTCTTAACCATGTGTTTGGGCTGCGGTGAACAGTTCACCACAGTTTTCAAGGCATGCTTCTCTTGGATTGATTAACGATGGCTGCCAATTGTGGTCATATACCTTTGGAGAAAGTAACAGAAGCTTACTCTTTACCTGTGGTTTGGAAAAAGAAATATTCTGCAGCAGTTAAAGAAAACTATACCTGTCTGCTCTGATTTCAAGGGGGAGTCTTTTCTTTTATTTATAATTCCTGTAATTCGCAGGCAGGTTTCTGATGGAGGTACATATGGAGAATCGTTTAAATGTCCTCCTCCTGATTCCTGCTCGACTTCCCTAGTATTAATCATTCCTGGCATATGCTTTTTGAATTGGGTTGCATGGTTTTGCTCTCCAGTGGAGCACGTGTGGGATGTGTGTGTGTGTGTTGGGGTAGTGGATGTGTCAATGAGGTGGCAGGGATACAAATCACCTGCTAGGAGCTGGAAGAAATGTATTGCAGAATGTTTTCTTCTTTTCTTTATTAGCTCCAGATATCATAACCTCTTTTTAAAGGAGCATCACCTAGCATTGTTTACTTGGATTCAATTATTACATCATTAAACTTTCCACAAACCCACCCCCCTCCTCTCTCTTTCTCTCTCTCTCTCTCGCTCTTTTATATGAAAACAGGTCAAATGAATTTCTGATTGAATTCCGAATTGAAATATTTATGGTCGATGGATTTTAAATGGTTTATACCTTTAGAAACTTTCTTCAGTAGAAATCACCCTCTCCACAGAATTAATTCGTACTGAATCCCTTTCGGTTCAGCCGCTCTTTTAAAACCGATATTTTATAATAAAAATGTAACGACACCTCCACCATTGATCTTATACCTTCCAGGTGATTTTTCAACAAATCCATATTTCAACTTTTCTAGGGGGTTTAGGTCAGAAGTGTATTATAGTTTTCTCAAAATCTCTGTTCTAGTTTTTTTATCGTAGTCTTGCACAGCTTTTCTCAACCTCTGCATCACAAGGTAAGTCAGCCCTGAATTCAACAGTTATAAAACCTACAGGTAATTCTTTCCAAAACAGAGCAATAAAAAGCCTTCTGCGAGGAGAAAGCAATGTTGAAAGCAAAGTATTGTTTATTTATTTAGGTAACACGCTAAGTGACGTGTCTCCAATTACTGTGTATTTACATAGTAGTTACTTGGTAAGCACATGTGTACTTACACAATTACAATATTATTATGCATATATCGTTTTGCACATTAAGTATATCGTAACTATGCATAATAAGATTGTAATGATGTGTAAGTACACATTTATTTATTTATTAAACTTTTACCTTGTCTGCTAATGTGTAAAGTAACTCAGGTGCCTGACCTTTCAAACCAGTATGACCAAACAGCGTAATGGAGGACTGCGTTTTTATTTAGATATATCTTGTGGTCAGTGGGAAGAATTGGCAATGACTGTGCGCTTTGTACTGTTATGCGTCTTAATTCAGACCTAAAAGAAGTTACAATATAACACAGGTCTATAAAAGCCAATAATGAGCTCTTTCCAATTTGGTTTTATGTTTTTACTTCACACCAAACAGAAACCCATGCCTGTATGTATCTGACTTAGTGTTCAAAGCCTGCAACATCTGTTTGGTGTGGTTTGGTTTATACTGAGATAACTTTTTTTATGTCTAGACTCAGCTTTCTAGGGTTCTTTTAGATTTCTTTGTTCCTTCCAATTGTTTCCTTATTGAGATGGAATCTTGTAATGCTGTTATCTTTTAATGTTCAGCATTGTTTTTGTCTTTAGCACCGCAGGGGAGTTCAGCGCAAAAAAACATGTTTATTCAATTTTAACCAACAACCTTTTTCCATTCTAGCAGCTTGGGGCCAACTCGTATTTTAACTTGCACCTCTCTCCCCATTTCCCAACACCCACGCACATTTACCCACGTAGGGAATAGGAATATTAAACTCACTCACTTAGCTATAATACTTACTGTATACTCAGCTCAAATGTTCAGGGCTGGGGCTGCATACGGAATGAGCTGCGGCTTCTGGGACAGAGTGAAGTGAATCTGAGCTCTACAGACCCATAGCTCAGCTGTACATTTTATTTATTATTTTATAAAGCTCATCCTACATCTTAAATATTTTAAATTGGCCGGGGCGGTTGGGAATAACAACATGTATTATTAAAGTCCAGAGTTTTCGAGCGTGGGGATTTGCACAGCGCAGTTAGGATGGAGACCTTTGCTTTAAAATCTGAGAGTGTGACTCTTGCAGAGCATCCCTCGGAATCAAGACCATTAGAGCTGTGCTGAGTAGCTGGGATTATTGCCTCTTGCTTCTTGGTAGGTCATCAGTTACTGCGTGCTTGGCAAAGACCCAGCAATTATAAAATCATCAATGCTTTTCATATGATCTTGGAGCAGTTATACAAAACTGCACATCACTGTTTGGTATAAATATAATACAAACATCAATCATCGTCCCACAGAAGCACAACAGAAGGCTGTCCTGGAACACCCCTGTGTGTCTAACGCACTGTGAATAATATCATTTATCATCCCTCCACAGACACAGCTCTGAAAGCAGGGGCTGCTCTACTGAAATAGCTTCATCTGCCCAGCTGTGTTCAAAGCAGACACCCAGGAGGCCTATCGTACTAATCCGGGTGAATTAAAACAAAATCATTATCAAATACACTACTGTATCTTTTTTATATTCAAATGACCCAAAGGCACATGTTTATGTGCACACTCTGTGTATGTGGGGTTTTTTTATTATTATTTTTTACGGATGTAATTCCTCAAACCCTTTTTCATATTTCACAGCTGCTTTGGTGTGCCACTGTATCTCGGGAAATGTATTCCTAGCTCCAGGGGCAGTGGAGCAATGGTCTTTCCAATGGTTGAGCCCAGTGGTGACAGAGCCTCTCTAGACATCTGCCTTTGAGTGCTTCATCAATTGGGATCATAGCCTGTTGTATGGTGGTGTGAAGCCCAGGTAGATTATGAATAAGTGCTAATGGATAAGGTCAAAGGGGAAAGCTCAAGCTTGAAGACTGCTCCAGACTCAGAGGCATGTATATGTTATAATAGGTTACTCTCTGCAACCTTACCTTCATGCAAGCTTACAAATATATATATATATATATATATTATATATATATATATATATATAATATATATATATAATATATATATTATTATTTTAATATGCATTCCTGTTTTTTTATATCATGCAAATAAAAAAGTTTGATGACTGTATTTTTATTACAAGGTAGAATGTAATGATTTTATTAGATATCTTTGCTTTAAAGAACTCCACTTTGCTTTAAAGAACAGCTGGCATTTATGGCTTTACTTTCCCTACTGAGATAAGCTTAGATGACAATTTGTATTAAAGACAAGCTGAGTAGTGATACAATCTTAAGGAAGTATGATTATTATTGCTGGGAAGGCAGGAGTCTTTCGAGCCTGTGTTCCTTGACTGGGGAAATCCTACAGGGTATTTTTAAAGAGTTTTTTAGTAGTTTGATCTAATAGTGCTATTACATGGTGCCACATACTCTTCAGGCAACATGCAATATTGTTAATTGTTTCAATGTAGAATTTAAGCATTGGTTTATTATTAATGCCCGCTAAAAGACTGGGGGAAAAGCCATACCTGTATTTCATTTTTGTTGGCAATTAACAGTAATATCCATCATCAGAAGCTGCAGAGATACAAGCGTAAGAATTTTCTGAGACTTTGTGTGGCTTTAAACAATTGAGACCATTCCAGGTATTGAACAAGGTGATTTTAATCAGGGTCCAACGATATAGCTGTTCAATATTAACTCACCTACTGTTCAGACGTTGCATCAACGTGAGGAATCTAGATCGTAAAATGTACATTTAATACCTATATATCTGAGGTATTATAATATAAAAAGAGTAGTGTTATTACAATTGACTCCACCTGCACTTGCAATATCTTTACAAGATTGCAAAGTTGACTCCAATGTGCCTTTGCTGTTCAGTGCTCCAGCAGCTGCTTTTTCAAAGGGCGCAGTTCTTTGATTCATCAGATATGAGGGAAGGAAGGGTCATAAGTGCCTCTTTTTTTCCTGAAAATTTCCATTTTGTACTGGGTTGGGAACAATTGGAAAGGTGAGAGCAGTGCACAGGAACAGAGCCAGATGGGGCTGGAAGAGGAACGATGAGTGGATAGATGTAGTGTAGATGGTGAAAAGGTGGACAATACAGATGGAATAATGTCTGGGATGAAGGAATGTTGACACGCATGGAAGGGGCCAGCGCTGACGGATGTAGGGAAAGGAATAATGACCTCCATGCGCAGAGGAGAGGTGGATACAGTGTCTGAACTTGAAGGAACTTCCAAAATTGGGCCTGGCAATTTCCTGGCAGATAGAGATGTTGGAGATCGTAATAGAGAACTGACAGACAAAGGGCTCCAGTGCTGTAAGGTCGACAGCCACTGTCAGTAATATCCTGTCTAGGGCAGCGGGAGGGCACTTGTCAAAGCAGCTGCAATTTTGGTCATTTTTAAATTACATTTTTTGAATATTTAGATTTAGGCCAATGATTTTAACTACCAGTAAAAACAGGACCAGATTATGTGCTAAAAAAATATGATTTTGGTGCCTGTAAACAGATGATATGCCATGAATGTGTTCTATAATACAGTAAATGGGTACATTCATTTTAAGTTACATTTAATAGATGTAAACTATGTCAGTGAATTAAAAAAAAAAAAATCTTGAACTGAGGCAGAACTGTTTTACTCAAATATAATAAACACATGGAATAAGTTATCAAGGAAAGCCGTTCAAGAAGAGAGAGAACTGGATGGTGGTCTGGAAAGCGAGAAGAGGAAGAAAGCAGGAACGACAATAACATCAAAAGGGCTTGCTGACTTTTAATAGCCTTAAGCTGTTCCTAAAACATCATGTTTTCTTATGTAATGATAATGCTTTTAATGTCAACCCAATTTTTCCCCCTATACCTAAAGTCTTGGGCAAATCTTAAAATCTGCTTTCCTTCTTGTAAAAATGTCATACGGATATAAAATGGAAACGTTTCAAGTCTGTGCTCTGTTTCCCACAGGTTCCACATATCACAGCTGAGTGACACCAGCTTGCTCATGCTCATAATTACAATTTCTTTTTACAGAATCAATTGGTTTCCAACTGGCTTTTGTATCTGTAGTAATAGTGCATCCACTCCACACCTGACCCCTGCTCCTGAACTTCAGTCAATAGCACACTTGGACCCCTGAGCCTTTTAATTTGGCCTCCCTTAAATATGCATGCCGTTTAATGGCATCATCATGTGCCTCTGGTGCTTTAGCACATGCTATGCATTTAAAATGTACCTTAACCTCTTCGTCTGTTTCTTTACTATTATGAAAAGGTATCCTTCACAGTGATTTTAAATATATTCAGATTGCTACCCTGCTCCTCTTGTTTAATTGAGCAAAATACTTTTATTTTTTCACACCAGGAGCAATACTCTATTTCATGTTTGATTAATCAAGTAGTCATCAGACCTCTTTAACAATAACAAAGTCTATTTTACCGTTTCAACACACAAACGACCAATCTTCTTTATGCTTTCCACTTCTGAATGGGCTCAGGATTGCCTAGTAGGAAGGGAACAGGACTGCGGAGGAATACATTATTTCCCGTTTCATGGCATCAAACGAATGTGCCAAACGGCTTGCAATAACACTGCCTGGACTCCAGGCTACTTCTCTGTAGCATCTCTCCAGGGGGGAGACATTTGGGAGGAATTCCCTGTTTAGCCCACATGATGAATGATTTAATGGGACATTACCCTCCTTCATGGCCAAATTAGTCAAATTGGAGCTAATATTTTCAGTATGTGTCAGTAGTAGCATCCATCACAAAGACATCTGATATTCTGACCTACAAGCTAGGAATCAAGAATGCTAAAGTTTTGTGCTTTTTCTTTTTTTTTGGGGGGGGGGGGGGTATTATTATTATTATTATTATTATTATTATTATTATTATTATTATTATTATTATTATTATTATTTAGTCATTTGTGATGGTGGTCCACTATGAAAGGTGCTATATAAAATAAAGATTGATTGATTGATTTAAAAGACACTTTTATCCAGAGTGACACACAGAGACTAGGGGGTGAACTATGCATCAACAGCTGCTGCAGAGTCACTTACAATAGGACCTTGGTTTTATGTCTCATCCGAAGTTTATATATTGTTTAAACATTCTAATTATGTCAAAATGCATAATATAATTTCTAAAGTAAAACTATTCAGAAAGCCAGTCAGATAGACAAATGTTTAAAACTAATATTTAATCATGTATTTCAACAGAGCACGATGTGCACACAATCCACGGTTTTTCCCCCTCTAGAACTGGCTAGGAATGATGTAAAAATCATAAAGACTTACAATCATAATTAATCAGAATTGGCATGTGTGACATTTTCCAAAAAATGTGTTGTCTTCTGAACCAGATGACTCCTGTCTGAGTGGTATTGAAGTTACGAAGTGAGGCCTGGTAAAACAATTCATTAGCTGTGGGGTGCTGTTGTTCAGTAACTTTTCAGTGATTTATTATTATGCATGCTCCATTACCCAGTCACAGACATGTATATGGGCAACTAATGATGCTTTCTGACAAACTCTAATGCAGGACCACGCAACCCATTTACTGTGCATTATCTGTTTTGGAGCTGTTTAGGGTAAGGAACTGTATTTAAAACACAAACAAAAACACCCAAACATATTCCCATTCTTGGAAATACGTCTAGGTCTTCCACGATCATGTGCAGGCATTTTTATAAGGGCTAAATGTTTAGATTTTATGAAAGCAAGGCGGATGGCAACACCTTTATAAATTCATAAATCCTGTAAGAGTATCCCCTACAAAAATGAGTGCAAAGCCACTATATGCCTACTGAATCTTTGACAGATCATCGTGCATACCCAGAAAATAGAAAGCTGAATTATTATTGTTGTGGATGCATGTTTTTTCAACCAATATAAATAATTTATTGAGGTGTTGATCTATCAATATAAATATATAACTACAGTAACAGGCTACACCATCCTTGTTAATAGTGGTATATGTGAGGACCAAGGTGTGGAAAAGGGTTGCTACCTACAGCGCATGCTGCACTTTATAGATTACTCAGAAAATGAGAAGGTTTTACTCAATGGAAATGATTTGCGAAACTATTAAAGTACAGCCAAAAAATGCATTGCAGAAACTGCAGTGCAGCACATCTTTTAATCACTGACTTCGCTTCCATTGCTTAGAGCACAATCTGGGTGTAACGGCCTTACGGTGCTGCTAATTTTATTTTGGATCTTGTCCCAGTAAGACAGCCCTGTCACTGTTGTGTAAAGAATAACAGATTTTCTTTTACAGCCAAAGGGGTAGCATTCATTCCACTGTTACTAAAGACATGGTTTTCATTATACCATGTAACATACTGTCTCCTCCTACATGCCTTCTTTTAATCTTCATAGAAATTACCATGAATCCTTTGCGGCAATCAGTGAAAAGCAACCACTCTAAACTGTAGACGGCTTATGGTGACTGGTCCTTTATATTTATGAAGCATGTTTTTTTTTTTTTTTTTTTTCAGTGCTGTAAGCATTTGGCTGTTGCATGTGGTGAGAATAAAATAGAATGAAGTACCCAATGAATCTTTAGTAGGAGCTGTTCAGGTAACCCATGCTTGAACCATGCATTACCTAGTTTTTATTTCATCAAAAGGTGCAGCAAAACCTTTTATTCATTAGGCTACTTCTTTGAACAAATGTTTCTTTAAACAGAATCCGAATGCACGTGGTGCTCAAACCATGCCTGACTGCTCACTGAATAATTTCCTTGGAATCATTAATGTTGGTTTCCGATTCAAGGTAAAAATATATTAGTCTAGTCATGCATGAACAGTCCTCTTGATGTTTATCAACCATGTCAGAGATGGGCTTCTTCTTGTATAGAAATCAAACGAAACACAAAATCATGTCTGGTAAGAATGGACATTTTACATCATGCTGGACTGGGACATCATGGAATGTACATGAAAATACCATTGTACATAATATAACTCACTGATGCCCAGGGAGTAATGGTCAAAGCAGAGACCATACTCCAAATAATAACCCCAAAGGCAGGTGAATGAATGTTTGCTGCTGAGACTTTTACTTTTTGAATGGGTCTGTTTGGAAGAAAAGGCACACCATTAACTTATTACTAAAAGCATTAATGATTGATTATAATAGAGCCTAATGTCAATATATGGTTTCCTTTTCTTTTTTGCATGGTTATGTTTAGAACATTCAATTCGGCTCTAGAGAGTTCTAATATGCTACAGTAAACAAGGTTACAAAAAACCTTCCCCTGATTGAATACTCATTGCACACTGTGTTCAGTCAGTGAGAGAGCACAGGAAATGCATAGCAGTGACATGTCAGGGCACCTTACCTTGTGTGATTAATTAGACCACACGTGCTCTGGTTTTTCTACCTTAGGCAATTACTTGGATTCTTGCAACACTATCATTTTTTTTACTCCCTTTCCTGTGACAGAACTCACACTCGAAGGCCTTATTTTAGAGCAATTATGCCAAAAGACTAAAAATGCACAGAAACATTTCCACGGGTGGAGATGAAGCAACATGAGCGTATTTATATAAGTTGCATATACTGTAGTGAGAACTGTGAAGCCAGTTTAATCATGCTTTCAAGGCATCTCTGTGCCAGCCATGTCATTATCAAAGGGTTTTGTTAGTTTTCCATTTTTTAATAAAAAATAAATCTGTATCTTTCTATCCTGAACCAGGTTCCTTCTAACTTGATTTAACCCTTTAAACTAAGGCAGCAATCAGCATGTTTTTAGCATGTTATTAGTAGTAGTAGAACAACTAGCTGGCATAGTAGTAGTAGTGGTATTAGTATAATTATTAGTATTATTACTTCACTTTAAAGTGTTCCCACACATTGAAAAATGCTTTACAAGTTACATCCACTATAAGTGTTTCCATACCAGGAAAGTGCTTCCTTTTCTCTGTCTAAGACCTGGTACACTTAACCCAAAGCAATGTGTACGTGCAAACTTGATTCATCTCCTGGACCAACATGCACAAAGTGTTGGTGTCAATGTCAGACACTGCTTCCTTATGAAGCGAGGAGGAGGAGGACCCATTGGTCATGCAATGTCAAGGCTGCTGCTTATCTCGGATGATTAATTATCCTACATGTGCTGCAAGTTCTTTCCTGGTGATTACTCCTTTTTTATTCCTTTGTAATCTTTTTTTTTTATGCTAAAGCCTTCTCTCCTCTGTTCTCCAATAGATTCAACTCCCAACCCCCACCCCAAAGACAATGTGTCATGGGTGAAACTCTTCTGTCCTCAATTAGCAGCATCTCATTTTTTTGAGATAACAGCAATGTCTGGTCTGGTTTGTGTTTGTTTTTCAAAGACGGTGGTCATGAGGAATCATGGAAACACAGCTTTGCACACTGAACACAACTCTCCACTTGAGTTTTTGTTCTCCCTGCCTACAATGATTAATGATCACAGTTTTACATTTTTCCATCCTTAGGCAATTACTCAAATAGCTGAAATATTTTTCTCTAAATTGTTTTGTGCTGCGCACAATTTTCCTTACACTTTACCTGTCGGTTCTGTCATATGTCATTTTTTTTTAACTGAGCAGAAATAACTGGCACTAACCGTTGATCCTTTCAATACACAACTGCGAACTAGAGGCTGCTAATACAATTGAACACGTTACCCTTTTGCGCTTTCATTATGGGTGGCAGAAGCAGCATATAAAAAGACCTTGTGTATTTCAAAGTGATTAATCGTAACCTTTGCACCTATTTCAATAGTGTCATCTTAACGACGACATAGTCATGGTGATGGAAAGATGGTGTGATTCTGCATAATGTACATTGGTCAAGAAAGGGCTGATTTACTGATGATACCTCATGGGCTTGGCTGATACTGACCAGAAAACATCTCTATGGGCTTCTCAAAGATACTTCCCCACTGTGGCAGGTTGTGCACAGCAGTACATGGTCAACCTGTCGTATATTATGCAATTATTCTTTTTAACGTAGTCTGCAACAGTTACTGAAGTTGATATAACATTCCCTAATGGCTGCATTGCATCTTTCTTTTCACATATCTTACAGCACAGAGGCTTCAGAATGCGCTGCCAGTGATGGCAGTAACTGTCCAGCAATGAAGAGCTGAGAAGTAATGCTGTATGTGCTTTGAAAACATCTACACCTGGGAGCTTTCTCCTCAAGACATGTTGTGTTATGTTACGTTAACTACTTTCACAACAGCTTCTTGCACACCCGAAGATTTCCGTGTAATTACAGCAGACACACTGAACTGGCACAAGGCTCACCTGTCAACACTGCATCACATCCAGCCACAGTGTTCAACACTGCATCACATCCAGCCACAGTGTTCAACACTGCGTCACATCCAGCCACAGTGTTCAACACTGCATCACATCCAGCCACAGTGTTCAACACTGCGTCACATCCAGCCACAGTGTTCAACACTGCATCACATCCAGCCACAGTGTTCAACACTGCATCACATCCAGCCACAGTGTTCAACACTGCATCACATCCAGCCACAGTGTTCAACACTGCATCACATCCAGCCACAGTGTTCAACACTGCGTCACATCCAGCCACAGTGTTCAACACTGCGTCACATCCAGCCACAGTGTTCAACACTGCGTCACATCCAGCCACAGTGTTCAACACTGCATCACATCCAGCCACAGTGTTCAACACTGCATCACATCCAGCCACAGTGTTCAACACTGCATCACATCCAGCCACAGTGTTCAACACTGCATCACATCCAGCCACAGTGTTCAACACTGCATCACATCCAGCCACAGTGTTCAACACTGCATCACATCCAGCCACAGTGTTCAACACTGCATCACATCCAGCCACAGTGTTCAACACTGCATCACATCCAGCCACAGTGTTCAACACTGCATCACATCCAGCCACAGTGTTCAACACTGCATCACATCCAGCCACAGTGTTCAACACTGCATCACATCCAGCCACAGTGTTCAACACTGCATCACATCCAGCCACAGTGTTCAACACTGCATCACATCCAGCCACAGTGTTCAACACTGCATCACATCCAGCCACAGTGTTCAACACTGCATCACATCCAGCCACAGTGTTCAACACTGCATCACATCCAGCCACAGTGTTCAACACTGCATCACATCCAGCCACAGTGTTCAACACTGCATCACATCCAGCCACAGTGTTCAACACTGCATCACATCCAGCCACAGTGTTCAACACTGCATCACATCCAGCCACAGTGTTCAACACTGCATCACATCCAGCCACAGTGTTCAACACTGCATCACATCCAGCCACAGTGTTCAACACTGCATCACATCCAGCCACAGTGTTCAACACTGCATCACATCCAGCCACAGTGTTCAACACTGCATCACATCCAGCCACAGTGTTCAACACTGCATCACATCCAGCCACAGTGTTCAACACTGCATCACATCCAGCCACAGTGTTCAACACTGCATCACATCCAGCCACAGTGTTCAACACTGCATCACATCCAGCCACAGTGTTCAACACTGCATCACATCCAGCCACAGTGTTCAACACTGCATCACATCCAGCCACAGTGTTCAACACTGCATCACATCCAGCCACAGTGTTCAACACTGCATCACATCCAGCCACAGTGTTCAACACTGCATCACATCCAGCCACAGTGTTCAACACTGCATCACATCCAGCCACAGTGTTCAACACTGCATCACATCCAGCCACAGTGTTCAACACTGCATCACATCCAGCCACAGTGTTCAACACTGCATCACATCCAGCCACAGTGTTCAACACTGCATCACATCCAGCCACAGTGTTCAACACTGCATCACATCCAGCCACAGTGTTCAACACTGCGTCACATCCAGCCACAGTGTTCAACACTGCATCACATCCAGCCACAGTGTTCAACACTGCATCACATCCAGCCACAGTGTTCAACACTGCATCACATCCAGCCACAGTGTTCAACACTGCATCACATCCAGCCACAGTGTTCAACACTGCATCACATCCAGCCACAGTGTTCAACACTGCATCACATCCAGCCACAGTGTTCAACACTGCATCACATCCAGCCACAGTGTTCAACACTGCATCACATCCAGCCACAGTGTTCAACACTGCATCACATCCAGCCACAGTGTTCAACACTGCATCACATCCAGCCACAGTGTTCAACACTGCATCACATCCAGCCACAGTGTTCAACACTGCATCACATCCAGCCACAGTGTTCAACACTGCATCACATCCAGCCACAGTGTTCAACACTGCATCACATCCAGCCACAGTGTTCAACACTGCATCACATCCAGCCACAGTGTTCAACACTGCATCACATCCAGCCACAGTGTTCAACACTGCATCACATCCAGCCACAGTGTTCAACACTGCATCACATCCAGCCACAGTGTTCAACACTGCGTCACATCCAGCCACAGTGTTCAACACTGCGTCACATCCAGCCACAGTGTTCAACACTGCATCACATCCAGCCACAGTGTTCAACACTGCATCACATCCAGCCACAGTGTTCAACACTGCATCACATCCAGCCACAGTGTTCAACACTGCATCACATCCAGCCACAGTGTTTCAACAGTGTTGAGCCTTGAATGGTTCGATTAGGATAACAAGCATCGGCATGCCGTTTTGAAATTAGTTTCTTTAACTCTAGCAGCACACTTTCCCATTTAACAGTTTAATGTACTCATCAAACTGTCCTGCTCCCCAGATGTTTAGTCTGTGACGTATTGAACTTTTTTCAGACTCTCACTTGTTTTGCGTTTGTGGATGTAATGCTTAGCCTGTTGCTCACTGCACCAATGTGTTTATCACATCTACTTAGTTTAAGGGTCATGAGGAAAATGTGAAATCATGACTGTATGTGTTAACCACCATTGCCAAGAGGTGTCTACCTTTTCAGTTTTTGTAGGACAAAAGGCACATGTGCTGCTTTTTTTCCTTTTTTTTTAAAGCAGATCCTTACTTTTTTTTCTCTGGCTCATTTATCTTTTTCACAGCTAGAAGATCAATAATAGCAACTGACATCTTCCAAGGTGCCAGTTCCCTGCTAAAGGATTTCAGAGAACACCCAGCCTAATTTGAATGGCATGTAACTGTGGTACCTTAATGTTCAAGACCCAAGGGAGGTGCCAGGGAAACAAGATACATTTCCCAGACAATGTAGAATAGATCACTCCCTTAAACAGACCAAATAGAAGTTGGAGAAACTCTGAACCAGTAGGGTATGAATGACTTTGGAATGTGCGCTCCATATGGATTCCATAAGAAGTCCATTACACTGTTTGGTTCCTAGGTAGTAAGTGTTATTTCCTAATTGCTTATGCCTCAAAAGTGTAGAAAATGGCTATTATTCCCCAAAAACTTTGCTTTTGTGACCAGGACAGTGATATTTTGAAATGTACCTATTTTCCAGAACATTCCAGATAGATTCAGTGCTGAGTAAACTTAGAGTAACTTCTAGAACTTTCTAGAACTTTCCAGTAATATAAATAATAGTATAAATACAGGGGCCTTAAGCCCACCAGTTCAGTTTAGTTCCAGCTGCCTAAGTGGATACATATCTGCATTTTTCTGAGATGGCATCAAGAGGCTGCAATGGTGACATTCCTGATGGGTCTCCAAGGCGGTTTTACCAAATTTCCCTGCTTCCCTTTGCCTTTGGGACAGCAGGGACACCAAGGCGCACTACCACAGGCAGGACTGGCCACAGCGGACCGAGTTCTCTGTGGGGAGGAACAACGTCAAGTGGGAGCCACTGGTGGACCCCCGGAAGGTGCTGATGCCACCACTGCACATCAAATTGGGCCTTATGAAACAATTTGTCAGAGCTCTAGATAAGGAGTCGGCAGCCTTCAAGTACCTTCAAGACTTCTTCCCTAAGCTGTCTGAGGCAAAGGTCAAAGCCGGTGTCTTTGTCGGACCACAGATAAAGAAGATCCTGGAGTGCAATGAATTCCCCAAGAAGCTCACTAGTAAGGAGAAAGCGGCTTGGAACAGCTTTGTCGCCGTGGTTTGGGGCTTCCTGGGCAATCACAAGGCCGAAAACTATGTGGAACTGGTTGAGACTCTGGTGAAGAACTACGGCACAGTGGGCTGTAGGATGTCCCTCAAAGTCCATATCCTTGATGCTCATCTTGATAAATTCAAGGAGAATATGGGAGCGTACTCAGAGGAGCAAGACGAGTGCTTCCACCAGGATATACTGGACTTTGAACGTCTCTACCAAGGAGAGTATAACGCGAACATGATGGAAGACTACATTTGGGGGCTGATTCGTGAAAGTGATTTACAGTATAATCGTAAATCCCAAAAAACTACTCACATCTAAATCTTATGTAGTCGTTTTTGTATTACTTTAGTATAAATACATGTTAATTTGGATGCATATGTTGTTTTTCTTCTGACTTTATGTGAACGAAAAGACTGTTTTCTCATTGGAAATAGGTAAATTTCAAAATATCACTGTCCTGGTCACAAAAGTAAAGTTTGTGGGGAATAATAGCCATTTTCTACACTTTTGAGGCATAAGCAATTAGGAAATAACACTTACTACCCAGGAACAAAAATTGTGTTACATAGTGATTAATTCACATGTGATTATGTTTGAAATGCAAAGCTCTTAAAGATATTAAACTACTTACTGTGTTATTTTTATTCTGTATGATTAAAATAAAGTTATATATTCATGAAACCTGTTTATGGCATTATTAAAGAGTGGCTGTATGAATATAAAACTGTGTTTTACTGTGTTTTAAATACACAGTATGAACATGGCTCACAGTCATTTCTCAAAAAGACTCATCTGAATAACAATGCAGGCGCTAATTATAAATCTGTGATCCGAAAACCTGTACTTTGATTGGTTAACATCAAGGACATTACTTGTTGCAATACACTTGTCACGTGTCTGAATTTAATATAAAGTGGGAACCATAGAAAAGCACAATTTAACAATATACTGCAGTAAATCTAGATTCGGCGTTATCTGTCTGATAAGAAGAGGTTGTCTGCAAGTCACCGTCTTAAAGAAAAAAAAGAATTAAGAAAATTCTTGAAGTAGTTTTTGGGAGGGTAAATGACCCTTTCATTCTGCTGTCTTGTCTCTGAAGTTATATACATAAGTGCTACTTGCATTCACTCCATTGTCCATTTGCACTCGATTCAAAAACAGCGTCTTTTATTTCAAGTGCTTTTAGGTACGGCTGCTTCTAAAACCCTGTGAAATCATCAAAGGGGCTGACAATAAAAGCTAGTGGTACTTCACTGTACAATGAAACATGATTATTAGAATTCCAGGCTGCATTGTGGACTCTACAATTCCAAACTGAATTCCATCTTTCTGTTGACCAAATGGAGAGATGTCGGAGCAAAAGGTCAAGCACAAATTGCTTTTAGCACAGTAATTATGTTAATTATGTTAATTTGAGACACTTGGAATTATCCTTTAGACTGCAGAAGATTGTTTAAAATTGAAATAACTATAATTTTAATTATTTCAAGTCAGAAAGCAGTCCACAATTCCCCTTGTTTCTTTGAAACTTTTATTTTCTTTCTGGTCTGTGCACATGTTATATATTATATATATTATATATATATATATAAATAATATATATATATATATATATATTATAAAAGATGCTCCACAGATGTTTTTTTTTCTTCAAGGAGTTAGCACAGGAAGATATGAAAGGCAAACCATCCAGATTTGCCTTCGCACCGTCAAAACAGCCTATCTACAATGATTAATTATAGCAGTTGTACTTACCTGAGGCAATTACTCAAACTTTTCAGGTCTCAGCTTCTTTCCTAATCAGCATGTATTAACATATACAGCAAGGTGTTGCGTGGAACCATCTGATTTCTCATTTGCATCATACGACTTTGAAAGGTGCGATCTCTGTGTTTCTTAAACCCTGCTGGTGGAGTTGAAATCAAGGCTTGCATGTATTATTTGCCACGTGATAAAGTGGTTAGCATGGTTCCCAGCCTGATTCCTAGCAGGGTACATTCAGCTCAGGCATGTCCACCAGGAGGACTGTAGACCAAGCAAGCACCTGGTGACAAACAGATTGCCATGGTGACTGATGCTGAGTCCCGTTGATTCCTCTGGAGAGAGGGGTAGGGGCTGCCAGCACCAACAGCCTATTGAAGTTCAGTGTGGCTATGGTTTTGTCAGGTCAATAAATAGGTCACACATGTCATTACTCACAAGCAGGATACAGATGCATGCAGATAAATCATAGCCTGTTTCTCTTTTCTAGTTTGTATACCTGCTTTAGGCATTAATTCAATTGTAATTACACTCATAGTTGCATAGTATCTGCACTGTTGCCCACATGCCCTTGCCTCGTCTGGTAAATTTAGTCACATGGTAGTAACTACCCTGCAGTGTAATTAGTTTCACTTAAAATAACGTTTTTTGGATCGTATTTGTTTATTAGCTGTAATGATTAGGCACCAGCATTCTGTATTTACTGCATATGCAAATCCAAGCCATTATCGAAGCATTACCAGGTGGCAATGCATACAAGTGGCCTTTAATAGTTTACTAATCTCTCAGCAGTTAAACATTAAACTAGTGCCTCCAAGCATCCTGCAGAGATGCTTGTCGTGCCTTCTGAAGGTTTCAGCCGGTTACTGAAACTGAATTTCGGACCGAAACAGCCAGACAACAGCTTTGCAGGCCATATGGAGTGGAGTGGAAGGCAGTAGTTTGATGATCACGGTGCTGTCACATGGCCTGTGAATAATTGACCTTCCCTAAAAAATAAACTCCCCTCCACTACAGGCACACTCTGCTTGACGTATGGCTTGTCAAACAGCATTTTAATCAGCTCTTGTAAAAACACATGGATGCAATTTCTTAAATTCTTTACAGTTATTAATAAAATTAGCATTTTATTACATGTGTCTGGTAACTACTTTCTACAGGATATATATATATATATATATATATAGAGAGAGAGAGAGAGAGAGAGAGAGAGAGAGAGAGAGAGAGAGAGAGAGAGAGAGAGAGAGAGAGAGAGAGAGAGAGAGAGAGAGAGAGAGAGAGAGAGAGAGAGAGAGAGAGAGAGAGACAGAAAGGAGATCAGAGACAGAAAACGAATATATTTATTTTTTAACATCTGCCAGTAATGAGCTAATAATTACTTACTCATGCAGAGATATTTTTTTACTTTGTTGTTAAAACACAAACAATAGGAAGTATTGTTAGAAATGCGTTTGTTTATCTAGATCAGGAATGAAAGAACATTTTATTAAAAAGCTGCTGTATAAGACAGAAGACTCGCTGTGGATGACAAAAGCTAAGCTAAAACACTTGAAATCTTGCACTGTGCCTATATGGTATTTGGAAATGTTGGCTGAATTACTGTCAAGCAGGGCACGCAGAGTTGAGCTGTCATAGTAATTCTGCAGTGCAACCTGAACTTTGGAGCGTGGTTGTGATTTAGTAATTGCATGTTTTAATGAGTGTAAGTGCTGCACAGAAAATGGCTGAATATACTGTGGCCTGAAAACTAGAAATGGTATTGGTTAAAAAGCAGTCCACAAGAAACCAAAGGAAATATTCCTCAACTTGACGTCTATCTGTCTATCTATCTGTTTATCTCTCTCTCTCTCTCTCTCTCTCTCTCTCTCTCTCTCTCTCTCTCTCTCTCTATATATATATATATATATATATATATATATATATATATATATATATATATATATATATATAAAATGCTTTTTGTTGTCTCTTATAATCCCAGTCATTCAGCAGTCTGTTCTAATGGGTCAAGGCCACCTTCTTAACTCTACATTGTTTCTTCTTGTGCAAAAAAACATGAAATCCATCTTGAGACACTGGGGTAGGATTAGTGTGGTCAGAGCACGCTAATTACAAGATAAAGTGATAGAAGTTCAGAGCCAGCCTTGAGCCCTCATTCATCTCTATCTAATGCTTAGTCGAGGTAAAGAAAATCAACCTCAGGTATTGTCTTCACAACCGACCATTTAGATGTGCCTGATTGCTACAGAAACTGCAGAGTGCAATTGAAAAATGGGGCAGAAATCCTTTACAACTTGGCAGGTCTTTAAGCCTTTGGAAATGTTTTTTCACATATCCTAACACATTCTTTATTGCAGGATTTGGGTCAGAATATTAGATTTGTGACAGTAGAGGAAATCTAGATTTTATCATAAAGCTGTTTTAAATCCCTTTTTTAGTTTGCATTGCCTTGTCTTAAGAAAATCACAGAACTGGAAACTTATTACTGTTTTATTATTGATGTTTAAAGACAGCAAAAATATCTGTCATTTCACAAGTGAAAACATATATTTACCAGCATACATTAACAACGTGTATATATATATATATGCACCAATTGCATAACATACTAACACTTTACATTACTTTCTAATTACAATGTTATTATGTGTAATTATAATGTACTTAATGTGTACATCTTTTTTGTCCGATATAACCCAAACTGTAACCCTAATCGTTTTCTGATACAGTTGTGTACTTACATATATTGTGCAAAAAAATGTGTACATTAAGTATATTGTGACTATGTATAATAACAATGTAATGCTGTATCTACTAAGTAACTACTATGTAAATGCACACTAATTTAGACACCCAATGAAAGGGTTTCTTATACCAATCAGTCAGGGTAAATCTTATATAAATACAGTTAAGCGCAGGTGCTTGAGGTACATCCTCATATGCTGTGGCTTATCCAGCCAATGTGGAGTGCTGAAAGCTGACACCAGCACACAACATGCAATGGAGAAGACAACAAACTTGAGGAAGCCCTGTATATATGTTGATTGAATGAATCCATTCCCTGTGCTCTTATATATAGAAATAACGCAATCCCAGCTGAACGAATGCATCGCTGCAGGGTGTCAGTGTTGTGGTCTCTTGGACCACACTTCGGGAGCATCTTTAGTATGTCTCATTGTATCCTACCTCACATTGCAGCCTGTCAGCTTAGGAATCTAACCATTGTAAATATATTCAATATTCACAGCCTGAAGTCTCGCCCCATGTTGTAGCAAAAACATTCTTTTGTGCGCGATAATACGCAGATGAACCTAATCTTTCTTCATTCTTAGGTTTCAGAACCTGATACAAATCTACTGCACACAAAGGAATTTCCAAAGGATATTAAAAATGAGTGCTTTTTCTGCTGTACTATTCACTCCAGTAGCTGTGAGCTTGATTTATTATGTTGTCACTTTATTTACCCCAAAGTTAGATAGGTAAGCTTGAAGTAATATTTGCTTATCTGAATTCTGAGCAGAATAAAATGCATTCTTCATTCATGTGGCCCTTGCCATGTGCATTTATATGGTATATTCATCAACAGACTAGGCTTCCAGTACATTGATATGGAGAGAGAGGATTTCTTGATTTACATTAATGATGCCTCCTACTGCTTTCTGAGTAACTGCTTTGTGTTTCTCAATTATAGTAAGATGATTTGCAGAATATATATGGAAAAAACCAACAAAAAAAAAAAAAAAAACATTAAAATGTGTTAACACTTTATATTAATTGTCTCTAATTAGTGTGTATTTACATAATAGTTAGAGAGTAAATACATGTGTACATAATTACAGTGATAATAGGCATAGTTACAATGTACAGAAAAGGTTTAGGGTTAGGTTTAGAATTAAGGCTAGAGTCAAGAGTTTATAGACAAACCAAATAAGGAGGATGTTCTGCAGAAAAAAATGTTGACATCAAAACTCGCCAGTAACAACAATTTTAACACATCAACAATCACCAAACAATTGCTGTTTTTGTGTGGCAACAGGTGTCCAGTCCACTCCGAATGGGTCCCACTGTATAGAAAAGCTGCAGAACGATTGGCGATCTTTCCAGTGGCAATGAATAGGACCGCAATGCACTTACAGTTACGCTATGTGAATGCGGGGCCAGGGGCCAGTTTGTATGTGCAGATTTATACAGAACCTTCTGTCTATAAATAAAGAATCACTTCCTCTCCACCTATGGCAAACAGGGAACTCATGACCTTACAGTTCTATGGGGACAAATACAATTTGACAGTAAAAAATGCATTTCTTTATCTGGGGGATTATACACTAAACCGCCCAAGGGTTACCACAGGCAATCCTGATGCAATTCATTTTTGATTCAAGTTACCTGGCTATAACCTCCAAAGGATAACAGATATTACCCTTGTTTATGTATACAGAGGAAGGACAATCCTTGGATGTCAGAAGCCTGTCAAGATATCGCAGGAGAGGAAACATAGTTATTTTGTAATGTGAATCAGTGAGTGCTGTGAGTGCTGTGAGTGCTTCAGTTGCTCAAAGCGATTCCGCGTCTTTTTATTGTGTTATCAGCAGACAATCAGCATGGAACTCCTTCCCTGGAAACAGACTACTACCTCTACATTCAAGGTTAACCGGCTTTGCATGGAGGGTGATCTATAGATGCACACTCTACATAATGCTAACTAGGTTCAATTTTAGTTCATCAACTACATTTTTTACAGCCGAAAAATCACATGGGGTTTCTGAAAGGACAGTTGCTGTTTGGCAAATTATTATTTTTTATTATTATTCCTGTATCTGCCTGAATGCAATTTAGCCAGAGGACCCCGATCTGTTCCAATATCCATTATGATAGAACCGTTACATTCTTAAATGGAACTGCAGCAACCTTCCAATGGTAGCCTGGTCTGTTTTGCAAGGACATCGTTTTCAGAGGCATCTGTTTTTGTTACTCAATAGCACAGGTTTCCAATTGCTGTGTGGTCTTTTTCCTAATTACAGGGATTACTACATAGTAACTATTGGTGGCATGTTTTTGTCTTTGCTAATGAATAGGAAGCAGCTGTTTTTTTTTTTTTTTAAATGTAATAATTATAGTTTGTTGACTTTTAATCAGCAGGTGTTGACTAACCACCTTTGCCAGTGTTTGTCTGGAAGCAGGTTTGAGCCACAATTCCTCAGCATGGCACAAATACGTAATATGTTAGAATAGCAACATTGACAAAATCGGGTCTAAATCAGTGGGTGCAACTTTAAATTTCTTCAAATTGAATATTATAGGAACAGCATCTAAAAACTAGTTAGTTTCTAATATCTATGTTCATGTTTCATTTATACTAGAATGACAATGGGAATGTGTGTAATATGAATTTTGGCATGCCATTATCTAATGTCTTTGTCAATATCAGGTATAGTAGCTGTCTATGTGTGCATGTCAACTATCCTTTAGCTGGTATAAGCTCCGTACCATATCATAACAGCAAGTGTGCTGCATCTTTTTTGATATGTATGTACAGTATTTGGCAATGAATATGCATCCTTTTTTTATTACTCAACCGGCAGGTATCTCATGCATTTAAGAAGTGGATGCTTGTGAATAAATCTAGTGTCATCTTAACACGATTTCTTATTAAGAAGATTGCAGCCAAGCAACGAAATGCAAAGCTGAGGGTAATTATTGTTCCACAGCTGCTAGCGGGGTGTTAGTCTTCCAGTTTTGCATGCTGTGGAGGTGAACTGCTTCCTTAAATTACAAATTGCTCCCAGCCCCTGTACATTGCATTTCCCTGTATTAATTATATGCAGGTCTGGATTCAGACATTTTGATAGTATAATTATACTTTCCTTGCCTCTCCTGCCACCACATTGCATTAATGAGTTGCAAAGTTTGACCGTAGACCTTGCACATTCCCCGGGATCAAATTCACAATTTCAGACTGGGAAAACTCTAGGTAGCATTTGCATCCCATAAAAAATTCATGAGCACGTTTTGAAGTGATAATGATGCCTTTCTCGCTTCAATCTATTAATTTTGATTGAAATATATGGGGACGCTCGCTGAGGTCCACCACAGCTGGGATTCACAGAGCAAAAGGTTAAAGAAAGCAGTTTTAGAAGAGAGAGGGACTGACTGTTTTTTTTCTCTGTTTCTAATAATTAGCTTGAATCACAAGTTGTTTACACTTTATATTATTCAATAATAGCGTGTTCCCACCCAACCACCCCTGCAAACAGTGCTCTTAACATTGTCCAGTTTAGAATTTAATAACACAAGCAGTTATGAAACCGTCATTCACTCACATTCTGAGTAGAGATGAAGGCTGGGTGGAAATGGACTAATAACTGGTAGTATTAATGGTTGTAAAAGCACATAAAATGCCTGTTTGCATCAGTCCTTTAATCTCTATGTGAAAGTTTAATTAAAAATATGTATGTAATGCACATATTTGAATTACTAGGTAGAATTTATTTTTCTTGTTTGCTTTATGTTGGTGCTTGAAATTGGTCAGTACTTAATGATACACTCAAACTATAGAATTGGCACTTTGTGGTTTCAATTGTTTACTAGGATTATTATCCTTTCTTAGGTTTTTTTTTATTATTATTTTTTACGTAGTGTTGTATAATAATACTTTGAATGTCACAATATATTTTGTAAAATGTGAGCACAGTAAAAGTATGGTAAGACTTTCCATTGTGTCTCTAATTACTGTGTATTTACATAGCAGTTACTTCGTAAATACATACAATTGCAATGTTATTATGCATAGTTATAATGTATGTAATGTGTACATCTTTTTGCACAAGGTATATAAATACACAATTGTATCATAAAAGGGTTAGGGTTAGAGTTATATCATAAAGGACATGAAGCAAGATACTCGATTGCCCAGTTAAAAACGAATACTTGGCATGTATGCAGTTAAAATCTTTAAGCTTACTGCAGTAGTTTTCCAGTTAACTGGGGGCCAGTGCTGTCTTTTATTCATATCAAAATCACTTGTTAGTGCATACAATGATTAAGCAGAAATCCAGATGCGCCTCAGTAAAACATACATATTTTTGTATAAAATTGTTTTCGTGCTCTGTAGCTTCATGTCAGGCTAGATCAGCACAGCTCAGACTTTAGATCAAGAGTCACAGGTCCTTCGAGATCACGGGGTCAATGACAGGAAAGAAACACAACACCCGTGCATAATGTCATATTCTGTGGATTGGTCTGGAAGAACATGATGTTTTTCAAAGGCAACAAAATATGCTCAAAACTTTTCTCCCTTGGCAGTTAGATGAAACCATGTATTCAGCATTCTGTGAGAGCTGGTATCTCCCTGTAGTCCGTCTTTTTGATGGCTGTTATCCCTACAGATGTGTTTATTGTAACCTAGTAGAGTAAAACACTTCAAAAAGGGCTTTGTAGGCGGATATGGCCACAGGTTCAAGACTTTAATCCAAGTGACTTAACCTGGTTTGCATGGTTCCAGTTTATTAACAGCACATGACTCAAATTCCGGTGTCGTAGATCAATGAGGTAAAACAAGCATTTCTGGTAGCTTCATCAGTGTACTAGTATACAGTACTGATGACAGTTACTGTGTTCTTTTGAGATTTGGATTGGGCTGCTGTCAAAAACATCACTTTATGTCATTAATACAGAGAAGAGCTCTACCATTCTATTGTAGCGTCAGTGGAAAATCAGATCAATATACAAATGTTAATATCCCTTGAAATAAATGAACACATTATTTCTTCACTCAACTAACAATAGATTGCTGACACCAAAAAAAAAAAACCCAAACAAAAACAAAAGGGTCATCTTGTTTTAATTTTTACCCAGAAGGTTCATACAAGACTGCAAATAGCTGCTAAGAGAAAACACAATCAGCACATTCAGACAGTCCGGGCCAGTTGCAAAAAAACAAACTGCAGACAGCTGTGCGGCGACTTGAGTGGCTCTCTGTCGTTTCCTGAACTATACAACAAATAATTCTGAATGTCTTGTTGTGCAGAACATATGGGATCAGCAAAATGGTTTTGTGATTTTCCTCCAGCTGACTGTTTTCTGAATACTTTGTCAGGAAGAGCATCCAGATGGAACTAACTTTGTCTGGAAAAATCAAAGTGCCTGGATGGCAGTGCCCAGCTGATCCTGTCGGCACGGTGAAATGGGTAAATATGCGGATGAGTGGTAGTCTGGGGTAAACCAATTGAGAAGCTGGCATGTTTAACCTGAAATCAGGCTTTTATACTCAAACAAGATTTCTTGGTGTCTTGTTCAGCCTTATTTGCACCCTCTTTCAAAAATGGAAAGCAGATGGTGCTGAAGAGACATCTTCAGATTCAATAATAAAACAATAAAAAATAAATAAAGACATCCGACTTTCCAGAGGTGGGGTATTTATGAATTTAAATTCAGAGTTTATGAAAATGTTTTTGTATTTGGATGTGTCTTCCTATTTCTTGTAGTTTGATTGAACAGCACCACAGGAAAGAAGGCAGCTCATACAACTGTCCTCTATTTTTGATCTACAACTCCACCAGTCTCTGAACTCAACTTGCACACTGACATCTATCCTACATTTTTATGTTTTTGTCTTAAACGTATATAGAATTTGTGTTCCCTTATATCGAATAGATGTGCATAATGCAATTTCATTTAAATGAACAAAGTTAAAAATGAATAAAGACATAAGTATTTCTTTTTATAAATGCCCTGATTATATTTTAAATGTCTCCCATGTTGCTAAATTCTAGTTTTGTTTTTAGGGCTCTTGACTTCTTGCATTAAATATAACAGAACAGCCTTTCTTTTCAGTTGTAATCTGTAGAGATGCCCTGTAGGCAGGCTGCTCCTAGGAGTGTTTTCATGTGCACTGGTCACTGCTGCTGTCATACCTTGTAAATCTTGCTGTCTGCTATTAATTTGTCACGGTCGTAATGGTTTGACGCTGTCTCAGCCAGACACCTGTCTCATAGTGAAATACTGCTTGTTTGTTTCAGAGAATGCACTGATCAGAAAACAATAAAGAAATACTCTATGAGTCTGGTACAGCACTGGTTGAGGGTAGCGGTGGACCATGCAGAGTTAAAAGGACAGTCTTTTGTTTCCTGAAGCGCTGATCAGCATTCAACAGGCAATGAAAGACAACAAAGTCTCACACATGTCTAAATCCCTGCTAACTGTTTAACGATTTTTCCAAATGTGTAATCTGTGAACTGAGAACGTGGTGCATGTATCAATCCAGCCGAATAGACAACACAGCCTTCTTCTAGTCCTTATGATGACTTTGATAGAGGTATGTTTGTTATATAGGCTTGGCTTAAGACAGCGGGCCACCAGGAGCACAGGAGTAGCTTGAGTTAATGTCTAAGCTCATACAGCTAATACAATTATGCATCGCATTGCCACATTTCCTATGCACATCTCAAGCTGTAAATGACTTGCTCATCTCTCAAAATGATCACTGACATTTACAAGCCTGTAGCTGGGTATCGACGCACTCAGCGATCCACAGAGGGAGCCTGTGATAAAATTGGGTTAAATGGGAGATAAAGACTCCAAAAAATCAGCTGTTCTCGCATGTAATAAATTACGACTTCTCCTGTAATAGCCTTCATTTAGGCAATTTTATATGCAGCTCACAGAAAACTACGACTTTCATCACATTATTACTGCAGGACATTGGAGTTCACGTCAAGTCACATTCTTTAATTCTCTTGCTCCAAGCTGTAGTAGATGTGAATTGTCTTCTGTAAACACCATAACACGATTTAAAAAACAAAAACAAAAAAACACCAGAGTTTGACATTTAAACTGTCATTTGTCTGAAAATACTGTCATTGCGAGGATTACTAGAAATTGCCTGTCATTTGTTTTTAAAGATGCAACAATGAGGGGGAAATGACAAGGTAGAAAGTATATTATAATGAGGAATGGGAAGAATGAGGATTGAAAATGAAATGAACCTCATATGGCTTGTGAAGGATAGTCCGCTCCTTGGCAGATGGTAGGCTTCATGGTATACCCCAAGGTAATAATTCAAAGCAATTGGGCGTATTTGTCATCTCAAAGTTGTATTATTAATTTGGCAACAGGAGTGTATTTGCTTTCTAGTCTGATTTAACACAAGATAGGCCGTCTCTCTTTGAAATGATTAGACAGTGTCATACAAGATATATATATATATATATATATATATATATATATATATATATATATATATATATATATATATATATATACATTATTGCTGTTACACTTTTCATCATGCTTCTCCAGCAGTCATGGGACAAAGAGACCTGCTTAATGGAAATCAAACAGAAAATAGACAATGCAAACTGTACAGTATGCTATCTCTTAATTTTAATAAATATTACGGTTTCAGCTCAAGGCTTTAACAGGTTGCATCAAGGAATCGTGTGTGATCTAAAATAATAAACAGGCCTGCTGTTTCACCATCTCCTTGATATAACTGGTATCTTATTTTCAAGATAAGGAAAGGCATTGGTTTTTAAATGCTGAGTATGCAGAGTAACACTTGCAAGACAGGGTGTTTCAAATGTGACGGGCACTTTGCTGTATGTGAGAATAACATGCTGCATTCTAGTTGTTCTCTGGGGAGAAGCATACCCAGATGATTTCTTTAAAAAGGTTCCTTGTATTGCAGAAGCAGCACTGAATTACCCCCTCACCTCATTACAGCAATGTCCCTCCAGTTCTCCATGGAAACACGTAAGCAGAAAATGATTATTCAAGGGACTACCTTCCAGTCTCAAGGAGATATCTGCCTCTCCATCTCAGTTCATAATTCTGTAATAAAGAGCTTGACAATATTCAGTCAGTAAGAGGAGTAACACTGTACAATCCAAATATTCTGACTGATTATTTTCTATACCATGTTCCTTTTGTAAAATATGACCACAGGCAGGCAATGTTATTGTCTTTTACTACAATAGTAGTCGTAGTGATGATACTGGTAGCACTAACACCACTTAAAAACCAACTGTTTGACATGAGTCTGTTTGAATAAACTGCAGAATCCATTTATATAAATGGTTATATAAATAGCAATACAATATCTTCACCACTGTAGACCTTACAGAAGATGAAAGACAGGGCACATTAGGTGTAGCTCTGCTCAATTAGATTTTGTAAAATAAATAAGTGCTAGAGAAGAGAAACCAAATCCCTTTAATCTGTTTTATTGCTACTTCCCACAAGTTATGTATTCCTCAAAGAAATGCAATTAGCCATTTTCTTTCTTACATGAGTTGTACAGTAAAGATGCCACAGAAGAGTTGAAAGTCTTGGTAAATTCTCATTAACAGTGCAGTGGTGTTGCTATTGTAAAGAAGAAAAAAAACAGCATTACTTACTTAAGCTTTAGCGTCATCCACGACTCAAAATCACTGTTTAGTTGAAGTGTATTGAAGTGTTTAACATATTGCAAGTGTGCAGCCCCATCTACAGAGCTTAAAACATCTTCTTTCTGCTCTGTGCTGGAAAGGATGGGTTTTGCAACTGCTTTGTAGCCTCTAGCAACTAAGAAAAGCTAAGTTTCACAGGACAAATACACAGGGAAAAACTTCAATAATGATTTGACAAGAGTGTACTATAGCTATTGAGAGACAGGAAATGGCAAAAGCACTTATTCTTATACCAGGGTGGGACTGCATATCATCCATAAGGCGAAAACAGCTCCAAAAATAAAGAAGCAAATTGTGGAGGTTACGCATACTGTGCTGTAACCTTCCCAACGGCACAGGTGATATTAACGTATTAATCAAAATTACATCACTTGCTTAAGACAACAGCTGATTAATATTGTATTGCTGAGTACGCTTATAAAATGCAGAACAGGGATTTCTCCTTGAGGCTATCCACTGTGTGTTCTGAAATGCTAAAGCATTAAATGCTAAAGGCTCATTAAACCAGGTGGAGTGCTACATGATGTCTGCACTGCCTTTGTACACATTTCCTTTGCCCAAAGCAAAACGTTATGTTCCATGAAACTTTACAGGTTAGTAGCATTTTTGCTGATGGGGTCTGGTAACCCCAAAACACATAACACGTTATAATGATAAGGTCACTTGCCAATGTCATAAAGTATGAAACAAAACACAGGCTTAAAATTAGCTTAAATTAATACGATTGTATTCCAGTTCACAATGTTGCAATCAAACATTGTAAATACCATCTGTGTTTTGAATTACGGGCCAATCCCATGGACATTGCTAATAAATTATTTAAAAAGGGCAAAATTACACAGAATGTGGGTATGCATAATAGACATACAGTGTTAAGAGCAGACAAGAGTGCTGGATTAAAATCCCCAATTATCCACAGTGGAGCATAATTACTAGCGACCACTTGTTTAACAAAGAGCTTGTTAAATGTCCATTTAAGACACTCCAAGATGTAATAGTATTTTATACTCTTTGACCTCGGGCACATCCTCCCCTGTTGTAAGGATAATGTGGTGTCAGCAGCCTGTGTCTGTGGTCACATTCTGGTTGCTAATGATGTGATAATGGCTTTGGCAGTGAATAGGGATGATCAGTACAGTTCCAACGCTGTCAAGCTTGCAGTCGGAAGTCCTTTTACATCATACCTAATCTATTGGTATGGCCATTTTTGGTATAACCATTGACCAGAAAGGACTGCCTGGATTGTGCTTTAGCTTAACATATATTGGCCACAGCATGTGTTCACTATAACATGTATCCGGAAGCAGTTAAGCCCCATAGAGGGGGCTGAGCTGGAGGTGAGAGGCCAGTGAGAAAGACCAGCATCCTCCGCCTCCTCCTCCACACAGCTGAAATCAGGGACACCACCTTACACACAAGTGCAGTTTAAAAGCACTCTACCATTCGCTTCTTCATTATATTACCTTTGTTAATGCAATCTGACAGTTATTTATAGTGGGGACATTTTCAAGAGCAAGCCCACATAAAAGGACTCTGATTGTCCGATTAAAAAGCTGCCACATCTTTTTCTTTTAACATGTAGAATTTCAGAAAACAAACAAATGCACCTGTAAACAAATTGAACCAGAGCCCATACCCTTAAATTAATGTCTATTGTTTTCAAGCAAGAGAGCACAAAATATTACTGAGACAAGTGCTCTTATCTACATGCTTTATGGAAAGTTATTGCTGGTTTCATTAGGCTACCTTTACTAAATAGCAAAATCCAATAGGCCCATGCTAATACAGGCTTCCACTTTATCAAAAGGAAACAACTAAAAGGGTTGCAGAATGCAAACAAAGGACAATACCCACGCAGGCCATTATAATCCACCATTTACCATCAAAACATATTTGCATTCAGCTGTGTGACCATCTACAGTGAAAACCCCTGAGTATTGTGTGTGTTTCCCTTCTATTAGTTTAACATAAATCTGTCACTGGAATTCTCAGTAAGCCCGCTGTAATGCAAAGAGGAGAGTCAGCAGTAATTTTACAAAAACCAAAAAAAAAAACCCACAAAAAAAGCAGTTAATGGGCCAACAAATACCAACAAAATAGCCATCTGTGATTATTAATAATAAATCCTGGATCTCTCTGAACCAGCCATTATACGGCAGCCAGTTGTTGTATAGCTAGCTACTGCATATTGCATGGTTCTTAAAGGTTCACAACAGCACATTGAATTGTGAGGGGAGAGTAAACCAGAGAAAAACACAGGATGTAGATCAGACTCATGCAAACAAAAAGAACATTACTGTGGTGGCCTCCCCATTAAGATCATTTACCTTTGGCTGAAAGTGTGATTTTACATTGAACATAGCACCACATGGTGGTCAAGCACTGAGTTCATATTTAATTTACTGGGCAGACTGCAGATTCTATTTCTTCTTCTTTAGACTCATACAATTAAATGACATCTTCATTAGCTTGCACCACAGCAATATGCAGGAATACACTTAATCTTTAAAGCGTGATTGAAAACGTCCTTTCCCAGAGGGGATGGAGTTGCAATCAATAAACAACTTCTCCAAAACCCTCTTTATTTGCCACAATGCTTGTACGTTACCAGTAGGCTCCTGGCAACAGGAACATCTCGAAATCCCATTGCTGGAGCTGCATCTCGTGAGCATTGCCAACACAATATGAAGAGTCTAGCGTGGGTTAAGAGAGCCTATTCCTGTGCAAATATTAAACATAAAGAAATATGTGAGCCACAAGAGGGCACTATAAATAAATTATTTGAGGGGCAAATAAGTTAATTAAACTTTTTTAAGTGTTTAAAATTTATATATATATATATATATATATATATATATATATATATATATATATATATATATATATATATATATATTAGGGCTGTCAATTAATTGCAGTTAACTTCTGAGATTATCACTCACATTTTTTTGGAGATACATTTTTTGAATGCACGTTAATCGCAAGTGACGTCAATTAAGACGAGTTAGCAGCTGTCAGACAAAAATAAATACTAGAGTAAACCCCACTAAATTGTTCTCAATCTCCGATCTCAACCTGAGCTTGTTACTTGCTGAGACCAGCCCTTGCAGTTTGAATAACGACTAGAGACTCTGCTTGAAAACTGTCTCACCTACTTGACCACACCTGACCACTCCGAATCAGTTACTCCTTAGGACGAGGGTAAGCACTATTCTCTGCCTAATATAGTTAGAATGTACTAACACTGTTAGTTTCAAATAGGTGGATACCATTGTTTTGTATGCCTGAACAACATAGTACTAAGCTTTTATAATAGGACTATGCTCTTAAAGGAAAGGATTGCGTTTTACACTAAGATTGGTTTTAAATTGAGAATGTGTATTCTTCATAAACATAGTCTCTCCAGAGGAGGCTGCTATCCTCTTATAATTATTGCCATGACTGTTTTTTTGTTCTTCTTAAAAGTTGCTTAAATTCATTTCACCCGCGCCCAGAGCACGAATATACAATCCATCAGGAGCTGTAACCATCCTGGGCTTACCCTTATAAGGCACAAACGTGACAGGACGTTTATTTAAGAAAAAAAAAAAAAAAAAAAAAAAACATCTGATGGTTCACTGGATAGAAAGATACTTGCATCTACTGTCAAAGTGAGTATCCAGTATCACAGAAATGCATCTAGTCAGCTGTACCACCTGCGTGCTAAACATGCTTTCACTTCTCACAATACAGTAGTCCATCAGTTTCAAAATGCTCTTTTAGAAATTCAGGATCGCTGCAAACCCATGAATCAAGCTAAGCACGATACTATAACCAGTGCTGTTAGATAACTACCAACTGCAGACCAGTTAACATTGTAGCTTTGTTTTATTTCAATAACCACATTTACTTTTAGACAATATTATTTACAATTATGGAGGCTTTGACCGTGACTATTTTGTTTTAGCTAGGCAATTTCAAGTTATTAATAAAAAAGATAATTTAAAATTATTATTGTTGTTGTTATTATTATTATTATTATTATTATTATTATTATTATTATTATTATTATTATTATTATTTAGTATTATTTAAATGGCAGTTTATAATTAAAGGAAACTGATCATTGTAAATGCAGTAAGGTGAGTAATAAACTGACTCCATTGTGATTTAGCAGTTGGTTCAAACAATTTAACAACAATGCTGGATTGTAAATAAATATAAAACTATAAAGAATACAGAAATAGGAAAACAGGGTTTTTATGCTGGGTTGTTTTTTGGATAATAATAATAATAATAATAATAAATAATAATAATAATAATAATAATAATAATAATAATAATAATAATAATAATGTGTTGCTTTTAGTTACAGCTTTAGATAGAATTAAGAGCTCAATGAAATAAGAATTCCTGTATATAGATGTCACAACTGCTCCCGACACTGGCAGGCATGCGGAGCACTTGATGCCAATCTAATGGCTGTCATGCCAGGTTTGCTCTGTGGGTGTGACGAAAAAACAACATGATAAATCCTTACTGTATAATTTGAATGATTTCGTTGCTGTCATCAAAGGGTTAACTTAAATCCTGAGAGTCCAGCCTCTGCTTAATTATATCAGAAAGCTCTGACATCCTAATGTGGAGATCAGGTGCAGGGCATCCCTTCAGAGACACATATTACAGAGACAAGTCCCCAGCCCTCCATTGCACTAAAATAACAGCATAGTGTTTGTAGCTTTTTAATCATTTAACTCCTGCTAAACCAGACCATTATCCTTGTAAATCGGTATGGCTCATAGATGATCATTTCTTCTGTCTTTTATATTTTCTTCTGACACGTTCATTTCAAATGCTTTAGGTTACAACAGCAATTAAAAAATGTGACCCTTGTTAACCCATTTAATATCTCCACTTTAATGACAAGTGTGTTGAGTTGATTGCATTTTATTTACCAGGTATTGGCACAATATAAGCAAGTATTTCCCTTGGGTATCGAACAATAGCATTTTCAATATATATTCATAGTAATGTCTTTGCCTGCTGAAATGCCAGTGGTGGGTGGAAAAGGGTTACATTTATTAAAGTGACAATACATATGATTCATAGAAAGCAAACCCCAAAGCTCATTTGGGCATTCATATATATTATATATTTTTATATTGGTTGGTTTGGGTCCCCAGTGGCTCACACAGTAAAAGGCATGGCACAGAATCTCACTGATCTCTACGCTTCCCCAGGGCTAGCAAGGACAAATTGTCTGGGGTTGGATCGCCCTCTACTTGTCAGGCACCAGACCAGCCCAGGCGGAGGCGAGTCAGGCACGTTTTCAGGTTTTAGAGGGCTTTACCATGTATTACTGACGTCATGTTCGGTAAGCATGGTATTACTAGAGTACAATGTGCTTTAGAACCAATACTGTACGGTCACAGTCTCTGGCTTTGATGCCAATGCCACCCATTGGAGATCTATTATCCAAACACTGGATAAGCTGATGCCTTCACTTACATGCATCACAATTTGTCATTATTCTTATGATTATTTAGATTTTGTGGGCAACCATAGATATAAGCAGTTCTATATCCTCTGCACATCAGATCACAAAGTTTTAGCTGTATAACTTTTGCAGGCCTGTCTATCAAAAACACCATTATCCTGTAGCTGGGCTTACCACATTACCACAAATGTGGATTACTGTTCAAATTGACAATCCCTCGCTTGTATGTTTTGATGGTTAAGATGGCAGCCCTTTTTTTCTGTCTGACAGCCACCCTAACCTGGCTCACATGTTCTTCCCAAGCCATGCTTTTCGCAGCGGACAGACAGAAACCATAGCAATGAGCTGATGCAGCCTGGCAGAGTCTTGCCACTTCATTGGATTTGGTGCATGATCAGATCAGCTGCTTCACTGGACACACTGCTTCACTGGCCGTGAATGCAAATGTAATAATATCCAGAGGACTATATATATATATATATATATAGAGAGAGAGAGAGAGAGAGAGAGAGAGAGAGAGAGAGAGAGAGAGAGAGAGAGAGAGAGAGAGAGAGAGAGAGAGAGAGAGAGAGAGGGTTATGACCACCTTTCATAGAAATACACTGCACAGTAATTTTCAGACTCATTTGCCCATAAACAAATTGATAGGAAATCAAGGAACCCTGTTGTTTGCAGTTCTTTATGCAGAGCACGCAGAGTCTCTAGTGTGGATTCAGCGATTATACAGCCTCACAGGACTGGCTCCGATACTGCATATGATTCATAGAAAACATTAATGCCGCATACCAGTCAAGACCATAATTTGCCCATGTCCAGTAAAATGGTGCTGCTTTGTACCGAAGAATTCCTTTCTACAGCAACTGACAATCTCTTCTTTCCCAACATCATTTTATTGTACTGTTTTTTTCCCCATCTTTCAACATATGTAGTACTAATATGTACAGGGGTGGATACAAGCTACATCAGGACATTATATGTAGAATTTCAATGTGTTTATTAAAAGAGCATTCAAATGTAAATGTTATCCATATCCATGGTGTGTATTGTGGGGATATACTGCACAGAGACTATGACTGGAGTAATATAGTGCCATTTACTGTGCTGATGAACATTCTGATTAAATGTACTGATCTGAACTAGAATAATGAACATGGCTTTAATGAAGTAATTTGACATGTTTTACAAACCGTTTATGTAATTATCTTGGAGGAATTGTTAGTTTATGTTAAATTCTTTCATCCTCTAAGCTACATATATTTCATACTTAATACATAAAACTAGCTACCCTTGGACGCACCATTGTGCACCATAAATAACCCTGAAAGTCCTTATTTTCAGGAAGGCAAAACAATTTTTTTTTCAATGAAAATGTCTCACTTAATGTCTACGCTGGTAAAAACACCAGTAGTGTAGTATAAACTATCCTTAATTCAACATTCACCTCTTCTGCAATGCTTTAGTCAAATATGAAATGCTCTGGTGCTCTTCATAATATCCACCCCAGTCACACACACGTCATACAACGTATTATGCTTTGCTTCACTCCATACATTACAGCAACAGCACATGGAAGTACAGTATGGATAACTAATAAAAAATAGGATCCACTCGGTAAGGACCATCGGAATCTGTTTGATGAGGAATAAAGGGGAGGAAAAAAAATATGACATACAATATGAGTAAGTACTATATTAGTACAGCAAACTTGTGGCTTAGTTAGGAACATGCAAAGTGTTAACAATTCATATTACAAAGCTACATGTTGGAGTGTGTTAAATGTATAATAGGAACCATTTAAATATAAGGTAAAACTGCTTGATTATGTGTTTACCCTATAAGGTTTGTTAGATTCCCACACCTGGTTGGTTTTATTTTTAAAACACGGCACTTGAGGACATAGTGTTATATATTCCAATCCCCTTAGAATTAGACAGGTTCAGCAATTTATTTTGCTGCTGGTAATGTGGCTGTGTTTTACTGACAGCCTCTATCTGCACAATGTTATTTAGACTCTGTTGCAAAGTGTATTTCTCACGCCATTTGTCATTAGAGAAGCGCTTGGGTGGAAACGGAGATGACCTTTCACTTTATACCCTGCAGTCCAGGAGGATGGGAGAAGAGAAGAAGAAGAAAAACAAAGCAAATAGATGAACGCATTCATTGAAGAATAAACCAAAGGGCATGTGGGCAACAGAGCATGAAATGATGCACCATCCAGTTACTGTCTCATTGTTAGCCATTAGAAAAACAGCTTGAGGCAAGACTGGGAATTAGGAAACTAAATATAAAACACTGAGTTTCCTATAGTCATATATACAGTAACAGATTGAGTTATCACAGATTTCTGGACAAATCCAAAACCACTTTAACGTTCCTCTAAGATGCACAATAGCGCTTGAATATAATCTGCATTATACAATAGACTTGCTCAATAGACAGTTCCTGACCTGCCTGACAACAGCTGAACCTTCTTCCCAGACTGAGAATCACATTCAAGTTAGTTAACCATTATGAACATTTGTATCTTCTATGATTCCGTCGATATTACCATATTGTGCAGAATAATTTGATAACCCTCCTCCCTCGTGGTTGTGGGTTTTATGGAAATTACCATATTGCTAACAGCCTGCTTAATCAAATACCCTGCTATTCAGTCCATGCATATTTATACGTGTGTGCCTCTTTTTAATACCCTTTGTTCAGGTAGTGGATCGTACAGCAGCCACCTGGAAGTTGGGAGTCCTTCAAGTGCTGTGAGATCAGTACAGTTGATACACAAAAGACTGTGTCACAATGAAAAGACAGCAACTCTGCCAGCAGAGCACCCTCTGCACAATGTGGCGTTGTCTTTAGAGACACAAGTGTAGATGGATTTAGTCAGGGTTGTAAAAATAAATATTTCAATCTGATACCTTTTGACCAAAAAGCAATTCTGAAACTTTTGAATCAAGAAGTTCATGCTACACTGGCCTTTGTTTTCCTGTTGACCTACGTAGACTAGAAATGCTTAAAATTTTGCCAGGCGGAAATTTCCGTTGTTTTTTTTTTTTTTTTTTTTGTAACGCTTGCAATTTCCATTAAGATTTGAGGCTTTCCAAAGGACTTAGCAGAAAGCAGTTATGCACTTTTGGTCACCTCACTACAAAAAAGCAATCATTGCACTCGAGAATATGCAAGTAGGCAGATCCCAGGACTTAATGACAGGAGCTATGATGACAGGTTAAAATAATACAATCTCTTCAGCCTAGAAAAAAGAAGGGAAAGAGGGGACTTGATTGAAGTCGTTGAAATCATAAATGGTCTAGATAAAATTAACCCGAGACGCTGCTTCAAATTTAGCAGAGAGAGAAGAACAAGAGGGCATAGGCAGAAGCTGAGTAAAAGCAAGTTTAGAACAGACGGTTGGAAGCACTTTCTTACACAGAGTTATAAATGCATGGGATAGCCTACCAGGATCTGGGCACATTTAAAAAAGGAGTAGATTTTGTCCTCCCAGTAGCGGACAATGGTGTGCTAACAAAGGTTGAGCCTTTTCTCCTTCTCAGACTTCTATTCTTATGTAGGATGAACATTTATAAACAGCTTGTGTACCCACAGCAGTTGTCTGCTTAGTTATTTTTTGCTTTCATTTAGCTGACTCCCTCATGGGCACAAAACTTCTTCAGTTTATGCACACATATGTAGAATGCACACTAACAACAACAACAAAAAAAAAAAACACTACTGTTTAGAGGACCCAGCGGACTCAGAGCTGTTTAACAATGCAGATGTAAGGGTTTGTGTTTGTAGATGAAGAGGCATTAGGAATTTCATTGTCAGCATTGCTTGTAAATGATTACTTTACAGAACTCAGTCAGCTGCAGAGTATAAAGCACAGGTCATAAAAACAGCAATGCCGCTACAGCTTTTTTTTTTGGTTTGTTTTTTTTGCTTCTTCTTGTCTTTTACCAAGCGTGCAATGAGTTCAATGATTTACAGTGTGGCGGAGATTATACACTGTGCTTGTTTCTCTTTTCCCAGCAGAACTGATTCTATTTGAATTTGTTGCTTCAGCAGTCAAGGTAAAATAGTATATGTGGATTTACGGTACATTTAAAATACTGATTTAATTATCTATCTAAAATTATTGTATGACGTTAAAAGAAATCATGTTGTCCACCATATTATAATTATGGAACAGAGTATCATACAAACATGTTGAATGGGTAATGCTGATTTCATTTACCAATGTAATGTGTAAACAAAAACATTGTTTTTCTTCTGTTCTTTGTGTATGAACTACACACTCTGGCCATACTCCTCTGGGGCACCGAACTTCAAGCCACAGAGAGGAGTCTCCTGCTGCATTATCATTGCTGTGAATCACCACCCCTTCTTCGCTAACCAGCTTGTACCTTTGTGATTTTGTGATTTTGAATTTCTAACATTGATGTATTCAGAATGCACTCCACAAAGGAAATATTTCTTTTGGTTTCCCTACACCTAGTTCCCATGGATGCAGTGTCATCAAGAGATAACCCCAGAGCGTGTGACAAGCCTGAAGGGTGAAAGGGAGTTTGTAAGAATGATTCATTGACAAAACTACACTCCCAATGTTTGTAACAAATGAGGGAAGTGAGATTATTTTCTGTAGCTTTGCAGGAGCTAAGCATTTATTTTTAGATTGGTGTTGTGGTACTTAACCCTTGTCTAGTGCTGGGGCGCAGCAGAATGAGATTGACCTCAAAAGCCATGTACTGCAAGACACTGTTTACAGGAAACATTACATTATTTTACTCAACCATTACTAAACAGAACAAGGAACACGTTTCAATTATTTAAGTAATAGGACCCAAAGAAGAGGGCTTTACCACCTGGTGAGGCCCATCTCTTGCCGCAGGCAAAACGATAAAGCCCTTGTATGAGGGTTCTATTACAGTTAGAAGATGGATATGAAAGTTTTTTCTAGTTTTTGTTTCTAATGAATACAAAAGTTTTCTTCAATATTTCATGAGTAATGCGGTTTGCTCAGAATGCCATCTGTGGTCTGGTAGCCTTCAGGCTTCAGTATCCCAGCAGTGGACGATGTTGCGTCGTGGGTATTTCCAAAAGCCTAAATAATACCTCAATATCTCCAATCCATTTTCCAATTATTTATTCAGAATCCTGGGAATAATACCCAATCTACACTACATGATAAACACCTATTGAAACCACGCAAAAGCAATCCAATTCATTTGAAAGGATATTTTTTAATACATGATGACCGGGCTTTACATTGGTAATGTGAACAGGATGATAGTCATAGTACTTTTGGCCTGATAGCCCAATCCGTTCAGTATTTTGTGGTTGGCAAAATTAGTCTGTAGCATACAGTAACTGCCTTGACCTAGTGAATTAATACCTATTAAATTATATGACGTTGGAATAGGTTGTTATCCACACTTTATAGTAAATGTTATATAAATCATATAATGTCTGTACATAAAGCCTCATTTAAGCCAGTGTTTCTGCGGTGTACTGGCCTATAAACCAAAGCCTTTTGGACTCCTTCTAATCATTGGTTAATTAAGAAAATATTTAGGGAGAGGAAGTTCTGCAAAAATCTGTCCTTTTTGAATTTGATGCTGCGATGCACTCACTGAGGTGTGCGTTTAAAGCTCTTTGAAGCTAACAAATGGAGCATCAGTTGGCTGCATTCGGCTTGGTTACTTAGTCCACTTGAAAAGCAGATCACCATAGCAGTTTTCACTTAACCCTTAAACAGACCTGCAGCTGGAAACAGATTGTTCTTATGCAAAAAAAGACCCCTTAGCGATTGGAATACAGTCGTTCTCCAGATCATTTTGAACTATTAGGAACAGTCTATTTGCCTATAGCTATAACATCTGCTTCTGTTTTTAATTTTTTTTTTTTCTGTGTATAATGATTGTTTGCATGTCTTGTTTATATTGACTTCTTTGAAAGGACTTAATTAAAGGCTCAAGGAAATTATTTGAAAATACTTATAATTGTTTCATTGTTTTTTTAATGCGTTTTTCGTTTGTTTCTAATGTTTAGTCAGCTTCCATATTTATTTATTTTTTTATTTGACCACCTCATTTTTGGCTCTGTCTGTCTCTTTTTTGAAGTAACCACAATTATTTACAAATCTCAAGACTAATTGACCAACTAAAAGGGTTGGGTGAGCCAATAAATAATGCTGTCAGATCCACGTCTAGCAACAGCCTTGCTGGCAGACACATGTCCCCGTTGTAAGCAACACATTTATGTTAATAAAGAAATATTAAATGCGATATATATATATATATATATATATATATATATATATATATATATATATATATATATATATATATATATATATATATAGATGGGCTTCAGTGAGTTACAGGAAAATAGTTGGAATTATTTCTAGATGGAATTGTTTTCCTGTAACTTAGTGAAGAGGCCCATCTATCATTTTTTATAATACATGGACATCTTTGTGATTCTAATATTAAAGAAGACGAGGTTCAGCAGTACATTTTGTTAACATAGTGTTTCTTGGGCTGTACAGACGCTCTGTGTCATTATCCGTTAGCGTTTTTGGATGATTGCCTTTACTTTGTTTTAATTTCCCATTCCTCTGCAGTTTCTCTGAGATACAAATGTACCAGCTTCACATCATATAGCATAAGTGATGGTCTCGAGGAGTCGAATGGGTCAAAGTTCAAGTATAATTTCCTCTAGAGGAATTATAATTTTTTAACATCACCACTGTGGTATTATGCCATTTTTGAATGACTCAGGATGCAAATATAGCCTTCATCATATATATATATATATATATATATATATATATATATATATATATATATATATATATATATATATATATATATATATACATATATACATACAATACATTTATTTCTTCTTTTTAAAGTGAAATCCCTCTTTTTTTCTCCCACACTGCATTCTTTGATACATGTCAATGTCTTTGTCCTTCGGTATAAAGCTTTGGCATGCCAATGTGATCCTGGTCACCCGTTTTAAATCAGGGCCTTGCCTTATGCTCTCAGCAGTCTGACAGTTTAATGGTAATGAATTTCCTATGGCAGTAATTAGGTTGGGAGCAGTGCAGGTAATACGTCGCTCTGTCCCTTGCACTGACACATCAACGTGGTAAAGGGTGAGTGCTCAGAGTTGCAATTGAAATAACCCTGCTTGGTTTTGTAATTGTTTCTCGGGACTGTGGTATCGATGCTTGTCCAAACAAGGAGGCCATGATTACATGTGTGCACAGATTGCACTGGGAATTTTACAAGCTTGTTCAAGCACAGTTTTGCAGCCCTAGAGATTTTTTTTTTTTGGTGAGGTACAGTTAAGGTTAAAGAGATTTGGTTTCTCATGTCAATCAGTAGGAGGTGCTGAGTGATTTTTGGCTGTCATTTTGTGATTTATTTATGAATAATAGAAAAATAACATACATATAATGAATTGTATTAGCATCTTGTATTATGTTTGCTTAAATGTGAATGTATCCAGATTGCTTTGCAAAGCTTCTCTTTTTTGTTATAATATTAATTATTATTGTTGATGTTTAAAACAGTCTCTTAAACTGTCACTGTTCTTTGAAAATGTTATATATATATCAAATCATTGAGCCAGTTATTGCATTACTGAAAAGTTCAACGGCATTAATGAGTTAATGATTCCCTAAAACAAATGTCAGACATGTCAACCATTGACCACTATAAATTAGAGTAACAACAATCAATGCTTAAGGTCAAGAAAGATGATCTCAAAAGGGCAAAATCTACATATAAAAGGCAAAGGAAAAGCTGAGCAAATTAATTACCGGATACTACTGCATTGTTTGATATAAGGACTTTTGAAATATGTCCCCTTGTCTCCCTCCAAAACATCAAATACTATGAGCACACCACGTATCTTGTTTTTTTTTTTTCTTCAAATGAAGAAAGCAGGTTGAAATTCCAGTGTAAGCCAGACATTCTTTTGTGAAATCTCTTTCGAGTGGTTTTGATTTCCACAGCGAATAATTTCCTGTTGAGAATATCTCTCTACCAGCTCATTGCTGGCATGCTTTTCCGAAGAACCCCAGCGGAAAGGAGGGGTCACCTTTTAGACCAGCACTGTCTGCCTTTTGTATCTGCAGCCCCATGTCAGAGAGAGGAGGCTTCTTTGCCAGAATCTGCTAATTGTTTGGAGTGTTTTTCTACTGACAATCATAACAATGAGCTTCAGTCTAAAGAGAAAGACATGTTTATTTTAACAGTCACAGAGCAGAGGGGAGGCATGTTTCATTTCACTTCTTTGGAATTAGGCTGGTTTATCATTAAACTATTTCTCTTCAGTTTTTGTCATCTCAGTATATCTCCTGACAAAGGTCACCACTGAAATGCACTGTATAGGAGATGCACATGGATTAAGGGTTTTCTTATCCAGTTTTGACATGAGAGATTCATCTGGAGTACGATAATGAGATATTCTGATAAATGTCCACTCTAGGTTAAAACTAAACACTGTTAGTAGATGAGGATTGTAACGTGGCTCTACTGTAACATCATTTGACGATTTGTAAAGCAACAAAAAGTATATTATGTTCTCTTGGTGCTTCTGTCAAACGCAAGAAAGATTCAGTCAAACCAATCTTTGGTGGATGTCTTCATATAAATAGATCATTTGCATGTTCTGAAGACATTTTTTGTTTGTTTTGTCATAATATATATTTTTAACAAGGTCAGAGGGATTTAAAGAAAAAACTAAGTTAGTTTCAGACCTTGACAGTGCATTTTTTCTACCTAACCACATGCAATATCTGGTCTTAAAAGGTGAAGTTGTCTATTTTATATGAGAACAGATTTAGAAAAGCCGAAGAGCCCGAAGGTGGTTTCTTTGAGGTGAATCCTTTTGAAGAATGCCCATACTTGTTAAAGTAATGTTGTAGAGAAATGGGGGTGGTGTCACTTTTATTTTCCATAGGCAAGACAAAGTTGATTAAGTCAAAATGCAAAGGGTTTGCTCTTGTGAACCATAACTCACCTCTATTTGAAACTGCTAATGTTAGCTTTAAACATTTTCAGGCTGTGACCAATTAGCTTTTTCCAGTGTCAATCAGTAAACCATCAAATGAGTCATGATGAAGCTCATCACCAACAGCCTCCTTTAGCCAAAGTAAACCCACCATGAGCACAGAGCCTATGACCCTGTAGTTTATTATCCTTCCAACTTAGTGGAAAAGCATGGGGGAGATGAACATTCTGGAATGTGAACCAGTTGAGATTAGGCAATAGGATCTAATGCTACAACCGGACCTTCTATTCAGACTGGGGACTATTGAAATTTATAAACAAAAAAAAATATTTATCCTAGCAAAAATGGTAAAGTAATTAAGGGTCATGGGTCTCGCCATATGTTTATTTGTTCCACACTTTCTATTTTTTCTCAGTTATAAGTCACTGCTGTAGGTAAGAAGACAGAGGTTGTATTTCAGAATCCAAGGTGTTTACATCTTAGGACAATATTCAACAGAACAATACAGCCCTGCTTTATTCCTCTGCTCTGTGGTAGTATTTAATAGAGTTTTCCAGTGGCCTACAGTATGTAGATTCAATTAAGTGTGTATAGAATATTTAAGCGATAGAGCCCGTCGATGTGGGCTCTACTGTGTGGTAGATGACCGCGACTGGAGTTAGGTAGAGCTCGGATCGAGAGGGCTCTATCACTATTAGAAAACTATTTATTTCTTTATTTTCTCTTTAAAAAAAACCTTTAAAACCTATATTTACCTTGAACTTCTGATATTTTGAAAATAGTCCCTAACATAATTAGAAGAACAACACAGATGTAGAAAACAGTTTTTATTATTATTATGACATTACCAGATAAATTAACTTTAGGATTGTTAAATAGTCTGTGTAATACATAGTCGGACTCGAAACTTCTTGTTGGGGGCGGGGCGTCTGTATAGACGGGATGGACTGCATTTAAATAACAAGGGAACTAGTCTACTCGGAGAAAAGATCCTCGAGCAGGTTCGGAAGCATTTAAACTAGAAAGGAAGGGGGGAGAAATCAACAAAAAAACAGAAGGGAGACCGCATCAAAATAAGAACAACAACTCAGGTAAGACAACCATTAAATGTATTTATCTAAATGCTAGAAGTATCAGAAACAAAATTCTAGAACTTGAAGCTACTGCACTAACAGGTAACTATGATGTGATAGGTGTTACAGAAACGTGGTTATCTGAGAGTGATGGGGACGAATATAATATTTGTGGGTATACACTGTATAGGAAAGACAGGCAGGACAGAAGAGGAGGAGGGGTAGCGCTATACATAAGAAACAGTCTTGAAGCCCAGGTGTTAAACCTGGATAAAGAAAATAAAACCGAATCAATATGGGTCAGAATAACAGACACAAATTCAAAAGGCATAATAATAGGAGCATGCTATAGACCGCCAGATTCAGACGGTGAGCACAATAATCTGTTATACAATGACATTAGAAATGTGTGTAGCAAAGGAGAAGCCATACTAATGGGGGATTTCAACTTCCCCCAAATAAAATGGGAAAACCCGGTGGGTAGCGCGAAGGATGAAATAGAAATGGTGGAAATGACAAATGACTGCTTCCTAACACAATTTGTGAAGGCACCCACTAGAGGGGAGGCATGCCTTGATTTAGTCTTTTCAAATAACGAAGATAGAATAACTAAAACAGAGGTCAGAGAACCACTGGCAAACTCAGACCACAACATGGTCTCATTTGAAGTGTTTTTTAAATCCCCAAAAGTAAAGACTAAAGCTAAGGTTTACAATTTTAGAAAAGCAAACTATGAAGGTATGAAACAGAGACTAACAGAAGTAGATTGGAGTAAAATAGAGAAAACACCCACAGAAGAAGGATGGTTGTTCTTCAAAAATGTAGTACTAGAGGCGCAAAACAATTACATCCCTAAAGTAGACAAATCTAAATGTAAAACTAAATTGCCAAAATGGTTTAATAGATCAATTAAAAAAAATATTCAGTGAAAAAAGGCACTTTACAGAGCATTAAAAAAGGACCAAAAAGAAAGTACGCAGAAAGAGTACACAGAACTGCAAACGCAAGTCAAAAAGGAAGTTAGAAAGGCCAAGAGAGAAATAGAAATGAACATTGCTAAGGGAGCTAAAACCAATTCCAAAATGTTTTTCCAATATTACAACAGCAAGAGAACATTCAAAGAGGAGATTAAATGTTTAAGAGATACAAATGGCAAAATCGTAGAGGAAGAAAAAAAAATAGCAAATATGTTAAATGATTACTTTTCACAAGTTTTTACAAAGGAAGATACTGACAACATGCCCCACATGTCATCCAGTTCCTATCCAGTTTTAAATAACTTTAGCATAACTGAGGCAGAAGTGTTAAAGGGACTAGGAGCTCTTAAAATAAACAAATCCCCTGGGCCGGATGAGATCCTCCCAGTAGTACTCAAAGAAATGAAAGAAGTAATTTACAAACCGCTAACCAAGATCATGCAGCAGTCTCTTGACACAGGGGTGGTACCGACAGACTGGAAAATTGCAAACGTAATACCGATCCACAAAAAGGGAAACAAAACTGAACCAGGTAACTACAGACCAGTAAGCCTGACTTCTATTATATGCAAACTTATGGAAACTATAATAAGATCCAAAATGGAAAATTACCTATATGGTAACAGGGTACTGGGAGACAGTCAACATGGTTTTAGGAAAGGGAGATCGTGCCTAACTAACTTGCTTGATTTTTTTGAGGATGCAACATCGATAATGGATAATTGCAAAGCATATGACATGGTTTATTTAGATTTCCAGAAAGCTTTTGACAAAGTCCCGCACAAAAGATTAATTCTCAAACTGAACGCAGTTGGGATTCAAGGAAACGCATGTACATGGATTAGGGAGTGGTTAACATGTAGAAAACAGAAAGTACTGATTAGAGGAAAAACCTCAGAATGGAGTGTGGTAACCAGCGGTGTACCACAGGGATCAGTATTAGGTCCTCTGCTATTCCTAATCTATATTAATGATTTAGATTCTGGTATAGTAAGCAAACTTGTTAAATTTGCAGACGACACAAAAGTAGGAGGAGTGGCAAACACTGTTGCAGCAGCAAAGGTCATTCAAAATGATCTAGACAAGATTCAGAACTGGGCAGACACATGGCAAATGACATTTAATAGAGAAAAGTGTAAGGTACTGCACGCAGGAAATAAAAATGTACATTATAAATATCATATGGGAGATATTGAAATTGGAGAAGGAATCTATGAAAAAGACCTAGGAGTTTTTGTTGACTCAGAAATGTCTTCATTTAGGCAATGTGGGGAAGCTATAAAAAAGGCTAACAAGATGCTCGGATACATTGTGAAAAGTGTTGAATTTAAATCAAGGGAAGTAATGTTAAAACTGTACAATGCACTAGTAAGACCTCGTCTTGAATATTGTGTGCAGTTCTGGTCACCTCGCTATAAAAAAGATATTGCTGTTCTAGAAAGAGTGCAAAGAAGAGCGACCAGAATTATTCCGGGCTTAAAAGGCATGTCATATGCAGACAGGCTAAAAGAATTGAATCTGTTCAGTCTTGAACAAAGAAGACTACGTGGCGACCTAATTCAAGCATTCAAAATTCTAAAAGGTATTGACAGTGTCGACCCAAGGGACTTTTTCAGCCTGAAAAAAGAAACAAGGACCAGGGGTCACAAATGGAGTTTAGAAAAAGGGGCATTCAGAACAGAAAATAGGAGACACTTTTTTACACAGAGAATTGTGAGGGTCTGGAATCAACTCCCCAGTAATGTTGTTGAAGCTGACACCCTGGGATCCTTCAAGAAGCTGCTTGATGAGATTTTGGGATCAATAAGCTACTAACAACCAAACGAGCAAGATGGGCCGAATGGCCTCCTCTCGTTTGTAAACTTTCTTATGTTCTTATGTTCTTATGTCATTCAAGCAGGCAGGGAGTGGATTAGCTGGTGCGGAAAAAACTGAAACAGGGTTGGCAGTTTGTTGGTTTCGAGGGGGATTGTTGTTTGGATCCAGCTGATGACAGAATTGTGGACCAATCGTGTCTTTCCTGTTGATTTGCTGTCCAGTAGCTGCGAATTGAGCCTTCGTTAAGGTGTCCTGTCACAGACATGATTTCCCTTATCTCTAGAGCAGCATCAGAAAGTATGTTTAAGTAGCTTTTTATGTTATCAGATTAGTTGTAGATTAAAATGTTAAGGGGAAAAGCTGGTATTTATGCACAGATTGATTTAAAATTTAATTCACAGTGAAGCACTTCAACTTTCCAGCGGGCATCTATGCAAAATAGAAGCCTACTAGATCTGGAAGCTGATTGGCTGTTCGAACTCAAACATCTTCTAATAATATTTTTATTAATGCAGTGCCACATTTTGTGCATTTCCTCCTATTTTTGGAGGCTAAATTGAATTACACCATAGAAACAGTATTGCACATCTAACGCACACAATGATGGGAATGTGGGAAAGTTCAAGTCTCTACCTTCCCCATGGGTTGTCCGTGCAACTGAGATGGAAAGAGACACTGGATGTGGGAATACTAATCCAGCACGATCAATCAGATGGAAAGACTGAACTGTCAACGTTTTAAGAAAAAAAGCAATTATGGTTTGAAATATCTTAGGGTCTTCATCCATTAAACATTGATTTCTTTCCAGATTTATGGTGGTGGGTGCCACATCACTGATTTTATGGTGCATTCCTCAAACTTCCAAGAAAGGGTTCTCCCTGTGTGAGTGTTGTTTTTGTTTGTGTGATTTGCCCTTTTGAGAATTGCTTTTCTGCAAGTTACTGAGGATATTACAAAAATATCAGAAAAAAATAAAAGCAAATGGCGGGGTAAACCACAGAAAAACATTTCACTAACCAAAGGCCACTTAGTTTGAATTATAATGTATGCATGTATCTGTGGTCATCGTTGCTTTTCAGTCCAAGGTTGACAAATGTTTTCCGAGCTTATTGTTTGGAAAGCAGCCACCATTGTGAGATGTCAATGGTTAGGAGACCCAACCCTCATACCAGGATGGGATAGCCAAGTTTGAGCAGTGGCATCTTTAAAGACAAAGTGCTGAAAATCGGTCATACGTTTATAATAATAATTTACAAAAGGCTCATGAATAGTTACTGCCGTATTCCATGGGAAGAGCACTGCAAACTCTTAGCTTGGCAAAAGGATGACTAAAGCATGGTTGCTCATAGGCAAGCATTGCAAATCACAGGTTAGTACGGCAAAGCATTGCAAAAGTAGTTTGAAAGAAAGAAAGAAAATCATATTACAGACCAGCCTGTACCTTTTCAAAATGGCAAATAAAAGTAATTCTCCGAATAGACTATGCACCCGAACCCATGATTGAGCAGTTTGGAGTCCGATCCCTTTACACCGCTCAACTCCAAACTATACAATACTTTAACCACGACAGAAACTATTGGAAAGTATACAGCTAGACTTGCATGCATGCTAGAACAAAAGGGTACAGGTTAGTTCATAAAAAAAAGCTAGCTATTGTGTTTTGTAAATTACAACTTCAAATGGTGCTATATTTATTAACTACAATAGCCTTGCTACTGCAAATCACCCAAAATAAAGTCTTATTACTTTAACAATTTCCATTTATAATTAAATAACCTACTTTATTTTAATGAAATATTAACACAACAATAAAATATTAACAACAACAGAATCGTGTTAGCATAATCATATAATCATCAAACAGGCAAGTATAGTAAGCGTTCATTTAAATCTCACATTTTATTAAGTCTTTTGAAGATTACAACCCAGTAAATACTGTACATACATTTAAGTGCTCAATGTTCTCATTAAAAAAAAGTAAAACCTTAAAACAACGGCAGTGTGGTTTATTGAATTTAAGGATCCCAATCCTTTTAAGATACCAGTTTAAATAGGATTATTTGTTTCTGTTGCAGTCCTTCAATTTTAGTTGAGTTTTGACACCAGGTTTTAAACCCCACTGTGCCTGCTAATAACTGTACATTTGGTAAAGCAGACGACCCAATGGTTTTGTGCCCTTTTCCAAAATGTTCTCTTATCTGCTGCTCTTTAATGCATTATTTAACAGCTTTTACAATAAACATTGTACATGTTATAACAGTGTGGTTAAGCCCTCCTATACCCATCTCTTAACTGATTATTTTCAATGCTGACATTTACTCCTCTGTCTCAGTAATTTATGGCCCGGTCCTGCGATATTCCCTATTAATCCTTGTGGTCTTCAGCCATTCAGTCATCACAATAAAATATGCCTTCCGAAGTTTGTTAAGAATTGCATGGAAAATGTAATTTGCAAAGTGGAAGCAAAGTTGGCTTTGGCGATGAAATGGGCCATTGAAAAGCTCATTAACAACAAAAAAAAAAAAAAAAAACAGTTTTTGAAAGAATTCCAGTTTTTGAAAGAAGTGCATGACTTTCTGCAGAAAATAATTATTCTGTTAATACTGTAATCTCCAGACCATGAATGGCACATAGACGCTACCTGGGTAAATGTGCAAAAACACATACACACATGCTTATACAGTAAACACATAATCCCTCCTGGATCAATGCAATCATGTCAAGACACAATTCACTAATAAAAATACCCTTATTGGCAGAAATAAATGTATGCTGTAAGCAAATTCTTGTTGTACTGGTTGAATAAACTGGCTTTGAGATATACAGCCAGTCACATGTTGGTTAGCTCTGTTCTTTCACAGCATAGTAGTTATTGGTCATCTGCATGTATATTCCATATTTTATACAATATCAGTTCTCATTAGTAGTGATCTATAAAAAACACTTAAGACTATAGGCATGCAAACACAGAGACTGAACTATGCTTCCCCCCTCAGAGGGTTGTCCTTTCAGGGATGAGTCGAGGAACTTTGTCCAAACAGACAGGGGAAGCACGTACTGCAGCTGTACACGCCGAAAGTAGTTTGTGGATAAACAAAGGACATTAGACTTCAGCACTGTAAATCCAGCAGCTTTCATGTGCAACAAATTCATCATAACTTCTATTAAACATTTACATTACAGGAAGCAAACAAAACGACAGTATGTACATTGCGGAAAATCTCCCAGAATGCTGCAAAAACAAGGGCAAATTTATTCCATGCTGAAATTCTGCATAGCAAAATAGGCAAATAAAAATTAGACGGAACAGAATTATTTCATATAGGAAGTATACGAACTTTCTAGTGAAGGCTGTTTATGAATGCCTTGCTTACCCCTTGATATCAACATCGATTCCATTTCTTTCATAATTTTTTTACAAAGCCCAGTGGGTTTAACTCTCCTTTTTATGTGTTGCACAGGGTTTATGATGTTGCTTTAGCTGCAGTAACTGTTGTCTGATGTTATATCTTGTCTAGAAAAAACTTTGTGCATGTCAAGCTAATTCACAGTGTTAGTCCCAAATGACAGTTTGTTACTGCCTCTTTAACTGGTTCTGAAATGTAGCAAAATAAGTCTTGTGCATCCCATTTCGTACAAACCACTGCTACCCATGTCCATGTTGATCCAAATATTCACAGCGACACCACAGTCCAAAAAAATATCCACGTTTCCAGAAGGCCAGAACTTATTATATTTATATTTTAAATCAGCCTTGGGTAACCCAGACAATTGTCCATTAGGTCTTATAAGCATCATGCAGTCTGGTTGGATGGGAAAGGCATTCTTTTGTAATGATCTGTACAGATATACATGGTGTGCTTTATCCAGTGCTTCAAGAGACCCTTCCTCTTAGAGTCGGGAGCTGTTTACAGCTGCCCGTGATCAAAGAGACAGATGCTGTTTTTGCTGCATTGTAGAGCTGTCAGGAGTTATAACTGCTAGCTCTCTTTGCAATTCGTCTAAAGTCAACATGCATTGGGAGTATTTGTTGAGACAAAGTGTATCATAAATAGAGTCTCTTACTTGTTGTTCTTGGAGCAGGCTGTGTGCAAATACCCGTATCTATACACTATCAACTGTTCCAAAGCCAACACAACATTTGATTATAATTATTATTTCACACTGGTGTTGATCTCCTGCTCAATAAAGTCAAGCCTTTTGAAGCTCTGCACTAAAAGGTGAGGTCAATTTAGTTTCAGGGAGTTGAGTAAAAGATTACCTCTTCAGCTGTAGGGGTATCCACAATGAAAAGGGTTAAGAAGCCAAATGGAGGTACATTTTATTGCTTCACTCAAAAAATAACTTTAGTTGAGCAGCACAGTTTATGTATGCCTGCAGAATTATGTAAACCCTACCCACCGTCATCACATGGCTTTATTTCATTCCCCATATACAGGTCGGTGTGCCCAAAAACGGTTTAATGTGCTGACAGCTGCCAGACTATACTACCTTGTGTGTTTTACTGCCTCTTCTCTTCTTTTCCCATATTCGCTAGTTTCCCACACTAATTCTGCCAACAAATCATTAATATATTTGACATAAACCTTTTGAAATGAAGGCTAATACAATTTCCTGTCGCTGTCTGAAATGCTGAATGAATTTTGATTGTTTGAATAGTATATTGCAAATGCCATAACTTCAGACTTATGACATAGTTTATGACATAGTTTCCCTATTACTCATTTGTTTTTAAATGGGCCACTCTCCAAAGAAAAAAACATTTTGCCAGATTAGGGTAGTGCCCGTTTTACATACACACACACACACACACACACACACACACACACACACACACATATATATATATATATATATATATATATATATATATATATATATATATATATATATATATATATATATTACTACACATATATTGACATGTGTTTACATAGTGTTTACTTTGTAAATGCACAACCACGTTTTTTTTATCTACAGCGTTATTACAGTTAATACTAGAAACTGACAACTTTTTTTTTACTTCAGTAATTACAAATGTTTTGGGACACGATATTGATATATGCAAGGTCATTGTGGGATGGTTATCTAAAGCTTTTTTTTTTTTTTTTTTTTTTTTTTTGATAGCGCACACAATATAGTAACAAGTAAATAATTTGTGGATTCAGCAGAACAGTTTTCTTCTCAGCTCCTAGTGTCAATGATCCTTGAGGGGTTAACCAGGGTACAGACAGGTCTTGGTGTTGCTATGGAGAAGATTTCAATCTGTTTAAGGCACAAGTTAGGCTAGTTAGTTAGTAAGCTGGAAACCGAAGGCTGACAGTCTTGATTTATTTGGTTGTGAGACTGCCTGGGTATCTTTCATGACACAGTCTTTAATGGCTGTTATGAAACTATCAACAGAGAGGACTGGAAAAGAAATGGCTTACCCAGCAACACGTCTGTTTAGTTTTGGGGGCATTCCCAAGTGCGGTATGCCAGCTTTCATACATTGCAAATTGAAATATTTTTAGCTCAGTTTCTCAGGTATTGTCAGTAATGGTCATGTCAGATTTTTCTTTTCTTTTTTTTTTTTTTGAACACCAAAGGCAGTGCATTTGTGTACTGGTGTGAAATATTTCAACTAAATGAAGCACAGTATAATGTAGAGTGGATATTTATGTACATATATTTACTTTGAAAAGCAAAATGCTGATATATGCAGTGTACTGGTCCTTTAATCACAGATATTATTGGAAAAAAAGCTATGCATCATCTCATACTGCTAGATTTATGTACATAGGCTTACTGTTAAGAAACATATTTATAGACAGTGAATGTGTGATATTGTGTATCATATGGTTAACCATGGAGAGAAAAACAGCTGTGCTTAAACTATATTACTATATATATATATATATATATATATATATATATATATATATATATATATATATATATATATAAGGAAAAAAGAAAAAGGTAAATTAGGTACACAAACTGTGAATAATTGATACAAAATCTATTATATCAGGATGTTTCAGACTACAGGTCCTTCTTCAGCTGGATGGAAAAAGCAGTGCTGTAAACAAGCTGTTGTCAGAAACAAGTTATCTTTCAAAAGAAAAGTTCACTGAGGATGCTGGCATGATAACCTCAGAAAAGAAGGTTCTAAAGTGCCTAATTTGATAACGAATTTGCGTTATTTTTGTTCACTTACTTTTGTGTACCTTTGTGACCTTTTTCTTTTGGATTTTGCATCTTTTGGCACACGGCACTTTTCCTTTTATATTTATACAGAATGACTTCATGAAATGGCAAAGCTTTTGTCTGCTGTTATTTATCATAATTTCCATCAGCGAAACAACTGAGAAAATGGATAATCCCTGGTCATCTGCTGTCAGCGGCTCATGTTTGCAGAGATAATGATTCATTTCATTTTCACATGCCACTGTTGGAGCAGGGAATCTGAATGACAAATCATCTGCACATCTTGCCTCTCCATATAATCTCTAATGCTGTAAATTAATGGAGTAGAACATTATCCAGAAGAGGAGCCACGAGTGTCTGACAAGACTCACATCGGGCAGACACAATTAAAGATACAGGGCAAGCTGGCAAGGGCAGCTGCTGTGATCAGAAGCTGAAGTATCAGTGAATTAGAGGCACTGCAACTCAGCCTTTCAGTCTGGCCTCTGCACAGGGCAACACATAGTTGATCTGGGATTGTTTTTAAATCAATTATTGTATTCACTTTTCACACAATAACAACAGAATAGACAGTATACCAGTAGGGTTACAGTATGTTCTTCGTCAGCACTTTGTTTTGACATATGGCATCACTATCAGTTTTATTGAATTATGGGCAATGACCAATGCCCTTGCCCAGTTCCCTGAACAGCTTAAATGAGGCAGGATAAAATTAAAAGTAGGATCATACATCATCTCCTCCCAATTAGAGTAGGCTTGAGTTGGAGAGGCCATTAAGAGGAAAATAATAAACATAGAAGTACTGGTGTTTTATGCTGGCATAATATTTATAATGCAGACTGGAAAGAAGAACAGAAGACAACAATGAAGCTGTGTAGAGCTCTTCTGTGCTAAAGCCAAGACAAGGTGTGTATTATATAGGTGGTGCACCTCAAGGATGGGCAGATACGCTCATTATACACAGGGTGCAGTTTATATTATGTTCATTCGGATGGGTTTATTACCTCTAACAATGCAGCACTGTAGAGTATTTTTATAGTCAAGGACAGTAGTCTAATAAATGGTGTAAGCGCTAGTAAGAAAGGCATGCATGCTTACTGCTTCCTACACTGTGCCGGTCTCTAATGACTAGATCCAATCCTGGAAGAATTCCCACCATGTCTTCCCTCATCAATAGAGCAGTAAATCCTGTTTCTAAACAAAAGCCTCTGTCTTAAAAGTAGCTACATTTGGTTTAGATCTCAGTATTCTGGATGACAGATGGTGTATAAAGACATTGCTAGTTCATATTATGTGTTATTTGCATTTGGATTATTTTTTAAAGCTAATGGTTGTCTTGATAAACAACCAAACATCATGGTATTCATTTGCCTGCATAAAACAAGATTACTATCAAAGCTATTCGATACGAAAATTTATCATATAGATCACACTATATATATATATATATATATATATATATATATATATATATATATATATATATATATATATATTATATATATATATATATATATATATAGATATATTCAGAAATTTCTCTCAGTAACATAAGTCTACAAATCGTTCATGGTTCCTGATAAAAAGCACAATACAAACTAATTTCTGAACAGCTTGTTAGACCTTAATTGCCCTTCCTCTTCAAGTACATTACTCCTGAATTTGTTCTCGAAAGGTTAAAACAATAATTGAGTGGTTGTGTAATAAATACTGTTTGCAATTTTAAGGTGCTTGAGACTAATTAACATGCTTTATTGCAATTTACTCATAATTAATGCTTCAATAAATTAATTAAGTCAGTGTAAAAAAAAAAGTCCTTGAATGTTTTTTTTTTTCTTTGTTTGTTTGTTTTTTGTTAATTTTTTTTTTTGTTAACTTTTACTAGGTCGACATTTTGGTCGTGCTTTCAAACTTAGAATCAACCCTGAGGCTGTGAGGCAAGTGCAGAAAAGTGATCAAAACCTTTCAGACACCAAATGACACCTTATTTCAGTGTTGAGATCGAAGTGCTAGTATTGTGGCAGTAAAGGACTATGAGCAAAACACGACTAGAGGGATATTCACCAAAATTGATTGTTCCTTCATTTTAGCAAACATGCTCTTAAACCACAAGGATAGGAAGTGCTATATATTTTGATAGTAACAAAGAACAAATGTATTTCCTAGTTGTGCATTCCTTCTCAAATGATGTATATTGTAGCCATGGCACATTTTAAATTCCAGAGCTCATCGACGTTAGTACCCAATAGAGATGCAAATAAATACATATTCAACTGTTTGACTAGAATAGGATTTCTGCATCGAACACTGTGCCACTGTCAGCCAGGTTGCTTTCCTGTTTACTAGGATTTTAACTTGCACACAGCAACACCAACTGGATAAGGAATCTCTTGGGGGAAGCCAATTAACAATTAACAGCTAACAGCGGTTCAAAATTAATTGTTCAGAGGTACAACATTTTGCTTTCCTACTTAAATTGAATGTAAACCATTCATATTTTCCTAATGGTAGCTCACAATGTTGTATCGAGGATGTTGGTCATATTTCCGGATCTCGTAGTCAAGCCATTAGCTGTGCTGCACTCAATATATAGTGACAACATAAATAATGGAATTATTGACAGTCGACGGGATAGGAGGCTGGCATCTCTAAGAATCAGTTTTTTTCTGTTTTTTTCGTGAGAGGTGACATGTTCTTTAGCATCAGTTTTTCAAGGGCACATAGAACACAGCAGAAGAGACCAAAAAACGGAATAGACTATTAACACAGCTTCGATCGAGGACTAGAATGTTTGTGATTAAACTCAACACAGTTTCAGTTTAAGAACAAATCCATTTGCTTCACATGTACTATAAAAAGAGTAAGTTTCTCTGCCAGTTTCAAATCTGGTCACGTCTTGTTATTGTTTTTGCAGTACATTAACATTAGTGCTTATTTAATGCAAAAAGACAACATTTTGGGAAACATATTCATTTGGTTTGTAATGCTTTCCTGTATTGATCAATCCTCACGCACAATAAGAATACAATCAGGAGTGGGTACAGTCCATCAGACTATGCAGAGGGTCAATGCAGTAACCCAGTTACTTACAATTACAATCACCATACACAAGAACAATTACATTATATTCCACAAGGTCGATGATTATATCAAACACACAATTTATCTTTGAAGCAACAATCACATGATATACAAGGCAACATTTAATTGAAATAAATCCAATAACCCGAAGATCAGAATCACAGTCACAAGTTAGAACATGCACATAATGTAACCATCACATTTAAAAAAAAAGTTATAAATGTAGTGAAATCTTATAGTATAGCCCTGAGGGACATACACCGCCCGTATGCATAGGCACACACATTATTACCTGTTCTTTATAATTAGAAATGTTGTAAAATGCATCATATACAATGAGAATGTTTATAATGTGTTTTGAGAGGAAATTTGGAATAGAAATATGGGGTGTTATTACCTAATAGAATCATGCTGGAGAGTAAGAAACAAATAAACACATTGCATTGCTAGCTGGCCTCATCACCATTCAGACTATTTTCCATAGATAGAGATGTTGCATTTTGAGACATGTAAGGATGAAACTGAGAGAGTAGCAGTTCTTTGGAAAAATAGTTCAGTCTTTTGTTGCAATAAAGATTATATCAAACATTTCCCCTTTGATATAAAATGGGGATTGGTCATGTGACCTCCAGACAGGGCTTCAAACAGAAATACAAGAACATATATATATATATATATATATATATATATATATATATATATATATATATAGATAGAGAGAGAGAGAGAGAGAGAGAGAGAGAGAGAGAGAGAGAGAGAGAGAGAGAGAGAGAGAGAGAGAGAGATTTTTACTATTTGTTTACATAAGTTTAAACTAATATAACAAAAGTAACAATATTTCTATTTTATATGTATACCGGTACAACTCTCATAGCCTTCCCCCAGACGTCTAAAGCAAGTAGTCTGAATTCACTGTGCGGGTGTATATTGTGATGGGATTGAATGACAGCAAATAGTCAAAGTATCTATCCTCATTGTGTGGGGCTGCAGTATCGAAATGTGTATGGTTACGTGTATTTATTGCTTTCAGCTTATGTCATTCCAAGCACAAGACAATGTATCATCTCACTGAGCTTCAGCTGCCAAATCGATCCAGAAATACTTGTAATATCTATCTGATGCCTGTCTGTTACTAGTTTGCATCTCCACAAACGGATAGCTATAGCTTTTGGGCAATAAAATAGATCAACCACCAATATTCACATAGCACACATTGACACAAATAACTGTTTAATAGTGGAGATGCTGGTACCATTGATTATAAGAGATGTCATCGGGTGCTATATGATTGATGAACGTCTTGTGTTTTATTGATCAGGCTCATTTTAAAGGAGTTTAGCATTGGACAATTGTTTTAAGTTTGTTCGATTCCCATTGTGTAGGCTTTGATCAGATTTCTGTATTGGTTTTAAATGTTCACTGCACCGTTTTATGTAGGAGTTTAAAAGCACACAGAAGTTCTATCCTCACTTCTAGCATTTTGTTTTAGTAAAGGTTAGTTGAACATTTCCATGGAAACTAGCAGTGGGAGAACACAGTTGCTGGTTGAGTGAGTTGTGAGGTTCTGCAGTTTGATGCTGCTTTGTTCCATCACTGAAAAGCTTCAGCACTTGAACAGCGGGAGTGTGTTCATAGGATGGCATTTAGCGACAGCTGTCAAGTACTTTACTGGCCCTGGTTTGAAAATTAATAATAATATGAATGCAAGCCAGCTGATACGTCAGTCCAAATGATTTTTACTGGTTATAGCACACTAGCAAACACGGTTACCCATACTGTTAGTTAACATGTTGTTATAAAAGGAAGTAACTATATGCTGTACACAGTTTCTGCCATGCTTGAATGTAGTTCTAAACTTTCAATTAGAAAATGTGTAAGATGTGTGTGTTTTTTTTTTTAAATGTATTTATTTGTACTGACGTTAGTGATAAGTCCATGTAATATTGTAAAACACGTTAGTTAACATGTTAGTAATGATGATGAAAGCTTGTTCAGTCTTATGATATTAACAGATAAGGTCATAGCACAACTTCCACCTGGCACCAAAATATTAAATATTTTGTAACATTGTGTGTGGGGGACATTGAGCTCTAAAGTTCTTCATTCTAGACCGTTCAGGTTTTTTTTAGCTTACATTTAGCAGATATATTAAGCCTGAACTGTCCTGGTGGTTACCCAATATACAGCAACAACGGTTTCTTACACAGTGTTTGGGTAAGGGAATGCTAGCTGTGAGGCATTCTTTGAGAAAAGTGGCGGGTTGAACCCACACCTCAGCACAGGTGCCCTGCACGGCGGCAATACGTTTTTTTTGCATGCTGCTTTTAAAACCGTAATTCCTAATTTGTGAAACATATAGAAGGAGAATGTATTCACCTGTTTTAAATAATTAAATATGACAAGAATGTTACTGTTGTACTAAAGCAAAACCCACTGGGACAGGTTAAAACCGAATGCTATTGGGTAAAATAATTATGTTTTTATTAGATTAAATGTTCATTAGACATGAGCATTAAAAAATGTCACCCTGTGATCTATTTTGTTTTTTTTTCAGAACATTTTTTCTTTTCTTTAATTAGCGCTTGTTATTAAGAGGCTTATTGTCAAACCGAACAGAACATTGTGTTGTATTTAATCAGGTAAGACTTATTTACAATCTAAACCATAGGCACCAAGTTGGTATTATTCTGTTTAATTGTACCACTGAGGGTCAGTTCTGACTTGATGCCAGTGATGTTCAGCATGGGTAGCTGGGTGTAACGTTCTCACATGCTCCCTCATTATGTGTTATACTCAAGTACAGCTGTACGCATTAGGGTTTAGTTACACACTGTTAGCCACAGCTGCTCTGGCATCAACTTAGAAGTCTGAGTTCTCTGCAGGGACAAGAGGGGACGGGAAATCCAAATTCCATTAGTACAGCATGAATCACATTTTATTCTAGGATATTAAAACAATGCATCAAAATGGCACCAATTGGTGTTTGATTACGGCCTAATAGATGACATTTATTCAACACTGAAGATTTAAAGGAAAACGATTAAAAGACATGCTAAGCAGGTTTAACAAGCAAACCACTGAGAAGATGTTTGCCATTCGAGAAAAGAATTCATGATACCCTAACCGTTGCTGCTATACGCGAAAGCATAAAGCGATCTAATATTATAAGCAATTGGGCTGTAACTGTGCTTAACAATGCTACTCAGTCTTTTTGGAGCTGCGATAGTGAATGTCTGCAAACTGGTCTTTCCCAAGGATGATGCTTGTATCGTCATGGCAGTGTTGGCAAACACTGTACACTTTCATCAGGCATGCCATCCAGTTTAAAAAGTTACATTCTACAGTGTAGATAAAACCGTCATATTTTAGTATAAGTATCCATTTATATATATATTAAAAAATCTATACGTGTGATTATTTCTTCTTTTAATCGCATATTACTTTTGGTCCACACCATGTTATAAAACAGTATTACCTTTCATAAGCGTATTTAAATGTCCAAAGTAAAGTGTAGAGAGAAAACCAGAAACCAGCTAAGTATCCATTATACATACTATATGAACCATCTAATAATATTGTACCACTCTTATAACAATCTTAAATGTATTTTTTTTTTCTTCTAATCATAATCTGAATCAATCCTCTGGGTGTGAGGAGCAAATTCCCTATTGTAATCAAACATGTTGAAACACAATGATTTGAATTGATTACACCAGTTTAAAAACCATCCAGAAATCACACGTCCTATCAATTTGGTATTAGAAATACATCCATAAAAGGTTGACAAGAAACAAATTCAGTCTAAGTCAAGATAATATTCCACCAATGCCTAAGAAGCTTTTTATTGAATGTATTTTTAGAATGGTGCCCTTTATTATATTTTTTTTATGGACTTGGAGCAATACTGCACAGTAGATATGATTATAATTAAAGGAAGCTAATTAGCATGCATACTACTACTACTACTACTACTAACTACTACTACTATTAATAATAATAATAATATTATAATAATAATAATAATAATAATAATAATAATAATAATAATAATAATAATAATAATAATAATAATAATAAAAAGCCTCAGGCTGTAACAATGTAGGTGTTTTTTCTGTGTGCACTGGTGTGGGAGTAATGAAGATCATTGATAGAATCAGCAAGGTTGTCATTAACAGGAAGGTCATGCTGTCAGGCACATTAAAGAATGTCTCCTCATGAAGATGTGTCTGAGTGAGAGATGCTGTATTCTGGCAGCTGGGTGGGAGTGAGAAGATCAGGAGAGAGGCAGCAGAGATTGATTAAGGGATGTGGAAATTGCTAGATGCAAATTGGTGATATTGCGCTTGAAGTGAAAGCCCCTTATGCAGCAGACAGCTCTGCAGTCACAGCCCTCGTTTCTTGGTTTCAAGATGATATTTTGCTTTGTTATCAAAGACTATAGCTGGACATTCTTTCAATTTAACACATTTTATTTTGTAAGTATCCTATCATTGTTAAAATAGTGTATCTGCCACATTCTCAATTTGTACTGGCAAACCTGCTTCAAATTACAAAAGATGTGTATAGTATTTGTTTAGTATAGGGGATATATAATATATAATATATATATGGGGCCATATCATAAACAAATAAAGGGGATATATATATATATATATATATATATATATATATATATATATATATATATATATATATATATATATATATATATATATATATATATATATATATATATATATACTATATATATATATATATCTTATATATATCCCCCCTATATATATATATATTATTATATATATAACAGGGGAATAGTACTATATTTATTAATTATTGCATTGGAGCCAAAGCTTAATAAAAGCACAGAATAATATAATATATTTGTTTACATTTGTGATCTCTGTGTTTCATTTCATTTTGCTTATTTCTATCCTGGCTTTATAGATTTCCACTGCCTTCCCTTTTTCTCTCTTCATTACAATTCTGTCCCGAAGTATTTTTGCCCAAAGCAGTTGTTTTCATAATGCACATCTCCAGGGAATCTCACTCCACTGGAGCTAAATGTCAGGGAAAAAAATGGAAACAAATGCCGGGAGCTTGTAAAAGGAAATATACTAATAGTCCAGCTAAAGGATCATAATCGAAAGCAAGCTTACCTAGCCATCCACATCCATTAGTTACAGGAGAAAATACCGGGGCCAGGTCTTGTTGCAACCATGTTGCAGGGCTGTTCAATAAGTGAGGAAAGCCACTGATGACTTTATTAAGTGAAGTTAAAGGCTATTTGTCATGTCAGTGTCTCTGTCCAATGCTAAATGGAGCGTGCCAGCTTGTCGAAGATGACTGCCTTTGCTACACTCTCTCGTTCAATTAGTCTGCAGATATGTCAGGGTAGGTTTACAGAATTCCTACACACAGTTAACCCTTTCCATGCTCCTCTCATTAAGGGCACTGTTAGCCGTGTTCCTGTCACAGAATCCAAATGCTTTTCTGGGCTAACTTGATGCCACCCCACCATGTCTTGTATTCACAGTATAGTAAGTGATGCTTGTTCACAACAATGTTTTTTTTTTTTTTTTTTTTTTTTATCTGGTATCCTAAATCCTTTCTGTAAAATGTAACGGAAAACTGTCATTGTTTAAAATAAACAAAATCTTACCCAGAAGCTGGGTTAAAGGTTTTTTAAATAGGTATTTTTGCTATTGTTAATAGAGAATATTTTTAACAGAATATACAATAGTAAATAAAAGGAGTGTTTCTATAAAGCGAGTAAAATGTAAACAGTATACTATCTGTAAAATGTAAACAGTATACTATCAATGGGCGGGACTGTACCGTGTGGTTTAGAGGGGAGGGAGGCGCTCAGTTTGTCTGCTCATCAGGAGAGGTGACTTATGCAGTTCAAACATCGTAACTGATACAGTCATTTAGAGAGCTTCCATGCTCAGGAAGCCCCAGCGTGTCAGAAAACAAGGGTGTCAATAGGAGTGCTAGGGGAGAGGAAAGAGGACGTATAGTTTCCACCTGTGTCTGAAGCGTTTGCCTGCAGCTGCTTGCATTCTGTAAAGCTGTGCTCAGAACTGTTTGTATCCGGTGCTACAAATAACGATGCTATTTATTTACTGCTCACACCGAGGAGCGAGTCTCCAGTGGATTCCAGCCTCCTGTTGACGTGATTGTGCTGGAAAGCAGATTGCAGGCTTTCCACTCTTTCACATAAAAGATCTGTTCAGACTTTTCTTGCTACTTCAGACTTTCCACTTGTACCTAATCTACTTTTTATATTCTTCCTAAAGGTGAGGTTCTCCAGATATTCCCCACTGTAGGTGTCTCAAATCGAGCAAACATGTGTTGGATAGAATCTTAGCTGCACTGATTACCCTGCCTACACCACAACCCATATGGGAAATGCAGTTTAATGGCAATCTGTTCCTCTGACAAAAGAGGAAATATATTACCGGTATGTGGTGGGGGGAGTGAAGTCATCCTAAAAAAAGGTACAGTTGGCTGCTGCTCCCATGTAGCTCACTGGCTCGAGCAGCATGGAAAAGGAAACTTGGAGCTCAGTGGGTCAGTTTTGAGAATAATAACATTGGAGTGGGTTCAACTTATATATCTTGGCACCACATGTTGGCATTACACCACTGCATGAAGAAAAAAAAACTGTCATCTTCTGTACAGCTTAGGGCATTTGCAGTGATCTCTGCATATCTCTTTGCAGGTCTGTGCTTGTGGGGGGATGCATGTAAAATGCATTTCAAGCAAACGTGATTGTTTTGTCACTGAGAATCAGCTGGGGTTGATTCACCTCTCCTGGTCAATGGCCAGACTAGACCATGGAGTACAGTATGTAAAGAATTTGCTGAAATACAATGTGTATTGTCATCAGTTCATAGATCTCACATTTTCTGTGAATATGATCTATTAATGAGCAAAATGAACCAATCGCAAAGGTAGAATGACAAGAACTCAGACTCCTTCTCAGTATCGTAACCAACCACAGATTTCCACACGAGTCACATGTTTTTGATGTTTCTTGTGACTGACTTTGCATCACAGTAACAGCTAAAAAAAATAATGAAAGAATACCTGGACTGTTTTCAAAATCATTAACAAGCTGTTATTTATTCGTTTTCTTTCAGCCTGATTGTTTAACATTGTTTTTAAATATGATTTGCATTGCTGGTATATGTTTTAATGTCAGGTTTTTGATAATTGTAAGAAATAAGCAAACACTCAAATAAAATAATAAAATAATAATAATAATAATAATAATAATAATAATAATAATAATAATAATAATAAGCTGTGCTTCATTTGTCTCACAATGGCAGCATTGTTTTCTGAGGTACTGCACAAGCATGTAAAACACAACAGGGAATGTCTGCAAAATACCCATCCCTGTTGAAGCCCGTAAGACTGAAGTTGAGAAAAGAGTACAAGTATGTCCAATTAAGCAATTCATTGCAGCTCCATAAGAGACCTATTGTTCACTTCTCCCCCTCTGTCCTCTCAAAGTAATTTGAGTAAGTGATATAATCTTTCGGACTATCCAAACAGATTGCATTCAGATTAAATATGAAAACTTGATTTGGTCGCTTGGCAGACACGGTCGGAATGTTTTTAATAAGGGAGGCGTTAACATTTCAACCGCGTCTGGAATTAGGCACTCGTTCAAACGCTGGAAACCTGTTTTTCATTTTCCTTTCAGCAGGAAGACATTGTTGGATGTCACTGCTCAGGGACTGTATGAACTTAGAGAACACAATGTTTTGGGTTTTTTTATGTTGTTTTGTTTCTTTTGCATTACTGCGTCCATTTTCACTCATCCTACTGATTTGTGTCACTTCCCCTGGATCAAGGAAATGTGGTGCTGTAAGATTAATTATTTAAAACCTGAATATATTACATTTAGATTACATTTAAATACAAAAGAGTATCTATTCCATTGACAAGTTTCATCAAATGAAAGTTATACTCTTAAAAAAAAAAAAATGTCACGATCCAAAAAAATATGTATCCTTTAATTAAAATACATATTATAACCTTTAAATATACATTTGGCTTCACTTCAATTCCTTTGAAATACAAATATATGCAATATTCTATTGTATTAACACATGCACTATTTTGTAATAACAAAGTTGGTTTAAGGTTTGTATGCGCTTGGGTTTGTTATGGAAATACAATTTTGCAAAGGCACGGGTGTCAAAAATAAAATTCCTGCATGCATCCTGTATCTCTGTTGAGTCATTGCTATGCAGTGTACATGCGGTTGATGTAAGGCTTGTACAAATGCTTCTAGGACTAAGAAGGAGCCTTGGTCCCGCCCTCCAGCAATGCAATGTTATCATCTCCCTCTGTTAGTTTGACATGCTCTAACAATGACAACACAAACTGGCCTTGCATAAGCAACATTCCTTGCCTTCATTTTCTCTCTACCTAAACACGCACAGTACATAGGTTTCATGTGCTAGAATACAAAGAGTGCACAGTTGTAGTGCTTCCATTTTAGTATACCCAAATGATCCAATTACCCAAACCATGGCCGCAGCATTAAAATTACACTTGGATGAGAGACAGCAGAACAGGTCTAAATGAGTGCTGACTGTTATACAAACATGTATGTTTTTCTTGTATTATTATTATTATTATTATTATTATTATTATTATTATTATTATTATTATAATCAAATGGAGCAAATCCAGAATGCAGGGATTAACTGAGCTCTTAATCTTTCTAACAGATTTACATTTTTCAGTCAAAGAGGCTATTGCAGTCCTTCTCTGATGTAGTTTGGACCTGCATCAATCAGGTCAAATGTATCCTCATAAAAACATTACTTCAGCACAATATAGCATTATGTGGTGAATGGAGGCAAAATCATGATTCGGTAAGGTAAATTGAGGTTGACCACAATTTACTCTAGTAAAATATCCTGATTTAAACCTACACTAATGTACATCACAGTTAATCAAGCAAAACTCTGAGTGCAGCAGTGTTGGAGGTATAGTGCTCCACATAACCTCCCAAGAAGCCCCACTAACTAAAAAAAAGAAATCCTGAAGCATTTTGTTGAACTTATAAAACTGCTATATTTGACAAAGAATACTTGCTGTGCTTTCACACGCAATGCACAGTGTAAGGTGCTATAAAATAAGCTCAAGGGACGTGACAGAGTGTGTCTGCTCAATCATGAAAACACTCTATGTGCTTCGGTCACTTTACAATGAGTTATCCACAGCTTGCCATCGTCAAACAATATGACCTTCCCATCAGCTTTTAGTTCTTGCCTAACAGCAGGTCCTAGCAAGATGGAGGTACAAAAATCTGGGGTGAGTTAAAAGTGCCAAAAGGGTGGTGTGGTTGTAGAAGCTCTACACGCTTGGGTTGTTTAAAATGCTTCTTCATGCAATCCAAAGACAGTTAAAAGTGTGGTGTGAAAGCAGCTTTAATATCAGGAGAGTACTGCCCATGGGATCCTGTCTCCACCAGGGAAAGTGCAGTTACATTACACTAGGGTTGTTGGGCTATTTTGAATCATTGTACTCATTCTAAGAGTGCAGTGAAATGAAGCCTAATACTGTAGACTGATTGATCAAAGCACACAAAAACCGCCCAATAGCAATAATAGATTATGTCTTGCTGCAAAAACATGAAGAATATAGACTCACAGTTTACCTGGAGCAGTTGGTCCTATCATCATTTTGCAGATGGTTTACTGTACTGAGTAGGTGTTTTTTACTGATTTGTCAGTGTGTCAATTTATTCTGTGTCTCCACTAACGTTTTGAAGGTCAATTTTTTTTACCAGACAAGCAGTTTGAGATATGCAGCAAAGCATTGTGTATACAGAGCTAATATGACATACATGACCAACGTATCATCAGACCCAAGGCTGTGTATTGCACAATTGATATGCAGCAAACTTTTCACAGTGGCATGTTTTCTCAAATATAGTTTTAATTAAAGAGTAGCCTTCAGCTCAAATTAAATGAATATCACAATAACTCTAGCCTTTGTAACTAAGAATTGATTCCGTCCAACTGCAATCAGTATTTCAGAAACAAAGAACTGGCTCTGGGATAGCTCAAGTCTCAGCAACCTCACTTCAAACAACAGTCGCCCAAGGACACACTTATATTAAATAACATTGGCCAGCTTCATTAATCCACTGCTTTATTAAATACAGGCGCCTGATTGGAGGACTGCAATATAACACTGCCTCTAATACAAAGCCACTGTAGCATGACTGCCAGACTAAGTCTGTTTAACTTTACATACAACACATCAAAGATGCTGGCAAAGCTGTCATTGGCTCATATATGAAATCACCTGAAAGCTTTCCAGACTTTCCTTGTTTGTTAGCTGTGAGAAAATGTGTGATCATCCCAAAGTCTGCATGCCTGTGTTATGACCCGAAACTAGCCTTAGGATAAATAGTTCATTGCAATCTGAGTTAATACTGTACCTAACTATACCTACAATAAAAACAAAAAACAAACTAAGATTTTTTTAAACCAAAACTTGAATTATTATTTGTTTATTTAGCAGACGCCTTTATCCAAGGTGACTTACAGAGACGAGAGTATGTGAACAATGCATCAGCTGCAGAGTGACTTACAACAACGTCTAGCCCAAAAGATGGAGCACAAGGAGATTAATTGGCTTGCTCAGAATTGGAGACCTCCTGGATACAAGCCCTTTTCTTTAACCGCTGGACCACACAGCCTCCACCAGCTGAAATCTTGACTGCAGTTGAGCTGAATTCTTAGTTACAAAGGGTAGTGTTATTGTGATATTCATTTAGATAACAATAATCATTTTTATTATACTTTTTATTATTATTATTATTATTATTATTATTATTATTATTATTATTATTATTATTATTATTATTACTTTACCAGGCAAACTGAAAATCTGGTGTTTTCAGTTTGGTCTACTGCCAAGACTGCTGTGGCCACTGACTGTGTACGAGGTTTCCTTGACAACAGTTGAGAAGCTGGAAGCTTTGATCAGTTCATACGTCAGGAAATGGTTGGGAGTTCCACGCTGCCTCAGCAGAGGGGGACTTTATGGTAAAGGAATACTCCAGCTAGCAATCTCTGCTCTAACTGAGGAGTCTGCGCCAAGGTCCAACTGGAAATGACATTAGTAGATTCACGTGACAAATGAATAAGGGAGGCAGCACCTGTGTTGAAAACTGGAAGAAAATGGATGGCAAAGAAAGCTATGGAAGATGTTAAGGCTGCACTTCGAATCGAAGATATTTTGGGGCAAGTTCAACATGGAAAAGGAGGTTTTGGTCTCAGTTCATCTCCTCCTACATGGCACAAGGCAAGCCCGGCTCAACGGAGAAAGCTGGTAGACAATGAGGTGCAAAAGCAGGAGGAAAGGATCAAGTGTGTAAAGGCCGTTTCCCAGGCCAAGCAAGAATGGATGACTGTTATACAGGAGAATGGATGAGATGGAAGAATGTGGAACAATGCAAGATCGGCTGGCAAGACCTATGGACAATGGAACAGAGCAGGATCAGTTTCCTCAACAGATCAGCATATGATGTTCTCCCATCACCACAGAACTTAAACCTTTGGGTGGGTGAGGATCCCTCATGTCCTTAGTGTTCATTACCTGCAACATTAAGGCACATTTTGACAGGATGTAAGGTGGGTCTTATCCAAGGATGGTTTACTTGGTGCCATGACCAGGTGCTGCGATGTTTGGCCTTAAAAGATTGGAAGACAAGCGTAACCTGACCAATAAGTTGCCACCAGTTCCATTAAAGCATTACACACAAAATACAATATTCCTCCATCCAGGAGAGCAATCACCAAGAAAAGCTGTTAAAATCAAGCCTCTCTCAGGACAACTGGAAGCTGCTAGAGACTGGAAGATGCTGGCAAATGTTGGTCAACAGCTTATTTTTCCACCTGAGATTGCCACCACTAACCTTTGACCAGGCATTGTCTTATGGTCTGGATCAGCACGCCTTGTTCATCTGGTAGAGTTAACAGTGCCATGGGAAGATACTGTGGGTGAGGCGTATGAGAGGAAGAAACTTTGGTATGCTCAACTAGTTGCTGAAGCAGAACAGTGAGGATGGAGAGTCCGAGTTTCCCAATGGAGATGGGTTGTCGAGGATTTGTGGCACACTCTACAACCCGGTTTCTCAGAGACGTCAGGTTCAGTGGCCAAGAGTTGTGTCGCACAGTGAAGAATTTATCGAAAGCAGCAGAAAGGAGCAGCAACTGGCTGTGGTTGAGATGGAAATATTCTAGATTGGGATCTCAAGCACAATAGAAAGTAAGCAACGCCGATGTACAGGTAAGTAAGCTGGGCTGAGCTGAGTGGGGGATGGCGGAGGGTGATGCTGGGACGCCAGAATCACTGTTGAGCCCTCTTGAGGTGTCATGGACTAGTCAACGAAAAACAGAGGATTGAAGGTGCCCACTTGAAGACCCCAGAGATTTATCCTACTTAGCTCAATCCAGACGGTTGTCATGCTCACACTAGTTTACTGCAAAGCTACATCTTAGTTGGTGCTTATCTTGGAGAGAGCCAAGTTCAAATCAACATGAAGTTCAGCATCTACTGTCATGTAATGGAAATCTTGCACCAATGATGGGTGGTTGTTATTCATCACAGAAACCGTCTCGGATTATGCTTTAGATGCCAAAACCCACAACATCTAAAAAAACAGCTTTAGCAAGAACAAAGTGTTTGAAAACAAGAAGACAACAGACAATCACATTTGACAAGATTACAATAGGAAAATGCCTAAGGCTAATTTGAGACAGACTAGTCTGCTATATCATTTACAGTATGTGTAAAAGAGATCTGAGTGTAATGGTCTAAAGATATGGCGAGCAAAGAAGCCAAGAAAAAAAAAAAGTCTCAACTCTCCTGGGGGTGCTTATGAAAGGACAGGAACCCGTTTAAGGCTTTCCCATATGTGACTTTATTTCCTTTAGTTCAGCTTGAGGTGTTGCCGTTTTATCTTTCATGGTTACTCTGAAAATCCTAGAGAAAATTTAAAACAAGTGGGTGTTGCTATAGTGACAGTGCATAGACTTAAATCACCATTGTTCCGTGTGAAACTGAAGATCACCTTTGACTGAATGGTTCTGATTGCTTGCCAGGTTCTTCCAAGCATTTAGTCAGAAATTCAAATCGATTAAGTTTAAATCTGGTTGAGCAATGGAAAGAAAACGTGTGTTGACCAGTTTTGACATCTTTCCAAAAGACAGAGACATAAAGCGAAATTTTAATTTAAATATGTCCTAATAAAAGTTTCAAGCCTACAATTAGCCTGTATGTGATTGATGATGTTTTATTAAAAAAAAAAATGAGTTGATTTTTGAGGTGAAAAAAAAACATGCTGCATATCTCCCTGTACTGTAGATTGTAGAAAGCCACTTGTTCAATTTATTTTTCAATACTATTTGTAAGATACAATAGCAAAAAATAAATAAACATTGTTTAAAAAAATAGATAACCATTTTGGTGGGAAGTCTTTGTCAAAGTCTTTCTTGTCTGACAAAGACTTCTCGTTGAAACTTATGACGAGTATAATTCAGGTGAACTGTATATATTAATGTTTAATATTAATGATTAAAAGAACAATGTAGCATGTTATAGATAGGCTAAATCTGATTTACACCTTTAGTTATACAGGAGGGAGTGATGTATTGTTTGACCTTCCTGCGCTCTAGCGCCAAAATAAGAGCTGTATATTTGAATGAGATAAAGAGTGGAGACAGAAAGGTGTCATATAAAGATCATGGCATCGGGTTTCCGGTCAGGTTCATATATTTAGAGTTTGTCGAGTTGTTATCCAAGATGGAAATGTATTTAATAACGCAGGGAGAGTGAGATAATTGATACGGTGCATATAAAAAAAGAAAAAAAAAAAACCCTGTTTAGCTTTAGTGTTGATTTGGGTTTGATCCAAAACTGAGAAGATCCCTGTGAGGTGAATTTCCTAAATTCCACTTTTTCTTTTCTTCCAATGTGACATACAGACCCATGTACCTTAGAAACAAAGGATTAAAACACATCTTTAGCAATTACCTGTCCATTAAAGTGAAGTCTAGAGCTATAGTATTTTTTATGTTTAAAATGCTGCTTTCATATTCTACGCTCCTCTCTCTTCAGCTTTCATTGCAGGCAGTGGATCCTATTGCTCCATTCTCTTTTGTTTGCCACAAGATAATGAACAAACCACTTAAAAGATCTCTCTCCTTATCTCTCGCTCCTTTAAAAAAAGAAAACTGGCACAATAATGACATCAGCATTTCTTATCTGAGCCACACCCAGTCATGTCTGAGAAAACAAGCTGTCAGAGAACCCTGTTTAATCTGCATAGCAACTACACATAGCGCGATGAAAAATGAAATGGTGTGATAAGACATGCATGCTTAAAATACCATAAACATTGAAGGCGTAAGCTATTGTAGGGCTCAGCACACCGCACAAAGCTATATTATCTTTAGATGTTGTCTGCAAACAGCATGTCTTGTACTGTTGATTGAAGCAGTATATATCAGTGGGCACAGCCTCCTTGGCCATTTCTGTGTCATATTGGAACAGAGCACCTGCATCAGTCTTTCACAACATTGTGGCACGCTTGCTCATTGTGCTTGAAAGCAGTTCCCAAGTGTAGGGTACCTGGTCTATGTGAGACAGTACCACAGGGAGTATTAGATAAAGATAGATGGCAAGAACTGTATTATAATTCTGTAATTCTGGAGGAGTGCATAAAAAAGAATGCAACGCTCAAGCTTTTTCCTCTAAAAGCACCCATTCTCTATAAAAGACTGCAAATCATTATTTGTGGATCTCTGAGATGAAATGCACAATCACAGAAATGTAAAAAAAAAAAATGAGACATTCTCTCCCGATACCCTTCTATCTTATAAGAAAGTGTTTTTTGTACGGCTCGAGGCAGAGTATCCCTTATGAAACAAGCTAGAGGACGCTGTACTAAAACACTCACCTTCCAGTTTCACCTTAAACATCACACTCCTACAGAACTGTGCACTCAGGGGTCTAAAGGGGGTCTCAGCAGCAGAGCTCCAGTCCCTGCGATTCAGCACGATGAGGAGTGCACAACTCCTCCTCAAGCCAGGGCCACGCTGCTAGCAGGCTGAATCCCCAGGGAGTGTTTCTGTCAGGATCCCAGACAAACAGTCCTGGCGTACAAACAGGTCAATGGATAAAAGTGTTTGCTCTGCCTAGCAACCGGATGCAAGGCAAACGTGCCAGATAAAATCTTCATGTTCAAAAGCCACAGATCCAGAGGCACAACATGGCTCTCCTGACAGACACCGCAGGGGGAAAAATACCACTAATAGCAATTAATATTACTAATGATTACGCTCTGTGCCAAAACCTCTTATCAGGATGAAACCAAATGTAGCTATTTAAAAGCAACCCTATATCACCCTGAAGAATGCAGATTGCATACAGATCGTGTAGTTTGGCACACAAAGCAGATTGCTTTTGGGGAGCAATTGTATCAACAGACATACTGTAGTGATTAAATAAAGATCTGAGGGAATTTGATACACATTTTTTTTGTTCAATGCACAGTAACTGAAACATAAATGCCTTTCTCAACTTGCATGAAAATTCATATGCACACCTGTAAAGAAAATTTTGATGCCAATGGGCAGACAGACAAAAAGAAACAATGTAGTATGCATTTCATAGGAGCCAATGATGTATACTATTGTACTATTAAATTGAGCCTGATCATGTTTCAAAAGATTTACAGCCTTAACATAAAGTGTGGTGTTGGGGTTTTAGTTTGACTGCTGCATTAACACCAAACAGTTATCTAAAAATGACAAACAGAACTACAAAGCAGGATTGTGCCAAAATCATTTTGTTTCTACTCATTGCCACCTGGCACGTGCATTGCAAAAAATTGAAATAATTTGTATAAAGAGCAGTTTCTGGTCTAATTTATTTAATAAATGGCGACTGACCATTTTGTGCATTAAAGTATCACTTCATGTCCATCAATAATCTGGTTTTATTCCAAAAAATCAGCAGGGATTCCTAAAACACCTTTATCTTTATCCGTGGTATTTGGGTGCCTGTGGATGAGAGACTGCACTGTAGAAAATGAGGGGATCTGATGAATTCATGTTAGTGCCACGTGGCATTATGATCCACAAACCAGAATAGGTTCAAATGCCTGTCTTTTTAGAAATCAAACTACCCTGGGATTTATGGCACTGCATGCAAGCAGCTAAACTGAAGTTAGATACAGCTCTTAAAAAAGCAAGATGGGCTGTTTCAAGAAGAAGAAGAATGCAGCCCATAAACAGGTTAATAAAATTCATGCTGAAGGCATTAAAAAAAATGATGTCTGTGGTGATCTGCCTGAGAAATAACTCTCGAAAATGCAGGGAGGTCAATTGTTACAATACAGAAGATTACGAATTGTGTAATAATACATTTCTTTATTTCTGCTTCTCCATTGAGTGCACTGTTTTTTCTGCTTTCTTTGTGCTGTGTTTGGTGTTATTTATTATATTTTATACAGAAGCAATAGGCTGATGAATTGAGTTAAAAATCTATTTTAGGAACACTTAGTTAAAGGATCACATATAAATCGCCATTTTTGTATCTATAAATAGTTGACTTTCTAACAATGTTATACAGTTCTTTGTAATCACAACAGGCTATGGCATTGTGTTATTAGAACATGTACACCTTATAATTACTTTATAACATGACATGCAGCAATACAATAGTAATATTATTGTTGGAATAACCCCTCTTTTCCTTGTTAATAATCATCACAACATTTACTAACATTATATTATAATTGGATCCTTTAAACTAACGCTGTTAGAAAGTTGTAGAGAGAGATGACATTTTCAACCACTAACTGTCATTCACTTCTGTTAATGTATTTATATATTTTCATCTAAAACGCTGCTGTGTGTTCTGATGCTAGGGTTGTTAGGGGTTCATTTTCTCATACAAACCAACCCTTATGCAAAATCATTGTTTCAGCTGTTGTCCATGGGGTTGGCAGAAAATGTTAAAACATGTTGGTTAAAGTCTTGAATGTTGTTTTAAAACCATGGTCATTTTTTTTCCACTATACAACATAAGTGGTTCAATCTACTAAGTACAATAAAAGAACATGGAATTGTTTCCAGACTGCATGCTGTATAGAAAAAAATAAATAAAACATGCATTAAAGGCCAACATAAATAACACAAATGAAAATAAGTACACTGACAGAGACCACATGGTCTGAACACCAACACTCTGGCAATAAGATGATCATTGTGCTGTGCCATGGGCACCCTGCAGTCCTCAAGACTCTGAACCCTTATTGCCTGCTGCTCGTGAACTCCAACATGTTACCATGCGATCCCCTACTGAGCAAGAGCGCCACCTGTGCAAAATTAGTGCTAGTGTGAGGCAGTTCTGTGGTCTGTACTGATAAACAGCCTGCGGAGTGAGATCATACAGTAAGAGACGGACAGAGCCTCCTTATAGTTTGATTTGTGGCCAGTTTGGTTTGGCAGTGGGCGTGTGTGCTGGCGCTGGTTCAATCTTCTGTACCAACTTGCCTCCCTATCTCCGTGCCCATGGTAATATCAGTTACACAGGTGTCATGTGATAGTGATAGTACGGTGTGGGCTTGCGACCGGAGCATCATTCAGACAGAGGTATTCTTTTTTCAATTCGATCTGCATATTTTATGCTCCTTCTGCTGAACAAGCAGAATGGGCTTCGTGAGCAATGAACCGGGGACCCTTCCACAAATGTTAATTTAATACCGATCACTGTCACGGTGCACCTGAGCACACATGTCTCTAAGGGTTATTTAGAAGGCTTTTGCAAGTTCTGACTTTGACATCAGAGACAATATCTCGTTTCTGGAGACACTTTCAGTTAGGATTCCGTTATAAGTGATAATATTAATCATGCAATTGTGTATATTTTAACATTCTTCATGCTATAGCAAAAAAAAAAGGATTTCAAAAGTATCAGAATTGTAATTATGCTTTGCTATTTCTTGGTAACTGTTAATAGCATAATCAATAACACGTTTATACATTGACTCTACAGTGTGGTACTTGAAAAATAATGTATGGCTAAGGACCAAACAATCTTCAGCCAAGAGAAAACGGGCACTGGCGATAATAACGCTAATAATGGGTGAGGTAAAGAGTTGGTGTAATTCACACATTAAGATAAACCTTTCAAATGGTACAGCTGTCCTTAAGGAGTTATTACTTATTGTAAAGGTGTCATCCCAGCTGTGCTTTTACTGGCACAGCACATAGCAACGTGTAAACCATACAATACTAGCAACAAGCTTCCAGAATGCTGTTCATTGCATTCTTTCTTGTATACATCTCCTGCCTATGGCACAGTCTTGGTATATAATTACTGCAAATTGCATAAAGGTTAGTCACTTTTAAAAGCAACCATGATTGGTGGTTGGCTTGCATTCTGTAATCAATTCACTGAATTTCTAAATGGTACATAGGTTGCCTTTGTTATATTACCTGCAAACTTGCCAGAAAAAAAGAAAAAAAAAAGTCAGGTGTCTAGTATACATTTGCTGAAAGCTATAGCAGGTTAGAGCTCTACAAAGAGAGGTAACCCTACAGAGAACTGCAGAAAACGAGACGTCAGCACAATATCAGCGGATCCTTCCAGGCCATCAACACAGCTTGTGATATATACACACACACACACACACACACACACACACATACATACAATTACAATACAAAAAAAAAAGGTTCCTTAGTAAATTTCAACCAACTTGGACAAGTAGTTCTCTAATAATAATCTACCACTGAACTGTAGGCATCATTAGCGAAGGGGATAAACAGGTACATGTATTCTGTGATACATGTTAGATAAGAGAACCATTATGTAAAGACTTCTTGTTTCAGTCCTAATTTTCTTCTGTTATTGAATTATTACATTCACCAAGATGACAGGGCCTGTTGTATATCTCATCCATAGACACTGCCTCCAAGAAACAGAGCAACCCAGACCAACATGTGTCATTTTGGCTGGGAGGCGCCAACAACTTCCAGTATTATATATGTTTCTTATGATGCCAAGCAATACAAAGTGAATTGCGTTTTGTGGTTGTCTAGTTTTGCACACAGCAAGGATTTTAGTTTGATATCTTTACTAAAGGAGACACCGGAAGCATTCTGAAGACTGACCATGTGCAACCCATTGAATTACTATGGGGATGAAACCATGCATGAAGCTGAATGACAATTATCTGCTGATCCTCTACATCGTAAATGAACTGCACAACTGAAACAACATTCGATGTGTGCCATTCCTCATTCCTTCTCAAAACTGGCACTGCACATGTCTTCTGTGTAAGAAGAGCCAAGGCAATGTACCAGGGGTCTTAAAAGAGATACTGCCATAATCTTTTTATATTACGGAAGGTATGTGTCATTTCGAATTCATAAATTAAATGTATGTTCTGTTGTCGGGTGAAACGTGATAGTTTGCACAGTACAACAAACTTCACAGTGAAGCATGCTGTTCATCTAACACATCGTCTGTGATCCGCGCTCCCCCATCTCAGGAAAGAAATGCCTTTGTCTCCGTGCCCGCTGCAATTCATTTATTTCCCCTTCTGTCTGAAACTATTTCACACCGCTTGAGCTGGCTTTCTCCTGTACAAAAGAGCTGTGCGCAGTATGATTACAGAAAGAATGGATTATTATTATTGCACAAATGAGGAGCCCAGTCCAGGCATCTGAGAACCAGCTGCTCAGAGTTAACCCTTTCCTCTTTGTCATTATTATTGTTTCTGTACAGGCAGTTGTATTAACCTTGAGGAGAAGTGAATGAAGGGGCTATTGACGCAATCTTAACCCCATTCTTCAAGATGTTTATTTGTTAGGACAGGATGCAACAGGCAACATTAATGCCAATTACAGTAGATTGGAATAATTTCCTTACCATGACTTTATAGAATTCTGTACTTTAAAGGAACACTAACTAATACTTTGTCTTTCGATTCTTCATTTTTTTCTTTCTGTGTGTTACTAGTACATTTGCTGTAGGTCACATGTTATGATTGCTGCTACAATAATGGAGAACATTTTAACACAGGAAGTGATTAGGTACCAGGAGGCAGCATCAACTCTTTTTAAAGCACAAGCAAGAATGGCACATCTGAGTTAAGCTAAAGCACTCTAAAAGCACAGTAAAGTTTGGTAAATGCATGGTATAAGCATAGTAAAACCAAAGCAACCTGCACAATTACTGTGTAAATTCACCGGGGTAAACTTTAAAAAAGGAAAAAGTAAAGACATGAACTTGATTTGGTTACTCTGCTTGTGTTATGGAAGGAGTGCTAATCCCAGTGTTGTTTTGTTTTGGTCTTAGGCAATGTGAGCATGGGGGTTCAATTTCAGCCTCTCCGTTATTACATTTCACTCCCTGCCCAAGCAGGAATGAGATTGCACTGCTTTTTCTGTGACCCAGGTGGTTCCATAATTATATCCATTCATCAGAGCATTCAAGGTTGAGCTCAGCGAGTTGCAATTCACAAAAGGATTTTTTTTTCTGAAATACAGTTTGATCTGAATAGTATCTTTCAAAAGATTTGAAATGCCACAATCAGCATGGGCTATTTAATTTTCCCCCGGATGTACAGTATTTATCAGACCAAAAACCCTCTTGAACATACTTCCTTTTCTGGGCCACTTTTGCTCAATTTAGTGGTCTTGATCCTAAATAAAGTTATGACATTGAATAACTGCTTATCAAAAAATTGCATGATAACACTTAGATCAATCAACAGCCAAGTGGCATGGTGTAATATACAGTAACCCCATTAAATATTTTACCTTCTGAGGTAACAGAGTGATCTACAATATCACAAGCAGATTATCTTACAGAACATTACAGAACATTGCTGGTGCAACTTTGAAATGACATCTCAGTGTGCCTGCCAGAGTTCAGCACAGAAGCTCCAGGGTGTTGGAGTATGGAGGTGTTTAACAATGGGGGGGGGGGGGGGGGGGGGGTGTTCTTGGAACAACATTCCCAGAATCAGGAAGCAACCTGTGCCAAGCGTAGGATCTCATTTTTCTTTTTCATCTTCTCCACCCTGGTGAGTACAAATCCACCATTGTGCTCATGTGGGCGTTGTGTCACAAGTGCAAAACTGGATTTAATAAAACAAGGAAGTTCAGCTCAGCTGGAGCAAACCCAGGGGATCTGAACAGAAGAATTGGGGATAAATAAACATGTACATAGAAGTTTTACAAAGCTTCACACATAGACACAGAAAAACAGTATTTTATAAATGCAACATGTCATTTCATTGGATGCATTGAATTGAACTATTGTGTATAGAAAGAACAGCATAGCAAAGCTATATAATGCCCTATAGAAGAAGCTTTCAATATCTAGTAGCAGCACATTTGTCCCTATTCATTCAAACTTATATGGAACCCCACATGAACGCAGAAAGCTCATACTTATTTTCAAAAACATTATTAGCCAGTCTCTTGAAAAATGTGATTGGACATAGTGTATCTATAGGACAGGGACAGAGTGTGATATGTTTTTTGACTGAACTCAGATCTTCAGAAGCTTGCTTTCAGAACAGTTCTGGTCAGGTAAATGTTGTTTAATGCAGGAAGAGTTCTGTAACTGGATTGGAAGAGTTTGCTGCATTGTGATACACAGCTTTAAGCTATGTTTATGCTGCTGGCAAGACTGTTTCAGGGCTGTTTGTGTTCCTTGTCATCACTGGTAAAGAAACATTGAGACAATCTCCAGACAAGGTGATGTCATTATTTACGCCACGCTCAAGGCAGTGTTTGTTTGACAGCTGGACGATTCAGAAAGAAAATAATAAGCTCAAGAAACACTTGCAAGTAATCTCTCCTTGTCCACTAGAGGGAGCCATGCCACTTAATGCTACCACCTTGTGAGAGCCGAGGGAAGTGCATTTGACACCCTTGCATACAAAACATTACAAATCTTAGTGCATCCTATTATCTCGCTTTGAAACTATACCAAGCCTGTTTAGAGGGGGCTCTGTATTTCAAAGTTATTTTTATGGGGTTATTAAACGTTGCCTTACAAGGTATGTCTGGCATCTCCACTTATTTAAAATGACTTAACTTTGAAACTTTGAAACATACGCAGAAATCTCAGCTGTGCTATACTGAGTCTAGCAAATCTGCTTCCCTGTACTATTAAGCACTTTGAATTAGAAATAGATATTTTCACAAGGAATAGACACATAAGCAACCAGGCCTTTACCTGCACCTGTTAACACAAGATAAAAACGTGTTGCAGTTTCTGTGCTTGCGGTCCCTTTAGGTGTGTACTAGTAAATGATGCATGCCGTCATATTTCAATAGATGCTCTTCAGGGAAAAACACAACAAAACAAAACAAGGCACAGTTAACTTTTTCAGGCTGCAGTGTTCATAAATTAAGCTGCTTGATTCAGACATGTGAAATGAGCTTGCTGTATGTACAGTGCATCCAACCTAGATCTCCAGTGTGGAATAAAACCAGCCTAGATGTTTTAGCAGCATTGCTCTTTAATGTAGAGCCCCCCCACCAGTCATTCTGTTCAACGACAATTCTTCTAATTTTGTCAAGGCTGATCCTTTTAAACCTTTGTGCCATTAAGCAGTTAGCATGCATTTGAGATAATATCTGTCAGTCTGAACTGGTGTGAAACTGGCGTGCAGCATTTAGCTTTCAGTCTGGAGTCTGGCCAAGTCAGCTAAGGCCAAAGTAAGCTTCATAAAGCAACACTGAAAAGATCTGCTTGACGACTTGAGAAAAGCAACACGCCTGTCTACCTATTATAATTAGCTTTAAATGAGCTATTAGAATTCCACAGAGTCAGGTTACAAATATCTGTTTGAAATGCAATTCAATAAACAATTCAAGTAGCGCATGTTTATCAGCTCCAAGCAGATCAACAAAAGGAATCTGCGAAGATTATTTCCTAACAAGCCTTATAAACATTCATAGAATACACATGAGACAAAATAGAGCTGCAACCGAATTAATGAGAGGAATGTGTAAATCAAAAAAATATATACAATGAAAAAGCCATTTCCTATTTAATGGTTTCTAAAACATGGATTTTTTTTTTCTCAGCTTTATTTCCTTAACCTTCAAAGAAGAATACGTGTCTGTAACAAGCCCTTGGATTACATTTTAATTGTACATGCTTCATTTCATTATAGCTGCCGAACAGCTATCAGATAATATGATAGCTGTGTGTAAGAATTCTGTATAGTGCACACAGTGCAAAAAACAACAACAAATCACTTATCTTAATAAGAGTACTTTGCTATTTTGTTTAAAGATGCTACTGTATATAGATAGCAATGTCATAATTAAGAGCAATTCAGATAGACTTATTACAAATTCTTAACATGTATTAAATTAAATAATTGGGTAACACTTTAGATTAAGGTGATGCTTATTAATGTTTTACACATATATACTATATGCTTAATAACCATGTTATAGAGTGTTAATAAAGCATTATAGATGGTTTATAACCATGCAATAGCCATAGACAGAATTACATTTAAACATTCCAAAGAACAATTGGTGACTAAAAACTGCCCCTTTATAAAACTGTATTTCAGTTTATGGCTATTGCACGGTTATAAACCATATATAATGCGTTATTAACACTATATAACATAGTTATTAAGTATCTATTATATATTTCGAAAACATGTGTACAAAATTGATAAGCAGCACCTTAATATAAAGTGTTACCAATAAATGAGGACTGCTTCTATACTATATTAATCCATTGCAATTATAAAAGCTGTTGCTCCATCTTCCAATTCTCTGCCTTCCATATTTAATATATTTTATAATCAAGTTAGGACAAAAACAAGAACTGTATTGTGGCTGTAATATATATATGTCCTTGAGTTCAGAAAGCTAATACAGTATGATGTACAGACTTTAATATCTGTAGGAATGGGAAGGCACTAGCAGGGAACTAGCAGGTTGCACTGCACATTTCTCTGGCTTGTGACACAAAGTGGCAGCCTAATCTGCCTTGAATATTATATATAGTTGACTGTGGGAAACTATTTATTCTTTAGAGCTACAGATCTACTGTAGCTCAAAGTAACTGGGTTGAATTCAAGCCTGCTGTACAGGGTTACCATTACGTAAAAGGTTTTAGGGCAACTATGTAAATGTGAATCTCAGATTAAGATGAAAAGAAGCTGTATATTTCTGAACCTAATTAAACTTGGTGCAATCAAGCCCCTTGTTATAACACCTCATGCACTATGACATGCATATTGAAGGAGTGTAGGGCTTGTTATCTATAAATCTAGCTGTGACAAACCATGCTTTAGGAATAGTGATTCATTTGCATAATGATTTACTGCAGAGAATTAGAATCTTTACTCAGATTATGTCCTTGAGAGAACCCTACTCAGACAAAATAATTTCTAATATCTTCAATGATGCATCATTAAGACGAGCTACCTGCAGTACAGCGCCAGCCTTGCAGGCACTTTAAAGGGTTTGAGATGACTGGTTTCTCTCTGTAGGAAGCAGATGGCTGGATTATACACTTCAGATGCAGTGTGCGACCTAGCTGTGAATTGATTTTCAGAGCCACAGGGCCCAAAGTGACAGAGTTAGTCTTCACCTAGTAGAAAATGGAACTTTTTACCCGCCCCGAAGGCGAACATGACCAGATTAAGGTGTGTGCCAAATGCACGTGCAAACAGGGGGCACGCTCCCGAGGAACCCTGACAGCTGCCACCAGTGGTCTATCAGGCATTATAACACTGAGTAACAAAGTCATGTTCCAAGATACATCACAGTACCTGTCTGTTCAGTTTCGTGCTGAACGAAATGCACTGATAAATCATTGTAGTCCAAAAGGATGCATGAAGTGGATTGAGAATTCAGTCATGATAGACTGTGCTATGAGTTTTATCTTAACTAAACGCATGAATCTCTTTATTACCCCCAGTCTACATTGGATAATGGTGCTACTTAATTACACTTCTGTTTTAATTAATGCTTCTTATTGAAACTAACAAAATGGGCTGCACAAGCAGCAACATTCATTCACTGATCCTTTCATACAGACAGACAGAGGGACATCCTGAAATCAGGTGAAACATGCATGGGTCCTTTTATAATTGATATATATTATGCATCTTTACCTGCTCTGCATTCTGATAGTTGATCAGTTCCCTCGACTCAGATAATGTCTTTGTTTTTGCATGTTCTCCTCCCACACTGAAGCCCTGTGTGAACAGCTTCAAGGGAAGTGATAGCCCTGCTCTCAGGTGGAGATAACGCATACTCAAGAGGATAAGAGAGGAGGCAGACACTGTATCTCCTTCTGAAGGCAAACAGTGCCGACCTCTATACACCGCTCAGTCTAAAAATAGCATTTCCTAAAAAATAATGCAAACTGAATTATGAACCCACAAGTATGCATTTCACAGTCACAACCCAAGAATAGAATTATATCACCACCTACAGTATTTACTACACAGCATGTGCCACCTGCTAAGTGCTGGACACCCTTTTTAATAATATATTATATTTCTGATATGGTGTATATGGGTCATTTAAAATACATAGCTTTATGATACACATTCTGAATCTTTACTTTAAATATATGAACAATAGATTGATTTTCTTTCCATGTGGGATAATATATACCGTAACAACGTGAGGTCTATTCAATTCATGCGAACATCGGCCAATCACCTATAAATACTGACACCTTTATCAAGGTTTAGTCAAATTTAGTACCTCTTGCATTGAAGGTGAAATATATTGAATGGTGATCAAACTGTTAACAAATCCTTACAAATCGAATTAAATACCAAGTGCATCAGGTACAATACAGTGTTCACATTGTATCATTGCATCTCCTTCAATACCCCCACCCCCCCATCCCCAGAGGAGACTGCAATAAAATGCTTGTTTTATTAGATTTGATCTTAGAATCTGTTCCATAATTGCTTCTGCTGAAGGCCCTGCCAAAAAAGCTAGCACAACCAGGTAATTTATAAGGATATTGAGAGTCACGGTGTAAATTATACTATGGTTTCTACTGTGCCTTTGCATTGACTTCAGGAGAAGGCTTTTAACGCTGGAGGTGTTTGAAGTGTATTCAAGGTAAGTACTAGCTGTAATATATTTGTGTTAAGGGCCTGTGTTTTATAGTGGCAGTGAATATCATCTGTTATACATTTAGAATATAATATATGTCCTTATGATTTACACAGTATTGTTAAATATACCTTATCCTTTATTTCATAGTTTCTCCTTTACTGTATGTTAAAGACAAACAGATGAGCACAGTATGTGTTTGTTTGCTTTTTTGTTCACCGCTTGGATTATATGAGCATGTGTCTCATTTTCTTATTGAGGTTTTGTATTATACAATAAGACTAGCAAGGTTCAGCTGTGTATGTGTTTGCCTTGACATTTTTACTGTACTTGGTGATGTTGGAAGATCTGAGTCAAATTAATTATCTAAAATTGCAAAATCAGGAATTATATGGCTAGGTGATCATATGTTGTAAGTAAGATTAACTATGCTAAAGTGCTGGGGCAAATTAGTGTGCATGCAGAACAATGTATAAGTACTGTATTATGTGCTGCCATGGGGCATCATGAAAACCTAAGCACTTTAAAGAGAGTGCTGGCAGACCCCTGAACCAAGAGTTTATCAAACCCATACCTAACTACAGCACTTCTAATAATAACTGCCTGTAGGCATTAAAGCTGTGTGGAGAGATTTCAGAGAAGTACATATTTTAAATCTGCCAATGAAGCTTGTTAAAATAAGGGCCTTGCAGGTATGAAATTGTTTTCATGCCCAGATTATGCAGCGCGGCAATGCCATTTATAGATAACTGTCTTGGACTTATGACGCATAACAACCTGGTACCTGAAGCCCTGAAGCATGGCAGTGATCCCTCAGCATGCCAGCCGACTCTACATTGCATTCTCAAAACCGAGCTTCTAACAAAAAGGCAGGATTTTTTTATTAGGATTTTTTAAACTTTTTTATTATTATTTTTCTGTCTTCTTATATTATAAAACATTTCAATATATATTTAGCCACTCCCTTTAAACTCCAATAATGCCTGACACACTTCTTGTTTGAGTAAAGGCTTCATTGTGAAGCGAACTCAATGAAAGAATGGATTGCATTAACACTAACTCGCACTCACTAACTGAAGAGGTCCTGCTGGGACTAACTTTCCAATCCACCTTAGACCTCCGGAACTGCAATATCCGTTCAAGTAGGTAGAGGAGGTCACCTGAGAGATATGGAATAGACTTGACTGCATCCTCAGTGTGCTCTGGAAAACAACAGCACTCCGCCACTGTAGCTTTCACACGTGATCATTCCAGGGACTCCAAAGGGCCATTACAGAACTTTTCTCTGCCTACATAGATTAATCAGAATCGATGTAGGATGTCTGTCTTTATTTATCGCCGTTCTGTCATAGTATGTGTGAGTGTTGTACATGAATGCAAGGACAATGCATATATTATATTATAGTCTGCTCCAATTATTGTAATACTATGCAAATGGCATGGACCATTTTGAACAAGAAAACTGTCTAAATGCATGTACTGTATGAGTTGCTTTACAACATATACAGCGCACATTAAGCGGATTTATTTACTGTACTTGGAATTGGAAAATTGCACAGGATGTGTACTGTAGTTATGTGTGGTCTGAATAAAATTACTGTAATCAGATAAAAAAAACTGTACATAAAAGGACTCAAGGACATAGAAAAAAGAATGTCTTATCTTATATTTGGGTTATTTTGAAACAAGTCTTGTGTATACTGCATCCTTCTTTTTACTTTCCTGTTAATGGCACTATAATTGGCATATCACGTTCTTCATCTAGACACTCAATTTTACCAAAGCTAACAAGCAGAACTGGACTACAGACTAGGGACCATTCTTTCCATAGCCTCTAAAGTTAAACAATAAAAACCACTGCATCATAAAGTAAAATCGTAAGAGCAACACCAGTAGAAACTAGACATCCTAACAGCTGTTTTGATATATCATAACCTTTGGGGTTTCAGCTTTGCAGCTTCACCTTTTTTAAAGAGGAAGAGGTTAATCTTAGCTAGTGTGAGCGCGTTTCATCCGAAGCTCTGTTATACTTACAGAAACTGGTGTTTGGGGGCCTCACAAAACATTTTTTTCGATTCTTTTTTCCAATGCTTCAGAAAATCTCGCCTCCCAAATGATTAAGCTCAAAGGCATGCACTTTTATGTTGATCTCCGCACACTTAAAGTGTTTTTTCTTGGCAACACCTTCAGATACTAATATCTTAAGTGTATTGTAAGCACCACACACCTTTGTATATCTTTGCGCCGCGAGAGTGTATTATTTTTAATAATAGCCGAGGGTCTTGATCATTTCCATCTCTCAGAAATGAAACAGGACGCTGCAGAAGTCCAAACATTTAGGTTAGGAGCAAAATGATTCAATCCTGGAGACTGTCTGGAAGAAAGTGTGAAACAAAAAGCTTTGGAGGAACTGTGTTTTGTCTACATAATAAAAGCACACATCTCCTCAGACTTCTGATTTTATAGTAGATACCTAACACTGTGAAGCATTTACGGTTTCTTAAGAGACAGGGATCACAACCTGATCACAGATTGGGGAATGAAATAAATAAAAATGAAAGCTATGTTATCTGCTCTGCAGTATACTGCAACATGTTGCCATAGAGACCCAGTGGCTATAGACACCCAGTCCTACTTTTCATTTCTCCATAATAACACATGTTCAACAACAACAACAACAACAACATGTTATTATTAAGTGCTTCTCATTAAAGCCCTCTGCATGTTTAACACAATCAACAAAAAAACAAATTAAAAATTAAGTTAAAAAACCCTGCAAAATACAATCAAAAAAAAAAAAAAAAAAAAAACATCGGACTAATGAACCCTCGCAGAGGCCAAGCTAAATTAAATCATTGTTTTAATCATGGGCAATTTCATGCCAATGAGTTTGGTTTGTTTATACCATTTTGTTACCATGATGAGAGTTTGGAACACTGGCAAGCTAGTCTCCCTGGCAACTCTGTTGTGTCTGCCAAAAATAGCTATGGTTACATCTCAAATAGTTTCCATTCAAAACAGGGCGTCTAGTCTGCGACAACTGTGCAGATTTAAGGAATAGTCTACGGTTAACTTTCTTAATCCACTACTCTTCACACAACAGCATATTACCAAGAGCCATGCTAAAGAGTTATGAAGATTTGTCTCTGGTTGCATGAAGACATATTTACTGCAGTTCCATCCGCTCAGGCTGGTGGCTCTTTGAACCATCGGCAGAGAAACCAATATCAGCACAGTTTCTTCCTGGTAGAGGTGAGATAACATCCATCTCAGATTTCGTTAGCATTTCCTAAGTTTAATCTCTGCTTTGCACATTGAGGACAGGAATGTACATGGCTTGGGAATGCAGCGGAGAGCACAGTAATGCGGTTTTCCAGTCTTCAATTTTGCAGGATTCTTCCCTCTCTTTCAAACTACAGAACTGAACTCCCTTGTGAATTATGTAACCCCAGTGTTTCATACCTATTAGCAGCAGCGCCTGGAAGTTGTGTAAAATCCTATAAACAACTGTTGCTTTTTCATGTCACCTGCAATGAGAATTACAGTCCCAAGGGCAATGAAAAGTCTCCAGCATTCTCCATCACAGGTTAGTTTTGAAGCACTTCCATGACACAGTACAGATGGCTACACTTGCTACACTATATACACAAGCTCAAGTGTCACTTGTGACACTTAGATAGAGTGTCTCAACCACTGCCTAGCTATCTTCATCCGTGGATAGAAGAATTAGTGTGGCAAAGCAGAGTTCTGCCCTTTATAGATTGGCAAGGGATGGGGTTAAATTCCCCGACCTGCCTGGGTTTATTGTGTTCAGGTGGCTGGGGTTGATTAGAGTAATTAACGATCAATCAGCTCCCAGCCACCTGACATAAAAGGAGGCCTCAGCTTCCCATTAGGGAGAGGAGGGAGCTGAGGAAGCAAGCTAACGGTTGTGCTTGCTGGTTTTTGGTTTACTGTTTTTTTTTTTTTTTTATATTTTCTGATCCAGTGAAGGCCTCGCCGAGCCTGGGAACCTTTTCTGTAAGTTTTGCTTTGTGTTTTATGTTTTGTGTTTTGTGTTTTGTGCTTAAATACCTTTGTTTTGGCCCGTGTGCCCTTTTATTTTGTGCTTTAATTGCTAATAAAAGTATTATTTTTTTTAACTGCATTCTGACTCTGGGCCTCTATTCACTCGCCAGCCTGTCACAATGAGCTATTGTTTAGGCTGGGAGATTGTCATTCAAGAGACCTGCCTGAGAATTTGCCATATTTTTGGAATCACTAAACAGACAGACCATCTTTTATTTTGAACTATGTTTCCTTTTTTTATTTTTAAATATGACCTGAATGCAGTTTTCATTTCTTTAATAATGAAACACTTCAGCACACCATGGGATTATAGGTACTATTACCAGAGTGAACTCAATAGAAGACCACAGAGATTAAAAGATAATATGAAAAAAAAAAAAGATAGGTACAAAAAATAATTAGTCGGACCTAATTTCAAAACGAATACAGAACTTGAGTAATGTCACTTTGAATGCAGTTCCAGAATTTAGGCGGAAAACAACAGACGGACGGCTCTGTCAGATCAAATCTGGCCACTTGAATAGCAGTCGACCATGGGTATGGATGAAATCATGAGGTGTTTGCATGCATGCATTGAAAACACTGAGGCAGTTTGAAGTCCACAGTAAATCAGTACATCAACTGTATAGACAGACTTCCTCTTCTGGGGCTAGATCGCCTTTTGCTAGCTCTAATGATGGAATGATGCACTCAGGCAGAAAAAAGTGGGGGTACTTAGAAAATGTATGTGAAATCTTTTATCTTACTTCAACAGCTATGATTTCTCTACATCTGTAAGATTGTTCCATTCAGTGTGAAGGGGGATCGCATGGAGGTACACCACAGTGAGGAGCATCAATAATGCATTATGTTTTCACATTAATCAACCTAAAGGGAACATTACAGTGTATGTGAAACATGTAATAAAACAAGAAAGTGCATTTAGGAATAACCCTAAAGAAGCAACAATCACTCAGAAACATGACAGCATATTATTTAATACTAGAGAAACTCATAGACTGAATATCAAGGGCTGGAATAAATGACTGAGTAATCTTCAGCCCTGCACGTGTGAGCTGCTCTTTCAAGTTTTTTAATCATACTAATTGGCTGGAAATTCACCTCCTTTCTCAGGTGCTTGGACTAGCTATGCTTCATGCTTTGATTTGTATTTGAGGAAATTCGAGTGCTGCTGAGCTCCACCCACTTGAAAGCACTTCATTATTGGAGGGGTGTGTGGGCAGATAGTGGATTAATCCTTTGACTTTCGTTGCAGAGTTCTGAATCTTGTTCGGAAGAGACAAGCAGAAAATCAATTTCATCCGACAGCTCGGATCTGTGCATCTTGTGTGCAGAGCTTTATTACTGCAAATTGTTAAACAAAAGTAACATTTTAGCGTGCTCAGATAAAATTGGGCCAACAATATTGCCTTACACCAGCTAGGGGGATCAAGGGTAATATTGTGAGATTACTTCTCAGTACTTTCTGCTTTTGAACTGCTCAGTGGACTTTTCAACTGCTGAGTGGACGTGACCAGGTTTCCCAAAGTTGTGATCAATCCTACTTTCTCAGTTGTAGAGTCATTTCAGCTTGGGCATCGTGACTGGTCTGCAACCTTTCCAGAAGACATTCACAATGCACTTTTTTTAGATGGACATGAAAGCCGCAATATGGACAGAACTGTCTGCCAGGAACAGAAAGTAAGCAATCTGTAATGTGTTTGTGTGGTGTTCTTTTTACAAATTCAGTCTGGGGAAAAAAAAAAAAAGACGACGGATAACAACTCTAGCACTCCTCTCTCACCCAATCCATCCTTTCAATGAAGTGGCATTACAATAAAAGAATGGCTGCCAAAATGTCAGAAAAGGCTGGTGCTTGGTGTTATAAAAGACAGGAGTGCCAGCTGCACTTAACCGCCAACACTTCAGAAGAACCCCGAAGAGCAAACACCTCCGAACTCAGGGGACTTTGTTAAGTTTCAATTGCACGGCACAGTAACCCAAGCAAGGATATCTTAAATGCTTAATTGACAACATGACCCATACATTATTGGAAACCTTTCAGAAACAAGGCCTAGACATAGCATAGTTCCCCTCCCTGGAGCCCTTTCTTCAGTTTGTGAAGTATTGAAAATCCCCACTGTTATATTTTCCATTCCCTCATAGACTACTAGCCCTGCTTATAAAAATACAAGCAATGTAAAGCCCAATGTAAATAACATGCATTTATAATATTGGTGACTACACAGTTCATACAATCTGGGTGCTGTTTATTTGACTAATTCCCATCCAGTTTACCGTAAACAAAATTAAGGTCTGTTATTTATATTTCTGCTTCTCCTTCACATAGGCCTTCTAGAGTCCAATTCTTCAGCAACTGAAGGTCAAATCCCAGTGCCATCTGTCTTTATCAAAGCCTCCCTGTAGGGACTCGGGGGATGCAGGTCCAGCAACATTATGGCTAGCCTGTGATCCACAACATGCTGCTGACAAGAAGCAGAATCTTTCAGATAAAGACCAAGGGTAAATATTCAAAGATCTTGTGAATTTTTTCATCTTTCTCGCAGCTCTGCTTGCTCTGCGAATGTTTTGCTTGAAATCGCAAGTGAATGAAATCTAAAAGAGATACTGCAATTATCACAGCGCTGCGGAAATGAATACATTAACGTGAATTAACACAGGAAATCAACCGCAACTCTCACAAGGTATATACCCATGGCAAGTTTTTGCAAAATGTGGACGCATTATTTGGGCTTCATGTGGCCTAGCCCCTGCACCTCTTCAGCTATGAAATAAAAAAAAAAAATTGAGAGAAAAGCACTTGCGAACAACTCGCAAACCCATTTTTTTTCTAATGCAGCATCTATTTTGAATCTCACTCAAAAGTGCAACTTTTCTCGCAAAAAGGACTTGCAGAAAAAAATCTCTACAACTCCCAAAGGTAGATCCGGAGTGTTAATACAGAGTCGCTCTGTGAGTGGAAGGGAAGGCTGTGATTAGGAGAGCATCGACAGAAATGAAGTCCACCACTGAGAGGTTAGCTTTCTTTTTAGTTTTCTTTTTTTTTTTTTTTTTTAATTTTTCCAGTTTTATTTCTATAGCGGTCATACATACTGCACACTGTATTCCAGGAAGCCAAAGAACTGTCAGCGATGAGCAAAGGAAAAGACAGCCTGTCACTGAGACAGGTACCTGACTGCCCCAAGATGTATTTATGAATGAAAACCATGCGAGTGTAGGTGTTGCTTGAGTCATCTCTTTCTCATGCAGAGACCAAATAACCTAATTAAATTATTGTGATGTTTCAACTGTTCGACATCAAAGGTGTTTTAAAAAAAATCACCACTGCCAGCAGAAGCTATTCATATAAATGGATGTGCTCTAGCCAGCACACAAATCAAATTCAGACCTGCCATGTCTACCATATTTCCCAGGTCACAAAACACATGGATAATACATTACAGAAGAATGGCCTGTGATCTTACAGTTAAAAATAGTAACCTTTTAAATTAAGTGTCTCTAATTACTGTGTATTTACATAGTAGTTACTTAGTATTTACAGGTGTACTTACACATAATTACAATGTTATTATGCATAGCTCCTTACTGCCACCTACTGGGCCGTACACTCTGTTGCGCCTCTTCCAATTGAGATGAGAGAGAGATAGAGAGAGAGAGAGCGCGAGCGAGAGAGAGAGAGAGAGGGGGGGGGGGGGGGGGGGGGGGGGGGGGGGGGGGGGGGAGTCACACAAAGGTTGTGCAGAAATTGCTTAGGTGAGATCAGGACATGTCTTGGAGAAGTCAAAGTGACACACATTTCAACTAAATACTGCATATCTTTCTCAATGGCTCTACTGTTTGGCATGTAAGATCCTGAACAGAACTGTATAACCAGATGTGTATTCTGAGGCAGTGCTTCAGCCTGCAGTCTGTGCCTGTGCTCTGTACTGCACTTGATTTGTCTGGTATTACCCTAAAGCAGCGAAGTCCTGTTACAGACACACTGGGGTGCTGTGAAAGGCACGCTGGTATGGTATGGCAGCCATACTGTCCTGTAATACTTTCTGAGCAGCACTAGTTGTTATGTTGGTCTTAACATGTTGACATCTGTTCGTTAGCAACTGGTCTAGGCACAGTGAATTTAGAAAATAAACAGAATCTCAAACATTTCAAAAGACAAATTAGAAATTACTTAATAAAAAATAATGCAGAAATCTCCGGTCCAAGATGTTTTCTTGAAAACTTTAATGTACACCAAATATTTAGATGTTTGTTATGTTTCATGGTTGTTTCAGCATTTCCTACGAACAAGTCCACTCTTTCAACCTCTGATGAAATTAAACATATGGCATTGTGAAGGTTCCTCTGTATGTGACCGAATATCACAGACTGAAATTTTATTATAATTCAAGCTGTCCCAGATCTGTCACTATAGTACCTTGTTAAACTAATATCACATAAGAACCATTTTGCGGTCTTCAACAGTTTTTCATGCTTTGTTGAACTGCCTACATTTCACCCAAGAACAGCCTTTTTGGACTTTTATTACTAAATCATTACAATTACATTGCATATGTGCCATTGAAAAATGTTGTGTTTATAGTAACCTTTTTTTGGTTTTAATTATAAGAAGCATTTTACATAGTTACATAGTTAATTCTAGGTTGCATCCCTTTAATTTAAACATGAATGTTAAAGGATAACGACTGTATGGAAATACTCAGCCTCCTGGAACTGTAATGTGAATCAGTGTCTCTAACAGTCACATTGTCTTATAACGGCGCTGTGTTTGTAAATCAATGCCGGCACATAGTTCTCTTATACAGCTGAAGAACAACTCCTTCTTCTTCCCCTATTGATTTTTAATAATGAAATTGCCTCTTTTGGCTACTCAGTAGCAGATAGAAAGCACATTTTCAAACAGCAAGCATGTGCTGCACAGTCTCCCTTGCTTTAAGGTGTAGTGCTATAAACATGGGAGAAAATAAAATAACATTTACATTCTTACTTCCCTCCCAAGCTGTGTTTAACCGCAGCATGGCAGCTGTACAATGCAGATTAATAAAAGTCTCCCTGCTTTCTTTTGTTTTATACAAATATTTACAGTTGAGGCATACTGCTGGAATTAACAAAACAGCTCAGCACTGGTGGACTATAAAAATAGATTAAACAGTAAGAAATAATTTAGAGATTCCATATCTACAAAGAGGATATGTCCAAAAGCATTCTTGCAGTTACTGTACAATATCTGTTAGCAATTTAGCTTACGTTAGGCTAATGTTTTTGATGTTTCTAATCTAATCTTTAGAACCATCTTCATCAAACGTACAAACCATCACTGCTTTTATCAAAAGATGAGCGGCACTATAAACAAACCTTCAAGAGATCAAAGTGGTATAAAATAAATTCAACAAACAAAACTACAATATGTCAACCCTGACCCGTCCATGTCTACCAGCATCCTCTGCACTGCTGATATCCTGATAGTCATAAAAATCAGGATACGTTTCCATGCAGTACAACAGCGCCACCTACTAACTGGAATTGACCGTGCCGCTGTGTCTGTGCCATTTGCATTTATGTATTTGGATTCTGAATTGAGTACCACAGGAAGTCAATTTCCTCACTTATGCATTAATGAGTTGCTCTCTGAGAATAGGGGGGCAGGGGGAACCTATAAAATTAAGTATGAGCCTTCGCTTCTGCTGCAATAATGTCCAGGACTCAGGAGAGGGTAACAGCCATCACCGGAGAGCTCCTGTCAGGGATCTCCGTGAGGAAATAAGAGACAGAAAAAAATTAGATTACTTCCACACTCCTACCATGCCACATTCAGCTTTACAGGCATTCAGAGAGCTGTAAACTCTTTCTTGTGAGCAGCGACAGTAAAGGAGCAAGAGGGACAGTGGCAGGCTGGCGAGTGGATAGAGGCCCAGAGACAGACTGCAGTTCAAAAAATATATACTTTTATTATAAATAGATACAAAAATAAAAAGGCACAAGGGCCAAAACAAAGGGATTGAAACACAAAAAGAAAGACAAAAAGCAAAATGTACAAAATAAAGGTTTCCAGGCTGGGCAATGCCTTCACTGGATTCAAACATACAAACATACAAACATACAAACATACAAACATACAAACATACAAACATACAAACAAAATACAAACATACAAACAAAACACCAACCTGCTTCCTCAGCTCCCTCCTTCCAAATGAGAAGCAGAGGCCTCCTTTTATATCAGGTGGCTGGGCTCTGATTTGATCGTTAATTAACCTAATCAACTAATCAACCCCAGCCACCTGAACATAATAAACCCAGACATGTATGGGAAATTAACCCCATCCCTGCCAATTTAAAAAGGGCAGAGCTTTGCTGTGCCACAGGGACTAACAAAAATAAACCTGTAAATTAGCTTTTTATATGTTTTAGGATTCTGTGGTAACCCAGCTTTCTCTTTTACATGTGTTTACCAAAAAGTATAATCCTGGGTTTGTAAAATAATAATAATAATAATATAATAATAATAATAATAATAATAATAATAATAATAATAATAATAATAATAATAATAATAATTTACTCCCCAATAAGAGACTCTGCTACATTGGAAAACCTTGAATAAGTAAGGTCTTCAATGTGCAAAACTGCTAGAAAATCATAAAGCAAACTGGAGAATGGGGGTTATTCTAATATATCTAGGACTGCTTCATACAATAGGTTTCTGTAATCACTGAGCTCCTTAGCATTTAATTCCAGCTGCAACAGGTCATGTTCAGTACCAGCATGTAATTCCTTCTACTGCATATCTAATGCTGCTATAATGATAGTATTAGCTGCCCTCTGCTGCTTTCAGCAGCATTTGCAGGATACCAATGCACTGATTCCAAGGACTGGCTCAGGTTTCAGGAACAACAAGAGCTGAAAACAAGGGATATATATATATATATATATATATATATATATATATATATATATATATATATATATATATATATATATATCCCTTCACTCACTTTTAAATGATATGCAAAAAAAGCAATTTTAAGTTGTACATGTTTGTGTTTGGGAGTCTTTAGTTTGCCAGTGATAAAAAGAAATGCAACTTGCCAATAGACATGCCTCCTGACATACAGTACTGCATGTTGATTTTGACTTGAGATGATATGTAATTTAAATTAGAAATGGGCTCAGGTGGAGGGAACATGCCACTCGCAGTTAAAATGGTCTTAATGCTTTTGTAATTGCCTACATCAAAACAAGCAAACCAGTGTGTGTATGAATATTTCTTGTGGGAACCAATTTTCTCAATAGATTTTGATACAATATCAAGATCAATGCATTATCCAGTCAACAGTCACATGCTGGTTTTAAAATAGCGCAAGTATAGCATGGGCAGGCAGCAGGGCTGGGTGAAAAGGGGCCGGGTGCAAGACATAGCACTAATTCTCAGACCTGTCCGTATGAGTAATCAACAAAGATCACTTCCCGTTACCTCATTATCCTGCAGGGAACAGCATTATCTGTGACAAGGGAGTTCCCCTGCCAAGAATACAAACAAATGGAATATACAAAAGCTATCAATAACATGATATTAACTCAGCATGACCAGCTTGTGGACAAGAATCATAAATAAATAAATCTGGCTTCCCAATAACTATTTTGCTGTTACCTATACCCTTAGCATGCAGAACAATATCTCAGATGTTCCTGCATAGTCTCAGTTAGTAGTTCTGAAGATACTGCATTCATTAACCATCAGAGGTCATAACTCATGCAGACCACCATGTACAAGATACTGGGACCTCAATAACTTGTTTAGAAATAAGAACTGTAATGGCATTCTATTTGCTTTAGATTCTTGGGATGATCGCCTCCTTCACCTCCTTGCTCTTCATCAACCTCATATTATTTAACTCCATTAGGGTTTTTTAAAGTTTAATTTGGTCCTTGCTCTGTCTACAAACTCACCACGAAAACAGGCACACTTAACAAATGACGTGCTTAACTGCTAGATTCTCTATGTGAATCAATAGGCGCTGCATTTTAAAGTGGTCCTGTACCAAGCCCCTGCTCTTCCTCAAGTTGTCCTCATTTGTGAAAATCTTCTTGTCGTGAGGACCAGGAGATTACTTATTTAAACCTCTTGTCTTTATGATTCATTATAAACCTCAAAGATTGTCTCAGCCAATCAGATTATGCAGTCACTGTCTTGGAACTCTGGCAGTAAGCAGGACTTCATAACAGAAATAATAGCCAGTGTGAAGCATGCATTGATCCCTCCTGAATGGGTACTTGTTCAATGAAATATCATCCACTGTAAATCTGGAAAAATAAAACAGTAGAGGAGGTTCAAATAGCCTCAACAGGGTGGTAATGCTCATCATGAACTTACAGGATGGTCTTGGATTGTCCCAAACCTTCTTTCCAGTTTTCAGTGCTATCATCTCCATTGAGCCTTAGGCTTGAGCTGGAAATTAAGTTGGGAAGAATCACATATACCAGTCTGAAGTGCAGAAAAAAAAAATACATCAGTGAAGTCATTGCTAATCTCAGAATACACTTACAAAAGTTTCAGTCCTACAGATTGTCAGAGTTCAGACTAGTTTCCTTCTTGTACTTTGTATGGAGAAGGGCCCACCCCCAATGGATCACATGGTATTGCACACTGTGCTTTCTGTCAGGTTGATAGGACTGCCTGCAACTCCAGCGCTAGGATATTCAATTCACTTTTACGATGGGCAGACATGTTAAGTAAAATTGGAAGTTCATAGTTACAGTATCATATCATACATAGATACCCACATAACATGATGCCGATCAAATATCTGAATCAAATTACACAACCCCCACTGCGGATTCAAAGTAAATGGTTGCATGGTTGCGGGAACCATTCTGAACATCAAGCCATGTTTCATTTTAACATATTTTACAAAGGTACCAAACTGTGAGAAATAGAAATGATGGGTTTTTTTTTTAATGTTTAGAATCGACAAAATAAAGTACTGGTTGTGACCCGCGGTTTCTGAATGGTAGTTTTAAGACGTACTAAAACCAAGCATTCATAGCAATAGTACTTCAGGAACATTGAATTGGTTTTGTTGCAGCACAGCACTGAAGTACTTAAACATGTTGAGCCAAACCAGTAGTACTTGTTTGGAGTATAGGTCAGTTTGACTGGCTCAGTTGTAAAAAGCAAGACTACATCTCTAAATAAACTGTGGACTTTGACACTTACTAGACATGAATAGAGTCTGTGCCCCTGGCCTCCCTTAGCACACAGAAAAAGTCAATTAACTAATGAGAAGGCAAATGAAGTTAATCTTTTTCAATCAGAGATAATTTTTTCCCCTGTCAGACTGGAGAAAGTAATGATTAGAAGGGTACAGGGTTATAAAGTGAGGTCTTGTTTAGTATTGGTTTCCAGTACTATCTCTTCAATAAACATAGTACTGCAAAGGTTTTCTTCCTGTACCCTACCTCACCCCCAGAACCTGAGATACACATTTATAATGCAGATGGAGTCAATCAAACATCACAGCAATCTAGAAGATGGTACTTAATACAGTAACCGCACATGAACCAGAGTACTCTGTAGTTTTATTTTCAAATGGGTAAACACCAATTAATGAAGCAACTGAACACCCCTCAAAAGGTGCACTTTTATGTCATCACCAAGTATTAAAACATTTTGCAACATTTTGAGACTTAATGTACGCTGTGCAGTATGATTACAGCTGTTCAATTGAAATTAAATGGGAAGGTGAAACATAGATTTTACTAACCATGTGCCATGTTACTAACTAGCATGTTGATTTCTGCTTTCACTCAAACTGAACAAACTTTTTCTTTCCCCCCATATTGAACCCTCAATCTACGATGATGGAAAGGCACTTGGTTTAAAAATGTGAGAGGGAAATTCAGAGTAGCCCTGTTTCTTTATATATCATTAGTGGCTTTGCAAGAAATGGTAAATGACTGACTAACACACTGCATGTCTACATGAGAGTGGGATCTGACACTTCTACCGCTGCCCCTGAGATACCGACTTGTGACACTTCTGTCGATAGGAGGGGAAGTAGCAGCTCTGATAATAGATAAAGGGCATGCTGTGATATTGATTTGGCATGTTTGCTGAAGAAACCCAGCTTTCCTCCTCCTTCAGACTCTACTGTTAATTGAAAGATTTAAAAGGTAACTTTTTATCATTTGGAACGATCATATCTTTATACATTAGATACAAGACACAAAAACAATTATTTTATTTCATTTTATCTGTTTTTTTAATTCTGTGGGAATTGTTTAATGATTTTTTTTCTTTTAAAAAAGTATTTAACTGGTGCTTAGTTATAGCGCATCACGGATTCAGGGAAGCATGCTGGTGCTTAAAATATTCAATGGGGCGCTCTTGAGATGGCCTCTATTTTCTCTGTCCATCTATTTCCCAGCCTCACTTGAGCCCTCTACTCAAAAACTTAACTTAATTTCTCTATGTCCCTCCGGACAACTTGTAGTAGATATGAACAGTCATGAAGCCTCTTTCATAAAAATCTGATTTTGAATAACTAAACGATGCTGACTGCACCACAGTTTTTTTGTCTGTGATATTAAATTTAATTTTACTTTAGTTTGATTGTGACCTGGATTCAAATTGATCATATTCCCTAGATGGATGGCTTACCATTATCACATGGTGACCTCAATTTCACATTAGTTTTGTGCTCAAACTTCATGGAAAGTGACTATGTTGCCAGGTTTACTGTAGAGAACTGTCAAACCTGGAAACTGCAAAAGTAAGTGTTGCTTTGATGAAAAAATGTGGGCGCACTGTAGAAGAACAGTTGAGAAGGTCTATGCTCTTCATAGTGCATGTAGTGTATAGCAATAAATCCACTTTTCAACCAACAGGGAAGGCAATTAAAAATAAAGTAGTTTTAGAACTTGAGAGACAGAATGTTGTCCATTGCAGTTTAAATAATACAGGGCAACAATGGGTGGAAGCACTTTTTACTTATGTTTAAACTGGCACAGAGAAACACTATAAACAGCTCGATATCTGGCAGGGGACTGAACACAAATCTTGCCATTGTGTGTGGTGTTAGAAATGGTCTATAGGTCATTCAGATTAGCCCTGCAGAAATACACAGGAGCGCTTGGTTTTATTCATGATGACACAAGTGCTGTTCAATACTTATTCTGAATTAACTGGATTATAAATGAAGACAATGGCATCAGTTTATTGCTGGAAATATGATGTACTTTCTTTTTTTCTTAAGTGTTTCATTGTCTTTAACCAATTGCAGCTTCTTAAAATAGCACTGTGTACTCCCCTAATGATCTCTTCTGGAAACTATATTTCCCTCATTGGACCCATGAGAGCAAGGATGGAGTTACCTTCCCTGCAGAGCTGTTCTAATTAGATTTGCTTTATGTTCTGTTGTTTAACATGTGGGATTAGACCAATATAATAATTTCATCCATAAATATCCATGTCACTACTTAACTTGACTTCTGAGTTTAGAGAGGAAAGAATGATCTCTCATTGTAAACTAATTATATGCTAGTGAAACCATTACTTCTATGGTTAAGAATGTTGGATTGAGTTAAACAGTACAGTCAGTGAACAAAATCCAATTCTGAAGACAGAAATTACGTACAACGTGCAAGCATGCTCCAGGGTTAACTCAAGCCAGTTATTAAAGTAGAACTTTGTAATCTGCAGGCAGTGAAAATTACAAGCCGTTTTGATAAAATCGTGGCCGGTTACAGTTATCATGCTGTCATTTGGGAATACAGCATTTTTTCTCGTTTCCGTACCAAGTCAATACTTTTGCATAAGTGACCTTCCTTCTCAAAATGCATGTAATAGCATATCTGTTATTGAGCCCCAGCTATCGTCTACTGAATCCCATATTCCATCATCACTTGGACCTCGGAGAGCAATTTCAGGAATGCAGAGTAGCTGGGCGCTTTTTCTTGTGTTCCATTAACAGACCCGCCTGTGCAATCGGACAGAATCTGGCACAGTCATTAAAAATACTTGAAAGCACAAGGGGAAACCTTACACTTTCTTCATTATCCCAAATGTCTTGAGCCATAAATAACCCAGAAATAAAACAGAAACAAGAGAAAAGAAAGGTGTGCTATTCTTTTCCGTACTTTTGAGGTTATGCCAGACTGTAAATAATGCTTATAAGTAAAGGGAACAGATGTTGGATATTTTGATTTAAAAAAAAAAAAAAAAATCACGATTTAGAGTTTTAAAATCACTGTACATCTTGTAAGGCTTGTTAAAGTGATACACCTGCAGCTTCTTACAGTGTTAATCAGTGCTTTAAAGGGGAACACTTTACATTAAGGGCCTCATTTACGAAGCGTTTACCGTACGCAAAACATGTTTATCATGTTCTGATCCCGTTCTATTTATTATTCCCATTTCAGTGTGGAAAACAAGGATTTAGAGGATGCAAAATGAAAGGGGCGGAATAGCGCCGCCGCCTCATTTGAATTGAATTAATGAAGTTTACGTCTACAAAGCCGCATGTTAAACACAGATAATGCCACACATTCATGAGCTATTCAGGAAGGTCCGGGAAGGATTTTGCACAGGGAAAAAATTTGCAAAAAACTGAGTGCTGCAGCAAAGCTGGGAGCATAGCCGGCAGAAGCTGTGTGCCAATTTACGGTCCTGTATAGCCTGTATAGCCAGAACTATGAAGCCTAAGATCAAAAGAAAATATGCTGACATAATTTAGTTTCCATTTAAAAAAAATGTTGTATTATCTACACGTCCTACAACAATGTAAAGCCTTCAACACAACAACATGGTTTGTTTTGTATTATAGGTAGGATAAGGTAAGCCTATTGTACATGTCTATATTTGTACATAATGTAATGTGACCTGAGAACACATTAATGTTATTTTAATATGCCCTCATATTTACTAGGCTATATATATATATATATATATATATATATATATACAGTAGACGCTTGTTAGTAGCAGCATGACGGTGCACTTTGCAATGTTGCTGTTAATTGATGGTTGCAGTTATGGGGAGTGATGTCTGAACAAATGCAGCCTGCTTTTAAAACAGTTACAGTACAGGTTACATTCTTTTCAAGTATATTTGTAACTAAGAAACTTTCAAAAACATTTCTAAATAATAAATAAATCAGACTCGTCCTGTACCGGTACATTTATTTTATTTTTTAAATGTAGGTTACATGGTTACAGATAAAATACTATTGTCATTGTGAAGGAGGAAATGCCCAACTGCACAAATAGATGCTATATCATAGCATACAATAAGCAAGCTTTGTACAGCACTTCCAGTCACTTCCCTGGCTCTTTTTTTTGATGGGTATTGTTTAGTATGATACCTATTCAGTTGTATTGTCTTCTAGTTGAGATCACGTCAAAGCAAACAGTTTATCTGTTTTTTTTTACACATTACAGGAAATAAGGACTGGAATGATCAAGCAGAGAATGAGTTTGCCTTGTAAAATCGTCTTCGTGGGCGATTAATGGAAGGTTTACGGTATGTGGATAAGGGCGACTGCTGAGGATCTGACGTCACAGCGATATGTACGTGGCTGTTCAGTGGTGGCTATGTTGTTACCGAGTGGGTTTTTAATGGTAAGGAAAGTGTTTCCAGGGCAATGCTGCTTGTAAACAACGGTTGGTCTTACCAGGTGTTGCTACTAAAAGCATCCATCACCATAAATCTAAACTTAACTCTAACCATAACCCTTTTTTGATACAATTGTGTACTTACAAAAATAATTTAAACATCAAGTACATTGTAACTATGCGTAATCACATTGTAAGTATGTTATTATGCATAGTTACAAAGCATGTCACTTGAAAAAATATAATTTTGGTGGCTATGTTATAATTATGACACTGAACTGAACTGAAGCATAGAGGTAGTACAAATCTATTAGGCAGCAAAAAAGCACCGGTGCCAGAAGCTGGACACTAGTGCTAAATTTTACTTAAGGCTAATCATTTTGGATGCTTCTCAGTTTCTTTGAAAATGTGTTTCTCAGCTGTCTACAGCTTTTTTCTGATTCTGTTGGGCAAATTTGTATTTCATTGTTGCTTGCATTGGAATGTACCAGATGTCTCAGTTTGATGATGAATTACACCAGAAATGAAATATCAGCAATGGTTTTTCACACTGCCTATATCATCATAGCAGCATTGCCTCTGCAGCTGTTTTGTTTCACTTGAAACTTGCACAGCCCTTTGGGTGTAATCCCAAATGTCAATGCATGTAAACTTCAGTGTATAGAACAACTGTTTCCGGAGCCCTGCTTTCAATACTGCTTTGTATTCTGTAGTGGTTTTAGTTAAAACCACAGTAGGAGATCTTCCAACAGCATTATCTTATTTACTATTATTATTATTTTTAATATTACATTTAATTTAAATATAAACCTTTTTTTTAACAGAACAAATTTCTCATAAAACTAATTAAAAATATTTAGTTTTACACAATATATTATATCTAGTATTTCTGATCATTGTAATTAGGTAAGATGTCTGTTCTGGACCATGCCAATAAGTGTAACTATTGTATATCTTATATGTACAGTGCTCCCCCTTTATAACGCTGTAGTTGGGAGCCATAGTTAAGAGACTATGCTGTTTGTGTTCCGCCTTATAATGAGAATACCAGCGTTAGTGTAATAGCATTATGAGGCAAATGGGGGCCATGACTGTACCGCCTTATAGCCTGTTCCAGATAAACTTATCAATCCAATGTAAACATGAATTGTCAAAAGGTGATGAAGCACAAACAGTTGCTTCGTAGTTACTTTGTCACTTAAAAAGGCCAAAAATATTACACTGCCCTAAAAACTGAAATTAAATCAATTTGCATGCAATTCTTATCTAATTTCAGGTCTCATTATTTTCAAAACGTTGTATCCCTTGGAAAAACTACAGTGCATAACATTATTATATTTTACATTAAGTTTCACTAACTGCAGTGGCATTACATCACAATTGCAGGTGTGTAGAGATAGTATTTACATTGGAATACAAGATGCAAATCTAAAAAAAAAAACATTTCTTAATAAAAAAAAAAATGACTTGACAACAAAAATACGATTTTCTTTCACATAATCAGAGCATTCCATGAACCATTGTTAGTAGGGAAAGATATTTTGCAATGCTAATGTCATGATATAAATGATCTCTTATTTGCTATGGGTTTATTACATTTTCACTTCAACAGTCTGATAAACTGATAGGCTTAAACCTGTCTATGCTTTTTGTCTTCTCATATTACAAACAGTAAATGAAGCGTTTTACATTCATCATAGCTGCAATATCTCTATATAACTGTCAGACTCTCATCACTGTAAAAGGGAGCAATCCTTTGTAATACAGTGCAAATCATTGAATGTGTCTCATCAGTGATTGGAATTACCTTGTCAATCTCAATTGTATTATCACGCTCATCTCTGTCTCATTTTCAGCCCATCCCTCTATTTTAGTTTATTTCTTATTTTTTGGTCTACAAGGATGCAAAAAAAAAAAAAAAAAAAAAAAATTAAAATTATTTAAAAAGACATTACATTAGGTCATGTGCCACCCAGTTCCTGCTTTTATAAATATGAAAGGCATTTACATAGAGTTCTTAATCTAGCCAAACCAGATGTAATAGATTTATTTTTATTATTCCTATGGAGAGATAACAAAATGAATTGCACATGGAGGTCAGACAGAACTGGGTAATCTTTTTAATTTACTGTTTGATTTGTCTACCGCCTGCAAGCATGCTGTCAGAGGCCCTTTGCTTTATGAGTAAACATTGTCTTTCTCTCCTTTGCTTTGGTCTTCTTAACACACTGGAAGAACAGCTATCATTGAATTGTGATGATGACCAACTCGCTCACTTGTGATTGTAATCGGATTTCAAAATAATATAATAGTTACGCTATTGTTTTTAAAAAGAAGATAACAATTTACACCCAGACATAATGTTCTTTGCCATCCAGTTTGATTGCCTGGGGGAGGTTAAAGCAAATACACTTTTTGATGCAGTAATGTAATAACTGAAAGTTTATTTTTCTGCACATCCTGGCTATTTGATGGTTGATGCACATGAAAAGGGCCTCATTTATTTTACAGTAAAGGTGATGTTCAACACATCGGGGTCATGCTATCTGTTTTGACAGTTTTCTTCTAACACAGGCATGATTAACCTTTTTCTTACTCGCACAGTTCTTCTCGTTTGTAAAGTGCCTGGCTTTTGACTAGGACATAAAGTAACTCTGGAAAGAATGCAGATCCCTGTACTTTAAAATGAAACAATCAGAAGGGACTGAACATGACTGCTGCCTTGACTGTGATTAAAAACAAACCCAAGAGCATGCCTTCTCTAATGTACATTTAAGATAAAAATCTTGAGTTTAAAAGGGTCGCTTAAAAAATAACAAAGCTGTATGCTCTGAATGCTAATTTTTATTCAATTAGCCCTGTGACTTACCAGACAGGGTGATATTAAAAGCAGCATTATTCCATTAACTAGTCATTGCTAAAAGTTGAAAGGTGACTTTACTATGGATGACAGTAGGGTGTATCACAGTGTGCATCTAGTTTAATTTATCAGAAATGTGTTGCCTTTGCTCACAGATACACCTGGTTTAGTTCTTCAAGACCTGACCCATTGCAAATCGTGATCTGAAGCACGATTCCTTTCCTAGTGTGTAGGTGAAAACGAAACTGCAGATGCTACTCTTGTGGGCAGGTTGTACGTGCGCAGTAGGAAGTCTTCAGGTCTGTTCAGAGGTTCAGACACTGTTCAGTCCAACAACAACAGCAGTGGGGCAGGTCTCACAAGGGTTAAACACTTCAAACTGCAAATAGACTATTGAGACTTTTCACTTTCAATGGCGGGTGTGGCTGTCCCTATTGCCTATTGTACAAAAGAAACAAGTCCCATAGTTTACACAGACCAATATACACAGATGAAGTACTGTGTGATTCAGCAAGATGGTGAAAAAACAAACTGTTCAAACAGATAGACGCACAGAGACATTCAATAATGAGAGTGACACTATTTCACTTTTAGTTACTGTCTCCCAATGCATTAGTCAGGTCTTGACTCCTGTTAATAGTTCGTGCCTTGGGGTGAATTGTAAATGGCATTGCTTACCTTTTGGTCGAGAATGCACTGTAGCACAACAGAACGCATCTATCCATGCCAGTAATGAGTTGGTTAAGAGCTTCAACAGAATGCTTACTGCGCATCAGCAGTTTACTGTCTTTCCGGTCCTCTAGTGGGAGCAGTGGCTGGGAGGGTTGAGCAAGGGTCAATACACAGCTAATGTTACAGATGGGAAACAATCTGGGCTGAAAGTAAACATTAAAAAGAAAAACATTCTAGTGCACAGCTTTCAATCCTTTCCTAGAAAAAAATAGTTTTTATTATTAACATGAGGGTGAATTTGACAACAGCTTCAAGGTCACATCAAAGTCATATCAGTGCATCTTATAGGTAAGGCATTGCTGGAAATCATGCTGTTTACTTACTGACATTATGAAACCATAGGAAACTTAGAAACTTAGAAATAGGGAAGTCAAACATGAAATTAGCATGTTATTCTGTATGCATAACTTTAAACACAAATTAAACATCTTAAGACGTCGATAAGACAACATTTTTACAATCAAAGCAAGAAGCCAAAAAACTGTGCTTTAAAGGCTAAAAAGAGTACTTTTTCAATAAAGGCTAATCCTTGCAAAAGAAGAACAATCCCCTTCTATGACATGTGAGCAAATCAAGGGATCATCTGGAAAAGAAGAAATCACAACCCATCCAACTACAGCCTTCCATGCCTTTTTCTTTCTTTCAATAAAATTTGACAGGAATCATGGGTGTTTCTTAAATGGGGATCATGCCTACTCATTAAAAATGTATTAAAAAATATAAAAGGGAAATACCATCAAACAGACTCAATTGCAGCTCAGTTACGCTCCCTCAAGGCACACACAAACTGCTTAGGAATAAAGCAGCTACATTTCTCAACACTTTCAGACGCCTCTATGTTATTTTAGCAGGTTTGCATATTTCTGCACGTTCCTGATTTGTCCAGAGACAAATGCTCCAGAAAATTTCCATTTTTCAAGGAAAATCTACAAATAAACTCAATACCTTGAAATGATTATTGGATCTGGTAATCAGAGCCCAAAACCCAAGCCCATAAGGTTACGTGTTTAGAAATCCACTGTTTGAGCTGTAAAGCGAGATAACTAAGATTTTGTCCTTATATAAATAAATATCTTCTACAGATCAACACATAAATACCTGCTACTGGTAACACATTACATTTAGTGCCCTTTAATTACAGCTTATCACACTGTAATAAGATTGTAATTGCACAGCTGGTTGTGCAGTAGTTACATAGAAGCTGCTTGTTTAATTAAAACTCAGCTCCGAGCAGCTTCTGTAAAGATGCTTTATTTACATGTGTTAACAGTATGCAATGCCTTTCTAGGAAGAAGACATAAGGATTAAAGGTGCTACGAGCACAAGAACCACCTTTTCAATGTTTTTGGCCATGCTCACATTATGCGTATATGGATATTCACTGTATACGGGTGCATGAGGGTGCATGGTATTGTAGATAGACTGAAGCATGATATCACAGGCATGTCCATCTCTCACACAAACCCCACATAAATACTACAAACATGTTCCAATTCACAGAGCTGTGCCAATCAAAATATAAATAACGGTAGTCAGAAAATGTTTTGGGAACCAACGAGAAACGACAAGGGTTTCACTTTAAATTAATGAAACAACGCTTTGTTCTAGGAAATATGTCTTTTACCAGTATAATAACCAGACACATTAAGGTTAATTTAACCATATTAAATATCTGCAGTAAAAGCAAAACAGATCAAAGCCATAATTTATGAGTTCAGACTTGAATACTGTGAGAGAGAACAGTGCTGTGGATGGAAACTTTGTGTGTAAGTGTGTGTGTGTGTGTGTGTGTGTGTGTGTGTGTGCCCTTAGGAGTTTGCTGCTCTTAACCCTTTGCTGCCAATGCACTGTAATTTTGTAACTTTTGTTACGATGACAAACATGTCATATCTCAGCCGTTCAACCAGCAAACTTGTTTTTTGTTTGTGTGGGTCATAGCCATGACTATGGGCCTTGTCATCATACCATTGGTTAGGGCTAGGGTGGGTGGGACATATATTTTGATTACAAGTATGTTATGGACCAATTCTGACCCCATTAGGAATTTAGCTAGTTTAATTTAACAGTTCATGCAGAAAACGGTTACTGTATTTTTCTTTGAAATCCATATAGGGAGTACTTTACAGAAACAAGGGCTTGCATCAGTCATTACTGGGACAGAACATTAATCTGCTCAAGAATTTTGGCTTGCTTCGAATAATTCAGTGACAGAATTGCACGACACATACAAATGATAGCTAAACATAAAAGCAGACAGGAAAGAAAGTGTTCTCATTACAACACATTACAGAAAAAAAAATTCAACAGCTGCATTTATTACCATGCAAAAAAAACATTAAAAAAAAAAAATATGCAGTTTGTTTTTATTGCAATCCCTATCTGGAAATCATTGCATTCAGTGTACGAAAGGATTTGCCAGATATCTTGTATATTTGTACAGTTTCACGCTTGTGTATTTTAGTTTTGTTCCTTGACAGTATGTGAACAACCAAGCCAATTCAAACTAATGAAAAATGTTAGACCAAACAATGCTCTGGCTATTTCATCCCTCTGTGGAATATTGGCTTTATAACATTGAAAACGGTGAAATGAAATCATCTCAAGTTTATATCATTAGCTCATCAACACAATGCTAGAATAACAAACCTTCATATAATTGAAATGAAGCTAAATGAAAACGACAGGACTATGTTTGAACTCTGTTCAATCACATTGTATGTGAGTGCAGAAGAAGATTTTGAATTCTGATCCACTCCCCAATACTGCAGAGCTGCTCAGGTCAGGCTGACTTTGCTGTCTCATTTAAATGCCCCGGGGTAGAATTCGCTTAATGCTTTAGAAAGATAGATCTGTAAATACAGGAGGAGTTCTGGACTGCTGTTAATGTATCAAGTTAATACATGCAACTCACCACAACATACTTTCAAAATGTTTCTAAAGGGAGATTCTTTGACTACTTAAGAACTGATGTTCTATGTATTTGTATATATTGATATTTTAGCAGAAACAGGGTACTGTGGTATAACACCATGCAAACAGTTATAAATTCTAACAGTTATCTATCCTGTATACTTAAACGCTCCCAAAACATCCAATATGGTATCACATGAACAACTTGTGCCTAATAAATGTCTGTCAATCAGAATGTGCACTTAGTGTATCCACTTCTCCTAACGAACCCCTCATTTTTCAGGTCTGTGTGTCTAATTGCTGAAACGTTGCAGGCCTGTCAGTGCTCAGCTTTCCTTGGTTTTCAATGTGGGTGGAAAGCCAAGAAATATGCTCCGACACAGTTCACAATGTAGGATAGCTGTGCGCACCATTTATTTTTTGATTTACTGGACAGTTAAAACAGTTTAAATGTTGAAAAAAACAGACATAATGTGTTTTAGAGTCTGAAAAAAATAAAAATAAAAAAAATAAAATTTGTATAGCACTGAATAAGCAAGCCATGAATGAAAAATACATTCTAGGTTTTTTTTTTCTTTGTTTTGTTTTGTTTAACAAAAAGAACTGCTCAAATAATCTCCACAGTTTCTAAGTGTATATATTTAAAGGTTTACCAGTAGCAGTAAGGCACTGACAATACCTTGAGTTTTCAAAATAGGAGCACAATAAGAGTCTCCAATTCTGTATGATTTCTACACAGGTCATACGTATTAGTGTTTCATGCACTTTTAATACCATGTATGTGAGGAGCTAAACTTCTTTGATCAGGTTCTACATAGGTTAGATGGACTAGCAGACATCCTTAAATCGCTTGTGCTGTGGCTGCCATCTGTTCTGTGATTGAATTCTCTTATCACCTCAGTTCATATGACATGCAGATGTATCCTGATATTTCAGAATAAACAGATCTTCCCATGTTTTCTCAGAAGCCTGTGACTCCATGCCAGCAGCCGAGCGAATCCGATGGCTATCATCAGGAACATCTAATGAAAACCAAGCAGTCCTCTGAAACCTCTAGACAGTATTTATTGTTAAAGACAGACTGCTCAGTGATTGTGTTTTGGTTGCAGGCTGGTGTATGTTTTTAATTGTTGATAACAGTGGGGGATGGTTGCTGTACTGGAGGCCTTGGCTGTTTTATAAGCTTGCAAGAATAGAATTTCTGTGCAAGATAGGTATTTGAGTATTTTCTTGCCATTTTCTGCCTTGAGTCTGAATTAAAATGCCTGCTTGACCTTAACTGTACTATAAATTGTATTAACCCAGTAATGACCACAGCTAAATGAGTGTAGCCAACACTGATAAGAAGGCTTGCGATTTAACTATTTCAAAATAAAATCACTGTATTTAATTTAATAGATTACATTACTGGTATGCATGAAAAGCTTCAGATAAAAAAATAATATTTTACACAATCACCATTGTCACAGTGTAAAAAAAAACAAATTAGAAAGAAATATGCACTGGTACAGTATATCAATGCAGAAACAGAAGAAACATAAAATAACAAAAATACATGTAAAATATTTCTTTTAATGACTTAAAGGTTTTCCGATCCACCAAAGTTTAGATGAATTGAATATACCCCAGCATCCCATCATCTGAGACTGGGGAAACAACAACCCTACACCTTCTCTTTGTTCTGAAAGTCCCACCCTGGCAGCACAGGGAAATGCTTGTTGAAGGATAGCATAGGCAGATGGCTGAGGCAGAGATGATTTACTGGAGTTTACAGGCTGCCAGGTAAGATATTCAGTTAGTATGCAGGACGGGATGAATTTCTGTCATTTCAATTAGGAAATGCCACCTACCGGCATAGCTGAAAATCAACCTTTTGTCCCGCCATCAAAGCAATAATTGGTTGGATTTTGCAAATGCAAAAATTTAATCTGTTTTGCAACTGTGCAAATATTATTGAAAGGCTCTGAAGCACTCTGGTATTACTATAGCGAATGTGTGGGTGCTGCAGCAGTGTACCATGATGTGAACTTGGATTCAACACTGGTAAATTACATGTGAACAAAAAGACAATTAAGTAGACAATAGAAGTCATACAATGCAAAATACTGCATTGCATTCCAAAATCAACATATACTGTTGCCACAATGTTTTCTACATAACTATTGCAGGGTGAAAGCTTATATGGTTATACCAAGTGCTAATTCCAATCTTTGAAGAGGATGGTACAGTACCTGTACCAGTAGCTTTCCATTTCCATTACCCAGAAAACCAATTTTCCCGTGCATAGTATAACCAAAGTATAAATTAATATAATGCTCTGAAGAAGACAGTCCTTTACTATAAGAGACACAGTACACTGTACACATTATCAGTGAAGAAATCCATTAGCCATTCTTTAAATCTAGTGTCTCTTAGGGGGTATTCACACTAGAGAGATTAGAGCAAACATTCTACACCTGGGAGCGGTTCAGATCAATTGATGCTCCATGCCCTTATGGAGCAAATATATATTTATTTTTAATATATGGTAGAAAGGTGTGAGCCTTGATTTATATATATATATATATATATATATATATATATATATATATATATATATATATATATATATATATACTTTATATAAAAATTTGCATCCAGCAGATATTTAGTAACCTTAAATGTTTGAAAGCTGTGATGATGTGATCTAATAAATCCCATGTTCAGAACTAAGTTGTGGTCAAGGAAGTTTTGAATGGCCCATGAATCTATTCCGTTGGGGCTTAATTATAATTTACAGAATTCGGCAGAACTTTGTGTTGTTTGACAGTACAGCCACCCAGTTATCAAAGAAGATATGACAAGCTAAGCCTGCGGACATAATTTGAGATACATGATTCTTTTGATAGGTCTTCAAAATTTTCAAGAGCTGGATTTTTTTTGGGTAGGTGCCAAACACTGCTGCCTAAATAAATGTTACCCCTCCTCCTCCTTCTGTCCTTCCGTGCTCCCTTGTCAGCCTTTGTGAGGACATGGACTCCCTGTAAAAGTTAATAAAAAGAGATGTGTTTTTATAAGAAATTACAGAAGCTATAGTTTCCTTGAGCTACAGTATGCTCACATGATACTTCATGTCGGTTCACAAGCCAGGAGAGAAATGTGCTGTGCTCTACCAACCTTTCCACTTTAACCCTTGGTATAATGAAAACTTCACTGTCAGCAGAATCATGAACTCCCCCGTGGCTGCCTTGTTTAGACAGAATGTCTTAATTTTAATTACCTAACAACGGAAATGTCCCTCCAAACAAATTTGTTTTTGGTGGCAGTTCAACAGGAATGATGATGAAAAAAAGGAAACAGCCATTTTGCACAAAAGGCATTCAATTTATAAGCCAGGACGCTCTTACGAAGAAAACAAGCCTTTCAGAGATTGTTGTTTACACATTCTGAGTCTTATTACTCATGAAAGTAGATTCATTGTAGAGGATGAAGAATAATTGCAGTTCACATGTAAAGTTTTCACCTTGGAGTATATAAAGTTACTGGTGGCCTTGGCTGGAATTATCAGCATTAGAGGAACCTCTAACTTGTTAGAGAGCATAGCTTTTAAAACTCTGTAGTTTGGCCTTCCAACTTGTTCTTTTGATTTCTAATGATAGTAATCGAAGATGAAGCTGACTTTACTTAAGCTGTCCACGAGATTGTGATCTGTCTATTTATTCCACTCACCCACGTTAAATCACATTCCACCCACTTGTTCATGAGTTATCACTCTCTCAAATAGAAATGCACAATCTCAATAATTATTTTATCTTATCCAGTACATTATTTCCATCTACAGTTGCCAGAAACAATTGTATCAACCCTAATGCATGTTTGCATAATTTATAACATTTTATTTTAGGCTGCTGACTTCGATTTCCTTAGCATAAAGAAGGAACTGATATGTATCTTTCTTTTTTTTTAGTTGATAAGAAAATGAAAGAACTGAGCTAATCATAAACTTTAAATGCTGATCATATAAAAATTGATTATCCCTATCTCAATTGTAAATAGAAAATTGGTAAATGAGTAATGTGGATCTGTGACGGAGAGCGAATGAATCCGAATCAAAAATCTCCCTCTCGACCAGTGAGGGCACTGTACAACAGGAGCTGCGGGATTCCTACTGAATGGTTGGGCAGTTCATCCTGGGGACAGTCGGGAGCCGGCCATTCAGGAAGAGGGCGGCGTTACGGTACCTGGAGTCATCGCCCTAGTACGGTGAACGAAGTTTCAGTCATGAATTGGAGGAGACGTGATTGAACTAGCTATCAGAGGTGGCGGGGCTAAGGGTACTTTAGGGGGACGTGATGCTGTAATCGGCTCCTTTGCTGTGGTTAATGGGAGGAGACAAGGACGGAATCTTGAATGACGTGTGGGTTCATTGAGGAGTATTGTGTTTGTTTTGCCAGACGGCTGATACGAAGCTGGAGCTGCAGCAAGAAGCCCGGACCTGAACGCGCACGAGCACCAGCACTCAGAGCACCGCACCTGTACCAGAGCATCCAGCTTGGAGACGTGTTTTTGTGTTTATTATTTCGGGACTGCAACCCCTTTGTTTTGTAGCTGGTAATACCCATTGCTGGGTAGAACCAGCTTTATTATTTTGGGTCCAGTTTTCACTGGCAATACCCATGGCTGGGTAGAGCCAGCTTTATTATTTGAAACCCGGTTTAAAAAGGGCATTGAAAGAAACCTGACCGGTAGACTTTGTGTTTGTCCTTTGTTGGAGCACCTCAACTCACCTATACACCGGAGCACTACAAACCACTTTGCCACAGGATCCCATTCTTGATTTGTGTTTATTTATTTATTTTTTAAAGTAAGAAATAACGATGGCCTTCTTCTAGAAGAGAATCATTCCAGTTTTTATTGAACCATTAACCAGTAAGGTAGTGACTTTCCTGAGGTTGAATACCGTGCCCTCCAAACTGCACGCATCATTAGAACTTGAAGTTCCTTGCAAACACATTTTTAAAGGAAGCAGGTTAATTTTAACTGAACCGAGCACTTTCAGCTACACAACTTCATTTTTGTATTATTATTGTTATTATTATTAATGCTGATGTGGTGTTTGTTTCTTAGTAGGTAGCACAGCTGTTCTGCACTGCAGCTTTCAAATCCTTTCTTTCGGGGGTTCAACTTTGGCTTACTCTGTCCCACACAGCTGAAAATACAAATGTGCCTTTCTGGTCTGTAATGCCTTTCAGTTTGCAATGCCTTTCAGTTTGCAATGCCTTTCAGTTTGCAATGCCTTTCTGGTCTGTAATGCCTTTCAGTTTGCAATGCCTTTCAGTTTGCAATGCCTTTCAGTTTGCAATGCCTTTTTGCTTTTATGGTTATACTAAGGATTGCATACTGCTTTCTAAGGCAAACAAATATAGTTTTTGAAGCATTTTGTATGTTAAGTTGGTTTAGGTTTATTTAGGTGCCATTCTCAGATACTTTGTAATTATTTTCCAGTAACACTTTAGATTGTGTCTCTATTACACTGTAAAAACACAGTCATTACATACACACACTCACACACACACACACACACACACACACACACACACACACACACACACACACACATATATATATATATAATATCAGTGCAAGCATATTGTACATTACAAAATTAGGAATACCTCTTTTTATAATACAAGGTACACGCCTACTTAATTACAGTGTAGCTAGAGACACAGCAAAATGTTTCTGAATTTGTTATTAAGCACCGTGTCCACTCCAACACCAAATGCATCTTCTTTCTCTTCCCCTTGAAGAGAACCTGTCTTATAGGAAAGGCCATGCACGCCCCAATAGCTAGCCTGTAGAAATATATTCACACAGCAGACATTATTGTAAGTGAGTTTCCTTGTTGAACTGCTGTCTGAAGCTGTATTGTTTGAGGGTTTTGGAGGGAGATAAGAGCAGGGGATTTTATTTGCTTCTCATTTAAACTATCGAGGGATTTTGTTCTACCTGACTTGTTCTGGTGATTGGAAGGAGGTTGGGGGGTGGTGGGGTGGGGGTAAATTATTGCAAAACATAAAAATAGTGTCCTTTCCTTTTTCGCTGGAGTTCACAATACTGCAGATGCTAGCCCAGCCTTTTGAGCATCATTTCCACAACCCCCCCCCCCCTCCTGTTTTAGTTTGTTGGTGTTTAGAAGATGGACTTTTTGAAGTTTTGTAGCAGTAGATATGATTCTCTGGGTTTGTAAATTACTGTTCAGAGGTTGATGTGTAAAAGTCATCTCTGTCTGTGCTTCCTTCAGTTTAGTGGATTACAGCTTTACTGCCCCCATATAATATAACTCACTGAAGAGGCCCATCTATTATTTTTATAATACATGGATACCCTTGTGATGCTAATATTAAAGAAGACGAGGATCAGCAGTAGTTGTTTGAGTGCTATACAGACTTTCTGTGTTATCCGTCAGTGCTTCTGCTTTATTTGGATGATTGGCTTTACCTTGTTTTAATGTTTTGTTCCTCTCCAGTTTCTCTGAGATAGAATGTATCAGCTTTGTATCATTTTTTTTTAAACGTATTCTCATTTTGTTGATCATTAATGAACATTTCTGTGATCTGTGGGTGTTGTCGAGTGATGTGCCACTTTCTCTTTTGTGGTCTTCCCAGTTTCAGTAATTTGATCAAGTTAAATCTCCTTAATAGTTTCTCTAGAGTGATTACACCATAATTTGGAAAATCACTACTGTGGTATTATACCTTTTTTTCCAATGGCTCAGGATCATATATATATAATATATATATATATATATATATATATATATATATATATATATATATATATATATATATATATATATATATATTTGTTGTTTTGTGAATTTTGTAAACAAATGAATGCGAGAGTTTAAACTGCAAGCTTTCTGGTCTCTGACTCTCCTTGCCGACTCTACCGCATCACAGGGACTAAACTACAGTGGTTCAGTGACAGATGAAGCTTAATGGTATGTATTTTACACCACTAAATCGGGTTATAACAGTGTATTCACGTGGCAATATAAAAACATGATGTATTATTTGCAAAGTTACACTGTACCTGAATCCTTTTTTGCCTTTAGTATTGTTTGCATTCTTGTTTTTTGGGGGTTTTTTTTGCAACATAATGCTTTTATTTATTTTTTTTTTAAAGTAAACAATCTACCATTTCCTGTAGCTAAAAGCAGCATATCCTGCCTCCTTTTTCATGTAATCAGCGCTGTTAACTGCATTCACTGCTGGAGCTGCCACCGTATATCCATCACTGTTAAATTGAGACATTGTGAGTTCAACAAGCCACCCGGGTTTGTTCCTACTTCCAGTGTGACCTTGTCTTATAAATCATGCATGTATTTAGTGTGGGAAAGTGATGCTGGAGGCCAAAGAGTCAGACCAGAAAGGATGTCAGAGTATGAACACTCATCTGAGATTGGAAATGATGCATTAAAAAAGAAACAAACACCAATGATTTAAACATTATTGAGAGCATGTTGACCGACCCGGGGTAGGGGCAAGTGTGATAGTGCAATGTCTGACTATACTGAGTAATGGCTAATATTTTATATTTTATATTACACTTGCTTGCCAAATTAGTAACGCAGTGCAGTAGAAGAATGCATTATAGAGTAACACAGATCCTGTGCTGTGAAAAAGCCAATGCACTATGCACAATGCAGTATGTCAATATTGACATGAAAACCATCCCCTATTCAGACCCTATTCATATGGCCCTCTCCCATATAGACTGACAATGGGTTGTTATGTAATGTGGTGTGGGCTGTTCACAAACTATTAAAGTCTGTCTTGTTAAATGTGTGTTTAATGTACATCAGGAGCCCTTCTAATGTGGCTCTTGCACAACACCATACTGCACACACACACACGCCATCCCTTTTCTTGCTTTCTTCCTTTAATCCCTGTTTGAGCTGCTCCCCGCTCTGTATTGACTCCTACTGGGAGTGTTACAGCTGCAGGCTTCCGTACAGCTGGGCTCCATTTGTGATCTCTCTTTCTCTCTCCGTCCAGCAGCGAGCCAAGCCTAGAGGATGAAAAGTTCAAAATGTCCCTTTCCTCTGCGGGGGAGAACAAATGCACTTCTCCCACTCCAAGGATAATATCCCCCTCTTTGGCACAATCGAGTCTGGAATCAGGCCACTTCAGCACTAAGATTTCCTCTTCCAATCTGACAAGGCGAAACATTTTTGTAGCATTTAGAAATGATAGGGTTTGGAGAATTACACAGAAAACCACTATTCCGGAGCTATTTCTACTTAATGGCCCACTGAAATACTGTATTATACATAATAGTGATCATGGAAGATGTGTGCTGATATCAGTGCAGTTTAGGTTGAGGGAATGGTGCCACCCACAGCTTTTAATATGCCAGGAGTTTTTTTTTTTTTTATATATAATAGGAAACTGTACCACGCAGTTAAGAACAAATGCTGCAGAACTGATAGCCGACTGAACCATTGAAGTAATCGCAGGTGAAAAGTTTAGTTGGAAGTTTACTTAGATGCTTCCTTAGTTTTCAGATATGAGAAACCCTAAAACAATAAAATCAAACACAATGTCAGATTTTTAGATAAGATTTCCGAAAGCTTGACTCTTTTAACAATAAGGATGAGAAGTCAAACCATTTTCAACATATCATACTGTTCTGTATCTGACCAACTGGGCAAATACAAAGCAGCATTGTTATCTCAGCTCTGACATGGTATGATCATTTTAATTTGATGCTCTTCATTTGAAAAGCAGAGAAGTGACCCACTAACTCCTCCAGCCAGCGATTTCCCTGTATTGAAAACAACTAGAGTTTCTGCATTATATATATATAAAAAGATGTAATTATGCAGACTGCACAAGGTAGAGCGAAAGGAATTAGATAACTCAAAATTGATTAGCAATAATTTAAAATGGATTTGCTGTCTTCCAGGTTTGATGAGCAGCATGTAGTGATATTCTGGATAATGATTTCCCTGGTTTGTTTCCAGTTAAGGAGTGTTTCAGACACAGCAGTACAAAAGAGAGTGAGTGTAAAGGTAAAGTTTCAGTAATGCTGTTGGAGAAAGCCTTCACTAAACCTTTTTAGTGTGCTGCCATTTTCCTTTTACCACCACAAAATGGAGACCAGTCAGTATATGAAGACTGTAGCTCTGTAAACTATTCAAAATGGAGACCAGTCAGTATATGAAGACTGTAGCTCTGTAAACTATTCAAAATGGAGACCAGTCAGTATATGAAGACTGTAGCTCTGTAAACTATTCAAAATGGAGACCAGTCCTGTAGCTCTGTAAACTATTCAAAATCAGTCAGGATATGAAGACTGTAGCTCTGTAAACTATTCAAAATGCAGTACAGTGGCTGGTCTGAAAAGGGATTACTCAAGGTAGTTGGTAGCCTGTTGTGCAAATAGAAAAAAAGCTTTGTTAACCTGTCCGTTCTTGCTCTGAAGACATTTCCAGGCTTTTGATTGGTTTTTTTGCAAACCCAAAGTTAATGAGCCTATAGCCTATAGGGAACAGTGTGTTGCTTAAATGTGGCACAAAGGCTATTCTTCCTAATGTGGTATTTCTTTTTGCACTGGTAAAGGCTTAACATTTCTTATTTTGATATACGGCGTCGTGTGAACTAAATTATGTGAATTATTATTATTATGTTGCTCTGCCAAAAAAAAAAAATCTAAATGATTTATTTTGAGGCATTTCATTGAATTGCATTCTGTTGCAATTATGTCTGGGTTGTACCAGGTAGACAGCCAAAAAGATATGAAATGCAGTGAGTGGAACATGATGTCATAATTATCAACCAAATTGCGAGTGATAATAATAATAATTATTATTATAATAATACTACCAAGTAATTACTGCCAAGTAAAACTTTTTTGCAAATAATTTTCAACTGTAGACCTTCCAGCGCTCAAACTGACATGCAATTGACACTAACACAATCTCCAGTGTACAGAATCTCTATATTCTGTTTTCAGGCACTTCTTGAAAATGTAAAAAGAACGGATCACTATACAGTACATACTTGCCTTGCTGCATAAACAAATGTACTTGTTATTGGGAGCTAGAATTAAAATGTACTTCCAAATTTAACTGTTAAAAAAAAAAAATAAGCAGAGAACCATTACCAAAAGAAGAAGGTGACTAACAGTGATAATTTTGCAAGTGCTAATATGAGGTAAGACTCCTTGGTTAATACTTCTTTAACACATTGATCTCTTCAGTACCAGCGCTGGTGGTGGCAGACACCCTTGCAATCCAGAGACAGCAGAGAAAGAGGTGGCTGTTGGTGGCTAATTAAGCAGCACAGTGCCCTCAAGGCCAAAGGTTACAGGTTTGAATGGTTCCTGGAGATACACACTGGGCACACTTCAGCACAGCATGCTCTGGCGTTCTCAGTCTGCTGTGAGGTCTTGCTGTGCTTTAGATAACATGTAAAAAGTAAGTCCCATCTGCGATATGACTTAGAGATGGGAAAGTTCCTTTTCCACAGTAAGGTTTATTATTATTATTATTATTATTATTATTTATTATTATTATTATTATTATTATTATTATTTATTATTATTATTATGACAATCAAAATTGAAGACAAATACGTGAGCAATAAATAACTGGATGAATTTTAATGATCTGAAGAGTGTCATACTTTTTGTATAATGATATACAGTAGTATAGTTAAAAGAGCTTGGAGGTGGGGCACACAAGCAGGATTAATACAGAGTTAAAGGGCAGTGGTATTTAGATTTGCCCCTGCTTCAGTCATTAAACTATATCCCAGAGTTTTATGCTGCTTGTTCAGAAGAAAATAATTTCACTTGACAAGATGACAATACAGTTCTCATTAAAGGAATTTATATTTTGATACACTTAAATTTAATGGTTTCTCCTTGGTATCAAATACTATGCAATAAAAAGAACTAGAGTTGCCAGCAACTTTACAGCTTCCAGTACAAGTACAAGTATCAAACATTTAATCAAATAGTGCAGAATGCCAGTACCAGTACCAAACACTTTATCAAATAATGCAGAATGTCAGTACCAGTACCAAACACTTTATCAAATTGTGCAGAATGCCAGTACCAGTACCAAACACTTTATCAAATTGTGCAGAATGCCAGTACCAGTACCAAACACTTTATCAAATTGTGCAGAATGCCAGTACCAGTACCAAACACTTTATCAAATTGTGCAGAATGCCAGTACCAGTACCAAACACTTTATCAAATAATGCAGAATGCCAGTACCAGTACCAAACATTTTGGTATATAGTGCAGTATGCCAGTAACAGATCCTATCTGCAATCAGGAGTTATAAGCCAGTTTTCCATTTGACCTTTACGAAAGGTCAGAGATCATGGGCAATGATGTTTTTTGATAGCGCATACAGTATATGGGTTACCATGTGTTCCATAGTAACCATGGTCCTATCTGCACTCTATAAGGAGTTATCAGCCAGTTTTGCATGTTGCTGATGTCGTACAACATGGCCTCCATGTTTTTTATTGTAGCAATTTCCTTTGAACACTCTTTAAAGACAACCACACTAAGTTTTTACCAATTTTTGGTTCAATCGGACCAGTGGTTTGGGAGAAGATCTTCGTAATTTGTGATTATGCCATCATCCAAGTGTGATTATTTTGCATCCAACATAGCTGCCATACCACACAACCCATCAGCTTCTTATGAACACCAGAATTATTCCGGGCTTAAAAGGCATGTCATATGCAGACAGGCTAAAAGAATTGAATCTGTTCAGTCTTGAATAAAGAAGACTACGTGGCGACCTAATTCAAGCATTCAAAATTCTAAAAGGTATTGACAGTGTTGACCCAAAGGACTTTTTCAGCCTGAAAAAAGAAACAAGGACCAGGGGTCACAAATGGAGTTTAGACAAAGGGGCATTCAGAACAGAAAATAGGAGACACTTTTTTACACAGAGAATTGTGAGGGTCTGGAATCAACTCTCCAGTAATGTTGTTGAAGCTGACACCCTGGGATCCTTCAAGAGGCTGCTTGATGAGATTTTGGGATCAATAAGCTACCAACAACCAAACGAGCAAGATGGGCCGAATGGCCTCCTCACGTTTGTAAACTTTCTTATGTTCTTATGTTTTTAGTTAATCTTGGACTATCCCTCAACAAGTATACCCAGTTTCAGCACTCAGTGGTATATGCAATAAGTGGTTTTTGAAGCAAATTTTTACATTTAGGCAACCCGTTTTTCCCTTAATCCAATATGGTGACCTACAACATATGTTTTTCTTCCTCAACAAACCGATAGGCACCTACCAACCTTCCGATTTCCGTGAGTTTTGGTGAAAAATAATAGGAAGAATAATCCCAGCAATAACAATAGGCCTCCCAGCCTATGGCTTCCACATTGTTTTGGGTTTAACATCATTCTTGCACAACCACAGACTTCATCCATTTAAACTAGAACACAGACGGCTAAGTCTCTTGCATAGTTATGAAGTCTGATACATTTGTAGACAGTGCATCTCTTCAATTTTGAAACCACAGGGGATTTGACAGCACTGACAGTGCTTTGGGACACCTGTCTGTTTTATTTCTGATTATTGTAGCCACTTGTGACATTAAAGAACAATAACCAAATCAATTTTAAATATATTACATATAACCCTGGACACAGTTCTAATAATGCACCTTTGTGTTCCATTGTATTGGCTCAATAACTTCTGCCACACTGGTCGGGACCCTCCCAGTGCTACACTGCAAGCCGTTCATTGTGGCAGGGCATTGCAAAGTGTTACAGGGTTAGGTAGCTCTTGGACTGAGTGTAACGGCAAGGGAAGAAATTAATAAATGAAATGTCTTCTGCAGTGATTGGAGCCTTCTCACATGGTGCCAGGGTTTCTGTTTCATGCATGGGTGGCAGATGTTCTCTTCAGGGAGGTGGGATATATCATTGAGTTAATCAGCAGTCGATCTGTGGGATGTGTCATGTTAATACTTCAATTGTCACAATACAGGGTGTGTGTTATTTTACATAACAGTACAGCATAAGCATTATGGGAAATTACAGACTGCATCTACGTTAAAACTTTGTTTTGGAGAATAATTGTGATCTGCTAAACTTCCCTCTATTTAATTAATCTCCAGTTAACAAGGTTTTTGGCATACCAAGAAGTGCACCCAACAATGCAGCAAAAAGAAGGAAAAGAAAGAAAAAAAAAAGTAAATCTAGAAATTGCAGATTCTGCGCCTCAGCCTGAGAAGAAACAATAATCCTTGTTGCACTGAGCGCTGGAAAATATAGCCGAATCTGGCTGCTAGTCAGGGGCTGCCGTGGAGCTGCAAGCTGTTCATTTCAACAGATAATTGTGTAGCCCAGCGGTCAGCTAGAGATGGGATTAGAGTTCAGAGTGAAGCTGAGAGTTACTCGGATCCCATTTGTCACGTTTTGGTGATGGAGGGGATAGTAACTCTCCCATGGGGCCTGCCTTAAAGGCTGTAGATTGAGAACACTGATGCCTTGAAGATAGAATGCTTCACAAGAAGGCTCCAGCCCATCAGGAGAATAATGGACTAGAACATACTTAAGGCCCTTTGTTCTGTGACAAGCCTGTCGCCATGACGTTTCCATGATACTCTCTCCTTCTTGAAAACCCTTGAGTGGCAAGCAGGATGTAAGCTTTTTATATCTTTAAAGAGCTGAGAAATAACAGTTGCAGCCTAGTGTCTGAGAAAACCTGTTGAGAATACATAGTGGTTTGTAACAGTCCCCAGCCACCCTACTCTAAAACCTGAACCACACCGTGGTGGTGTTATTTTGTTTTAGTTTTTCAAATAATTGGGTACAGTCAGTGTCTTCCTTTTATATACTTCAGTGGCTTTTGATTCTGAACAAAATGAGAAAAAATAGAAAATTAAGCCCAGTGGACAAACACTTTTTCTTAGTGTCTAAGCAATAACTTTCCAGTTGCCACAGGTTTTGAAAAAAGCTTTGGCAATTGGATTAAAGTTTCATCGCACTTGTGGTTGATTTATGTCTTGAATCTAACACAGAGGTGTAGATGGACTAAGATGGGCCAGTCACAGCGCAAACACACCGCAGTTTGCATTTTTGTTGTGACAATTTTTTTTTATTATTATTCTTATTTTTAACTTGGCCTACTCAGTAGCCTAGACAATTAACATACACTAGATCATGGAGCCGCATTGACAAGATATGATACCTACAGGAGGACACTCAGCGCTCGTTAATATGAATTTCAAAGGACCAGCAACACATTTTGCATTATACCACTAATCTGTATTATAGTAGCCTATAAGCCAAATGTATACAGTCAGTTTTTAATTAAGTTAGTCAGTGGTGCAGAGCTAAATTGTGCACAATTACAAGCCACCTGCACATTAATAGAATCGGCGCGTTTCCTATTACTATACAGATGCTCAGAATGAACTAGAGGGGTTAACGGCACATATGTGCAGTCTATTTCTCACAACATGTTGAGCAAACCAGAAATGTCATAGAAATGTGTTTTCAATGCTTGTAACTGCACTCTGCTTTTAAGGAAAAACAGTTATTTGGGTTTTCGCCTCAAAAATGCATTGAGCACAAATGGCAACGCACGAGAAAAGCAGACTGGGAAATGGCAGCAACAATTGCGACTGTTTAAAACATGCTTTCAAAAGATGATGCAATTGTAAGTGTCGCAATTGCCGGCAGCTTTAGTACTTCTCATTACAATATTTGAGAACCCTCATCTCCGCCCCATTTTTTCGAATTTATGCAGGAACGCCCATAATGACATATTCATCTAAGGCTGAACTGCAAAGAAAAACTGCTGACGAAAAACATTGCCTAAAAAGTGGCTAACAGCATTACGCTTATATAATACATTTCACCCTAGATTTCTGATTCATTTGCAACTGGTTTGAGACCATGGTAGTTAAAATATTGGCTTTAAAATAAAAATCTATAGATGTATTAACTCACAAGTTATTTTAGATTATCCACAGCGAAGGCTTACAGAATGATAATCTCTGTTAGTCCTGACAGAGATTATTTGTTAAAGCATGTTTAATGTGCAGAGTTCAACATTCATGGCATAAAAATATAAATGGCTTCATGACAAAGTGACCTGTAGAATCAGAACTGCAGCGATTTCACTGGTGGTTTTACAAGGCATCAAATAAATGTAAAACCTCTTCATAAAAAGCTAAAAGGGCTACATTTTTATTACAGTTCCAAAAGTTAACTATCTGTTTTGATAGATAGTTTTTGTTAAGATAAATAGCTGAAATGTGACTGAGAAACTGCCCGACTGTGATTCATATGTGACTCATTATCATAACTGTACAGTGTGGTCTAAAATGGATATACACAGTTATAGGTACCTGTAATCAAAATGCAATAATCTATGCTATGAGATAAACCTCAGTCACCATTGTTTTGGTTATTTGTGGCTCATGATTGCAACTATTTCTGATGTGATATTTTTGCTGCCAGGTCCCTGATTCTATTGCTTGACCCCTATTAGTGCACTGCTTTGCACCAATAGACACCAATGAGCCCTTTACTTCCAGAAGGGGACAAAAACACAGCGATGACCCCAGTTATCCTTCAGATGCTGCTCTGTCAGTAAGCTTGAAACAATTTCAGAAACGTCAAGGGAAAATCCATACCATTTTTACATCAGTAAAACACACTGAATAGTCCTAAGTTTTAACTTTTTGTTTTTTTCTTCAGAGAAACCCATTTTAAGGGAAAAAAGACACTTTGAAATAATGACATATTAAACATGATTGTGCCATAATTTGCAGAGCATTAGATATAAAGGAGTTATTCTGACCCATCCAGTAATTAAAGGGTTGCAATAATTACACCTCTCTCTCTCTCTCTCTCTCTCTCTCTCTCTCTCTCTCTCTCTCTCTCTCTTCTCTCTCTCTCTCTCTCTCTCTCTCTCTCTCTCTCTCTCTCTCTCTCTCTTCTCTCTCTCTCTCTCTCTCTCTCTCTCTCTCTCTCTCTCTCTCTCTCTCTCTCTCTCTCTCTCTCTCTCTCTCTCTCTCTCTCTCTCTCTCTCTCTCTCTCTCTCTCTCTCTCTCTCTCTCTCTCTCTCTCTCTCTCTCTCTGTCTCTCTCTCTCTCTCCTCTCTCTCTCTCTCTCTCTCTCTCTCTCTCTCTCTCTCTCTCTCTCTCTCTCTCTCTCTCTCTCTCTCTCTCTCTCTCTCTCTCTCTCTCTCTCTCCTCTCTCTCTGTCTCTCTCCTCTCTCTCTCTCTCTCTCTCTCTCTCTCTCTCTCTCGTGGAGGATTGTGGGAAGGGCTTGCAGAGAGGTGGAACGCCGGTTTGTTTGTTTGGAGGGTGTTTGGAGATCCCGTTATGGGGTCTCGTTCAGGAGGGCTGGGGGCTCTCACCCGCCGACACGGGGTCCGTTGCCTGCCTGACCCCGGGGTTTCGGTGGAGGAGTGCCTGCTGGCAGTAGGAGAGGTGGTGGGGTTTGAAAATATTATGTCGGCGTCAAGAATGAATAAAGCGCTAGTAATATTTTTAGTGGAGGTGTCTCTGGTACACAAGCTGGTAGAGGAAGGATTTACAGTGAAAGGTGAATTTGTTCAGGTTTCCCCTCTAGTAACCCCGGTTACGAAAGTTATTATTTCTAACGTGCCTCCGTTTTTAAAAAATGAGCAATTAGAAAAGAATTTAGCTCGTTTTGGTAAACTGGTGTCCCCGATTAAGGGAATCCCGCTGGGGTGCAAAAATAACAGTGTTAGGCACGTCATGTCGTTTAGAAGGCAGGCGTTTGTCTTACTAAATGATCCTAACCAAGTCATTAATGTTGCCTGGAATTTTAACGTGGAAGGGATGAATTGTGTAGTTTTTGTCAGTTCCGAAACGATGAGATGTTTTTACTGTGGAGAACAGGGACACCAGAGAAAAGCCTGCCCGAGAAAAGAGGCTAGAGCGGAGACAGGGCAGGATCAGGGCGATGCTGGCGGGGAGGAAGTCGGGGGTGTTGGGGGTGAGCGGGAGGAAGAGTCGGCTCCCCCAGCGCAGCCGCAGAGCGAGCCCGTGCTGACCGAGGAGGGGGCGATCCAGAAGGAAACCGGAGCAGAACCACCAACACCACGGCCTCGCACAAAGAGACCCAGCCGCAGCCTGTCACTGACGGGTTCCGCTACTACTGAGAATGGTGAAGAATCATTCAAGGTAGTAGCGAAAAAGACACGAATTCGGAGGCTGCAGAGCTGCCGGATGGCAGAGCGCAGCCAGTGCAGAACTCCGAACCCGTGCAGACAGGGAGACTGCGGGCTCCAGGCGGGGCGTCAGTCCCTCCCAACACGGAGGAAGAGAGCACAGCGCAGGGTGAGCCGGGCGCGGTGCAAGACTCTCCGCTAGCTGAATCTCAGCCGCCTGAAATAGTGCCGGCTGTAGCAGAGACCGGTGTCGAGGAGTCGGAGGGAGCTGCGGAGGAACGGATTCTCGGGGGCGAGCGAGAGGACAGCGCGGATGAGATGGAGGGGGAGCTCTCTGACTCCTCGCTTATCTCAGACATCCCTGATAGCCAACCCGTCAGTAAGAAAAAGTTATACACGCTTGAGCAGGTAAATGATTTTATGATAGAAACAAAAGGGAAAAGGGGAGTAGAAATAGAGAGTTTTTTCCCTGATCTAAGGTTATTTCTCCACTCCGCTCACGTTATAACAAGGAAAGCCACAATAGAAGAATTTGATCAGCCAAAACGTTATAGATTAAAAAAAAAAAATTGTTCAGAAAATTAAAAAGGATCTTAAAAGTGGTTCAAAATCTCTTGTTTAAAAATGGCTGTGTTTTATGAAACTTCTTTTATTACTTGTTTTAGTGTGTTAGTTTTTTTAGCTATGATGGAAAGGTGCGTTTTTATTTCTTTTAATCTAAACGGCTGCAGACAGTCTTTTAAGAGGGCGCAGCTAGTCGGGTTTTTAGAGCAGAAGCAGGCGGGGGTGGTGTTTCTGCAGGAAACGCACTCGGATCAGGAGAATGAGGAGGCGTGGCGAGCGGAGTGGAAGGGGCTGTGCGTGATGAGTCACGGCGCTAGTACCAGTGCAGGAGTAGCCGTGCTTTTTAAACCCAGCCTGGGGGCAGTTTTACTAGATATAGATGAAATCGAGAAAGGGAGGATTTTAAAAGTAAGAGCTAGGCTGGGCAGTACAGTGTATGTTTTTATTAATATTTATGCCCCCAATAGAGGGGGCGAACGAATTTTATTTTTTAAGAAATTAAAGCAAGCTCTTTTTAATATTAATAATAATGATGTGGTGGTAGTAGGAGGAGATTTTAATTGTACTGTTAATTTTAATATTGATAGAAATAATGATGAACCACACCCTCAGTCCTCCAGAGAGTTGGCTGCATTGTTAGAGTCCAGTGACCTGGTTGACATATGGAGATGCCTGCACCCCAGTTCAAGACAATACACCTGGTCTCAGTATCACACAGACTGTGTATATAGAGCAAGACTAGACCGGTTTTATACTTCAAAAAACGATTTAAATAAATTTATCAAAGCAAGAATCATCCCCAGTAGTCTCTCTGACCACCACTGTCTATTAATTACAGTATTAATTCAATCAGAACCCCACAGAGCATCTTACTGGCATTTCAATGTAAAATTGAAAAAAAAAAAAAAAAAAAAAAAAAAAAAAAAAAAAAAGGAAATTATTACAAGATGTAAAATTTAAGCAACAATTCAAACTTTTTTGGATAATTTGGAAAAAAGAAAAAGCACAATATAAAGATTTAAGACAGTGGTGGGACATTGGCAAAATACAAATTAAATGTTTTTGTCAACAATATACTATAAATGCAACCAGGTCACTGAACACAGCCGTGAGAGAACTGGAGTCCAAAATCCTCCTCCTAGAGGAAAGGTTAAATTCAGAATTTAAAGAACAGACCCTGGAGAACCTAAAGGAGCAGAAAATCGCGCTGGGGAGCTTGCTGAAGGAAAGAGTGAAGGGGGCGATTGTGCGTTCCAGATTCATGGAGTTGAGAGACATGGATGCCCCCACTAGTTTCTTCTTCAACCTGGAGAGGAAGAGAGCGGACAGTAGACAGCTGTGTTGTATCAGGACTCCTGGTGGGAAAGAACTGCACACCCGGGAGGAAATCAGCAGAGAGGCGGTGCGTTTTTACAAGGAACTTTATAATAAAGAACTGTGCAACATAGAGGACACTGAGCGGCTGCTCCAGGGGTTACCCAGCCTCAGTGAGAAGGAGCAGATTCAGCTGGACGCACCGCTGACCCACCAGGAGATGACCGCCGCTGTCAAGCAGCTCTCCAGCGGAAAGGTTCCCGGGATCGATGGACTGCCAGCAGAATTTTATAATAATTTCTGGGATATAATGGGGGAGGATTTGCTCCAGGTTCTGAGAGAGAGCCTCAGCCACAGGGAACTGCCTCTTAGCTGCCGTAGGGCAGTGGTTACACTGCTGCCCAAGAAGGGAGACCTATGCCAGCTTAAAAATTGGAGACCTGTGTCAATTTTATGTTCTGATTTAAAGATTTTATCCAAAACAATCGCTAATAGATTAAAAAGTGTTATTGGAACTGTAATACATATGGATCAAACATATTGTATACCGGGTCGCTCTATTTTTGATAACTTGTTTTTTATTCGAGATTTTTTAACTGTAAGTGATATTTGTGATTTTAATGTAGGAATGGTCTCCCTGGATCAAGAGAAGGCTTTCGACAGAGTCGACCACACCTACCTCTTTCATACACTGGAAGCCTTCGGGTTCGGTCCTGGTTTTATTTCTTATATTCGGCTTTTATATTCCAACATTTTTAGTATTTTAAAGATCAACAATGGGCTGAGTCAGCCCTTCCCAGTGTGCAGGGGTATAAGGCAGGGCTGTGCCCTGTCTGGTATGCTGTATTCACTGGTTATAGAGCCCCTGCTGCACCTGCTGAGGGTCAGGCTAGCTGGATGGACAGTGCCCTCCTCGCCCTCCACACCCTCCTCTGCCACAGTGAAGGTGTCTGCCTACGCAGACGATGTGACTGTGTTTGTGAGGGGGGATGCAGATGTCCAAGCGCTGCAGCAGACTCTAAATGAGTTCCAGAGAGCATCTTCTGCCAGAGTAAACTGGGCAAAATGTGACACCTTCCTGTCAGGCAGCTGGGATGAGGGCACCCCTCCTTTCCTGCCTGAGGGGCTGAAATGGAACAGAACAGGTATTAAAGTGTTGGGGGTGCACCTCGGAACAGAAAACTACATGAAAAAGAACTGGGAGGGTTTGTTGGATAGGGTGAGGGGGCGGCTGCAGAGGTGGAAGGGACTGCTGGCTCAACTGTCCTTCAAGGGCCGGGTGCTTGTTATTAATAATCTGGTGGCCTCTAGCTTGTGGCACAAGCTGGTATGCTTGGACCCACCCCAGGGCCTGGTGAAGGAGATCCAGAGAGTGTTGCTGGAGTTCTTTTGGAGCGGGAGACACAGTTTGAGGCCGGCAGTCCTCTACCTCCCTAGTGATGAGGGGGGGCAGGGGCTAGTCAGCATTGCCAGCAGGGTGGCAGCCTTCAGACTGCAGGCGGTTCAGAGACTCCTGTACACTGAGGAGGAGGCTCATTGGAAGAGGCTGGCCTGTTTCCTTCTCAATAGATTTGGGGGGCTGGGGTTAGGAAAACACCTGTTTTTAATTGAGAACACCAGTTTTAGTAAAGCAGGACTTCCTCCTTTTTATCAAAGTATTTTAAAAGCCTGGCAGCTGGTGAGGGTGGAAAGGGATGTGGAGTCCTTGACAGGGCAGGACCTGTTTGAGGAGCCCCTATTTTTTAATCCACTCTTTCCAGTTAAGTTCCTCCAGTCGATGACGCTCTGTGCCAGTTTTTTAAAAGCAGGTGTAACCAGGATGGTCCACCTGTTAAACCTTGAGCTCTCCTGCTGGCTAACTGCCTCCCAGCTAACTGCACAGCTAGGCTGGCACTCAGAGAGGCTTGCAGAAAGACTGATGGGTGAGTTGAGGGGCAGCCTCTCCCCGCGGCTCAAGGCAGTCCTGAGGGAGGAGTTGTCCAGAGGCACAGAGCAGAGACAGCTTTCCTTATTTCCAGGGATGATCGTGTCACCAGCAGTAGGTGAGGAAGGTGACGGCGGTGGAGAGAATGGAGGGACTTTGCTTAAATTGCAGAATGTGGAGGAAATGATCTTTCACACAATGAATGGAAAACAGATATACAAATTGTGTGTTAAAGCCACAGAGTATAGTAGGCTAAGGGGTCTGGTAGACTCTAAGTGGCGAGCTTACTTGGCTGTAGAGGAGGGGCACAGGCCGGTGTGGAGGGTGCTGTACAAGCCGCCTCTCGCCAAGAGAGTGGGGGACCTGCAGTGGAAGATTCTACACTGCATTGTGTCCACAGGCAGGTTTCTCCATAGAGTGGACCCCAGCATCAGTGAGCAGTGCGCTTTTTGCTCAGCAGAGGAAACTCTCTTTCATGCCTACAGTGAGTGTGAGAGGCTGCGGCCACTTTTTAATTTACTGCAGGGAATCCTGAATAATTTAGGGGTCGTTTTTAGTAAGGAGCTTTTTATTTTTGGGGTTCTATACAGTTTTAAAATGAAAAACAGGTGTGTTCTTATTAATTTTTTATTTGGACAGGCAAAATTGGCTATTTTAAAGACAAGGAAAAATCAACTCTCTGGTTCTGGACTGACCAGTTTAGTGGTTCAGTTCAGGGTGCTCGTGGTCAGCCAGATCAGAGTAGAGTTTGAGTATTTTAAACTGGTCAGTAACCTGGAGGACTTTCAGGAGAGGTGGTGTGTGGGAGACGCCTTGTGTGCTGTGAGTGAGGAGGGGGAGCTCCAGTTTTTGTTCTAATTTTATTTAATTTTTGTTTTACAGTGTTTTATTTTTGGCTTTTATCTGTTTTCAACAAAGAAAAAAAAACACTGTTTAATATTGATTTTTTAATGATCCTTTTATTTTGTTTAAAATCTGTTTTTAAGGAGAACACGATATATTTTAGGATTTTTTAAATTTTGCTCAGGCAGTAGGAATCTTAACTTTTGTTGTGTTTTACCTTTATTTGAATTTTAATGGATTTTATTTGGAATATTTAAATAAAGGATCTTAAAAGTCTCTCTCTCTCTCTCTCTCTCTCTCTCTCTCTCTCTCTCTCTCTCTCTCTCTCTCTCTCTCTCTCCAGTATAAATAATGCTCTATTGTTGCCTCACAAAATTTCACATAAATGCATCACTTGAAATCTCACAGCTCTGTGACACAACTTTTCAAGGCTCATAAAATTGCAGTATAGATGTGTGTAAAGTGTCAAGGATAGCATTAAAAGAGAGGATTAAAGATCAAACCAAACAGTCAGAGAAAGAAGATGGATATGCTACCTGAGACAGCAGCAAATGGGAAATCTGAATGCATCGTCACACTTAATTCAGGGCTGATTGAAGGACATACAGAATTCATGGCTAATTGCAGCTTAGGAGGGTCTCGGCGGTCACACTCTGATGTGTACCTTCCTGCGGCAAAGTGGTGGGCTGTGCCATCCCTACCTGACTGGCAGCAAGGGAAACGGATGACGGACAGGAAATTTAATGGCATTGTTCATTGTCAGGGAAACAAATTACAGCAGAATGAAAAAAAAAAATTAAATTACATATTTTATCAAGACTGAGTTTTTTTAATTTTTCAGACGTGAGCATGGCTGGGAGGCAGGGTGTTTCAGAAGAACAAATAAATCAGTGTAATATAACTCCTTGGTTATGTGCATTGCAGGCCAGTGTAAACTAAATACCATCGCATGGTAGGAGGAGACAAGCTTATTTCTTATTCTTCTCATTCTTTCCTTTAAACCTATAAATCATTTATTTCATTCTTTAAATCAGACCTCCTTAAAACTGACCATATAAAGTAAAATACATTCTTGTTCACTATAATATTGCCAAAACACATAAATGTTCAGTCTTACAAGAACATTATTATTTTTGGCAATTCTAACACAGCATTTTAATTTTTAGAGGACAGACTTCATTCTTATCAGATCAGTTATACTAGTATACCTCACTATATGAAGCCTATCCCAGTACTGTATGTTTGGGTCTGGCTAATGTCCAACATTTTTTTTCGTCTTGACATCAATCACATAAGATGACATTTTAATCATACTATTAAGGACAATTCCCTTATCTGTCACTCCAGTGAAGTTGGTGACATCTACAGGGCATGAAAACTCCTCCGTTGGTAATATTAGAATGGTTGTGCTTGATGTGTTAATACAGGACGTAACGGTATTGTATCCAGTCTTGTCGCCCTTTTGCAAAAAAAACAAAACAAACAAATGATAGTCTTACAGGTATACTATGTATATGGGACCCGCTGCTGAAAATGCTCTGCCGAACTTGTAATAGTTTAATCAATTTCATGTCAGCAGAGGTCAATGTTTTTATTAATTCCCCTGCGGCTTAATATCCCTCTACCAGGATTGATATACTAAATCATGTTCCTCTCCCTACATCAGGATCAACAACATTTTAATTTGTGGTTTTAATATTTTAGAAAATGACGTATGGCTGTATGGGTGGTGCTCGTGCCTTCCTTTATAGGTACATTAGTATACCTCTATGGTTTTCCAGATTGTTCTTATGAGGGCATTAGAAATGTACAATCCCGAGACAAGGATCTGTAAAGGCCTTTGCAAGACATGAGAAATGTAGTCACATTCTTTTAGTGTTAAAACTGCAGGGAATGAAACAGCTCTGCTCTGCTCATCAGTATCACTGAAGTGTAGAGGGAATATTAAAATGATACATGCATGCAGGATGCAAGGCTCTTGCGAAGACGCTAGTACCAAATATATCGACTCCATTTATTAGAAGCAGATCAGGGGTTGAAAAATAAATAATGAGAGGGATGCCTTTTATCAGGGATTTTATGCTGGCTCATTTTCTCTCTGAAGATTTGCTGTTTATCTGGCTGTCATATTAGCATTTTGGCTGTACAGTCGTCTCAGCTCTCATATTTGCTAGTTGGCAGTAGGCCCAACTTCCGAAACAGAAGATGTGCAAATTTTGCCACCTTTGAGGTGGAATTGACTATAATATAATCAGGAATAAGATGGGGGGGTGGGGTTTACATCACACAGCCTTTACTAAACAGACTTTTTAGCCATGGAGCCAACCCCTACGGCATTAACTACACACAGAGAAAGCACATTGCAGAACTGAGAAAACTAAAAAGATCATTATGCATTTCATGCTGGTTCATAAAGAGCTACATAGAAGTATTTGGTTCTGTTAGAAACAGCTGTTGAAGATCTAACCTTTTCTTGTTACCTGCCAATTGTCTATTGAGGATGCTATGATTACAAACTGTCACTGTGCTATTATACTCTACGGCGCTCCTGCTACAGAAAACCAGGCCGTTATTTGTGCACACAGCAGGGAATTATTCTGGGTGGGATGCACAATCCAGCTGCAGATTAATCAAATTCACTGTTCAAACTAAGAACAGAATGTAGGACCAGCAGGAAGCTGAAATGATTACAGCACAGAACTTATTACCAACTCTTCTCACACAGAGAATAATGCATTTGTGGACCACGCCATTTGGGATCAGAGAGGCTCAGCCATCGACATCAGTCAAGACAGAGTTAGAAGCAACTCTGGAGTAGCAATACAACAAATATAAAATAAAAAAGCACCAATGGACATAACGGCCATCCAACATTTCTGATGTTCTTTTGATGAATACACTAGCATTGTAACAAATCATTTTTCTGTTGCACATTTTTCAAGTATGCCCTTTAAAAAGGCCACAGTAACAAATTGTAATGTTGCTTTGTCATTAGATTCAAGTGAAACTGGAGGTCAGGATTGACCAGGGTAAGAATTATCAATAGTGCAACGTATTTGCACGCATACGCTTTCAGTCTTTTATAGATTACCTAACTGCAGGCAAAACGCTGGCCTGCTGTGTGCAGACTGTTAGCAATAAAACACTGAAAAATACATTATCCGGACTTAGCAGGCCTCACTAGCATTGCAGCTGGATCCTTCAGAGGTTTGTGAATGGTCTGCTTTTAAAATGCTTTTTTATGGCAATTAATTTACTTTGCTTGCTGTAGTGTAAATTATGTCATTAGCATAACTGTTTACTGTTACGAGCACTTTGTTCGTCCTGGTTCTAACAAGACAGTCCCTTCGTAGTTTATGGTTTCAATAATGCTGAGGGGTTGTGGGTTTTGTTGCTCCAATATTGAGTTATAATTGGTTCTGAAAATCTGCAAACTTTGAAGACTCTGCACGTTGTCACATGATTTGAATGGAATGAGAACGGCTGCTCAGTTCCAGCACAGCATTCTTCAGACAAGCTCAAAGAGCAGGTCAAAGTGCAGGTCAAAGAGCAGGCACAGCCAGATTCAGTGAAAGATAGCAAATAACTCAAAACTGGAGTATAATATAACCATTACTGGACGACATATTTATTTTACATTTTATATTCAGATTTTAGGACTGTTAATAAAATCATGTGTGAAAAATCTGATAAAATATAGTCCAAACAGAAGGGTGTATTTTTTGAAGCTGTAAAGAACAAAGTGTTAAAAGGGGGAGCCCCAATATTTACCATCCCAGTAGTAGCATTTCTGATTTGATTCATGTTCCCACTCAACATTGTGAGTTGTCCACACTGAAAGGACAGCCAACACTATGTACAGGTTATTGTACTGGACTTTAAACATGTAGGCCATTCTGGACTGTTGAAGCCTTTCAGTATGATCCTGGCGTAACATGAGATTGAGCTGCAAGGACTGGCCTTGGGTTCAGAGTTGGTGTCGTTGCTGGAGAGAGTTTGACATATTATGATGCCACCAAAAGAGTGGTCCAGATTTATACAGCCAGTCTAAAAAAAGCAAAAGACGAAAAGAAAACCAGAAGGAAAAAAAGGGAGTCCTGTAAAGACCTTGATTTTGAGCTGGATGTGCTTGAATGCGGGTTTCCGGTCTGTCTAACTAACTGCAGCTGCTATTATATTCACTTTCCTGGTGTGAGCTGCTTATCTAACACTTCGACCTCGTAAAGTAGAGTCACAATACAGCATCTGTTTTTCTTCACGTAATTTACACTCAATGTTATTTATACAAATAAATAATAAAAAAGATGATTAGCACTAAACAAATATATTCAAATGTTGTCTAAGAATTTTAAGAACAACATACTTTGGGCCTGATATTACACAGATGGTAAAATATATTTTTTAACTTTAGATAAAAGTATTTGATATGTTTATTGCACGTTACCTTAGTAGAGAAAAATCACTTATGTTTAGTCACTTCTGTATTTTGTTTGTATCAGATGTCATGTGTTGCTTTCCTTTGCAATGAATGACTAATAACAGGGGACATTGGGCTTAACAAACAATAAGAATATGGGTTTGTGAGAAAGAATGTGATGTACATTAGAATCCAGCATGCTGCTTCTTTCAGGAATGTATCAAAGTGGAGCTGCATCAAAATTAAAGAGCCTGGAAGAGGCTGAGGTGGAACAAAAGCATGTTCTTTGTGTGGTGCTATTTCAAAGAGGGTAGAAATGGTTAACTTTGGTTACAGGCGCTCCAGATAACGGAAACTGTGTCTGCTGTGCAATTTACTTTTTAAAATATCACTATTTTTTATGCAGATTTCACTTTTCCCCAATTGCCTTTGGATCTCTTTTACTTGGCATAAGATATTCAGACTGAGCTGTGGTACCCTTTCCCTTGAAAAAAGCAAAACAGCTTTTTAAACTATAGCCTACTGATGCATCATTACTGGTACTATGCTCTCCATATAATTACAGTGGCTTCCAACACCACAGAACAGAGTCGAATGAAAAGAGAGGAACAATGGCTCAATCCAATAGCTCAATTCAGTCTTCACAAGGATGTCAGACAGTGACAAGTATTAGCATGGCAGTCCTGCTATACCGTAGCTATTGTGAGACCAAAGACAGGTTATTTAATTGAAATATAGTGCTTCTGCTTTTTATGTAGATTTAATAAATGGCTTGGAAATATCACAACGTTTTATTGCTTAAACTGAATCACATGACAAGCGTTGCATACTGCTTTATACTGCATGAATCACCACGCCACAATATAAACACACCTACAAAAACTTTTTTTTTACCGATAGTATGTTAAGTGACAAAACCTCTTCCCAGTGCTTATGAAATACATTTCAGCAATGTGATCGGAGGCAGTTCACAGAGCTTATGATCGAATAGCAGGACCAAAAATAAAAAAAAAACAGCCATACACTCAGTACATACACAGGATAGTCGTTAGTTTTGCGTTGAGATTCTGGAGCAGGTATGTGCTTGTTTGAAATGGGGAAGGATATGCCATGCTGTGAAATAGGAGTTCTCAAGGATGAACACATGCTTGCTTATCATAATTGCCCGCATTGTTCTTTTTAGGAGAACTCATTTATCTGCCTAGCTTCCGTGTGTGTGAACTTTGTTGCAAATATCAATGCCAAGGCTCACATATCTGCTCTGATATCGACCAAATTATATCACTGTCAAACTGCAAATTGTAAATTAATTGCATAAAAATTCAACTGTATGGTAATCTGCAAGAGCAGAAATTAGGTTTTATCAACACAGGACTCAACTGCTATTGTAAGGCAGTACAACGTAAACCAGGCTAATACATATAATTTAAATTGCACACAGAATTAGTTTGGTTTCCCTGAATAAATATGAACAAAGGCATCTCATACCTATTCAAATGTTTAGTGTTGTTTTAATACAGACAAGCAACTTACAGAAGAGCGAAGAAATGAAATGAGTAAAGCATAAACCAGTGGTCTTAAACAAAGAAACATGAACACATCTAATCTTCCAGAGTCATACACCAAGAAAGCCCACCATGCTGAATGCAGCTAACAACATGGGAGGAGTTCAAACAATAGCTTGTAATGAATAGTTATATTCCTGCTAGCTGAGGAAATGTATCACCCAGCTACCTGATCTTATTTTAATGCTAATACCTTATGACTATCTAGTACAGTGCCCCTGTACATTGATAATTTAAAACACAGACAGTGAACCTTTATGCATTGTGTATCATTCATTGGTGCAATGCACAACTACACCAATGTCACTGTGTTCAGGCAGGTAGACAGTACACCACTGAACCAACTTTCCTTAATTTGCAGAGCCGAGATTGCCAAATGGAGACCTGAGAGAGAGCCTGTAAGTTCATGTATTTTACAATACTCTGGCTTCCCTAATGGAGACAGAACATATGTTTCATGCATTCATTTAGACTACGCCATCCTGCCCCTCCTTGACCCTCTAATGGCTTTTTCCTAAAGTCTTTAATGCTTCATCTAAGGGATTAGCAGAACACACACTATTGATCTGGAGAGCTCTTAGAACCTCTGTAACACATCAAAGAAGCAAACAGCCCATTCATAACGAGCCCAGTGGGAGGCTTCCATTAGAATCCTACATAATTTACAGGGAGCAAGCAAAGAAACAGGGCACAAGATGATGAGTTTGGTAGTGTTACTTATTATCGCATTATTTATTTTATTTATTTATTTATTTTTTAATTATTAGAATTGGTAGGAGTCCAACATCCAGTGATGCTTTTAGAAATTGAATGTGATATTAAGTTAATTAAAAGTAGCCTCAGAGTGTTAATCTTCATGTCAATTTTTAATTAGGTGCTGATAATGAAAGCAATTTTGCAAATGGAAAGATCTGTCTACATGGGAGGATCCTACGATCCGGAGGACAATTGCTTAGGATACAATATTGCCATTTGAAATCCTCTGACAAAGCAGAGAGCAGGATCAGTAGGAGCATTTAAGTGTAAGAACGTTAAGTACTGTACTAAGACCACTTGTAAGCAACTTCATCATACAAATGACCTGCACTTAACATTGTGTCTCTAATCACTGTGTATTTACATAGCAGTTACTAAATAAATACATGTGCAGTTACACATATTAAGTATAATTACAATGTACTTAATGTGTACTTTTTATTGCATGCTATAACCCTATCCTTAACCCTAACTCTATCCCTTCTTTGATACAATTGTGTACTTACATATTGTGGAAACACATTTACACATTAAGTACATTGTAACTATATATAATAACAGTGTGATTATGTGTAAGTACACATGTATTTACTATGTAACTACTATGTAAATACACAGTAATTAGGAGACACTATGTAAAAGTTTACCAAAATACCACTTCATTTAATTCTACCAAGAATTATTAAGTACAGTGTTTGGTTCAACAAGTAAGTGTATCTGTAGCTGACGGCTTAGATCTTCCTTTTAATCCTATGGATTGTGCATTGCACATAGGTCAGTGATGTCAAAGCCTCTTGGATAAATGGTAATTTGTAGTATGCTATCATTGATTGCCTTCAGGGCTGGGATGCAGATGTGTGCGTGTGCGTGTGTGAATAATCTGAAACAGACAAGAAAAGCCAGATCTCCTTTTTTTAAAGAAAGGAAACAGGATTAAAGGATTAAAAACCAAACAAAACAAACTATTTTGCAGAGTGTTTACATTGTAAAATGGACACACTGGCCCAGTGGCATCTTTTATGAGAAAATCCATACAATGGTTAAGTTACATTACAAGAGTGCGTTTGTGAATTGTAGCTAAATGATGCTCTTCCAAAACATGTTGTGGGTTATTTATTTATTTATATTTATTTATTTTTTAATAAACATCAAATCTAAAATGTGTAATCTTAAACTGGAAGTACTTTGTTAAATGAAAGTGTATCCCTAAACAAGGAGGAAACAGAATATTTATTCAGAACACATTTATTTGAAGTTACTGATCCCTTTTTAGGAACATTTCCATGTTATTGTTTAAAAGGCACCAAGTACTCTATCCTGTTCTTCCATCATAAGTAATTTCCCTTGAGATACAACCAATCATTCAATAAGATATGCATTATAAATTATACAGCTATTTTAACCTTCTGGTTTATTCCCTGATTCATTTAATTACAACACAGCCCAATAGAATGTCATTCAAAAGCATTATCATGAAACTAGTCCCTAAAATTCAGTGTGGACATACACATTGCACCTCTATGTTGAAAGATTCCCTTGGCTTCTGACAACATAATCTCTTATAATCTATGACACATATAACAGAATTAAAAAAAACAGTGCACTGTGGTAATATGTGATTGTCTTATGGTTTATGCACAGGATCTGTTCTACAGTTAAATTAGTGCGCACTCTTTGGTGTTAGATAGAGTGGCATGAGATACAAGCCAGGCACCATTCTCCTCGTCTTACACCTCTCTCGTGATAAGGTAAAGGATTTACTGAAGGATACTGAAGGGTTCTGTCTAAGTAAAGGTCAGACAGGCGCATGTTGGGGAAGGCTTGCTGTCCTACCCAAAAAGACAATTTCACCCTCATATTGACAAGTGAGCTGTCGCCACCATGCAGACTTTTTATAATCTAAGTGTATGGGCAGACTGCTCTCCGTTCATTAGCGATCCCCATGCTCTGATCTGGGGCGACCACCTTCACTGCCGTTGTTTATTCCCAGACATATCATTTGTTTAGAGATGTTTATAAAGTCCTTCAAACATGTCTACTGGATTATGGGCTGAGGCAATGAAAGTCATTACTTGGGGGGCATGGCCAGGGACAGGGGGGTATTAGTGGTGTGCACCAAACACTAGACACTGTAGTTGCTGTAATTGTGTTTTTAGCTACATAGTGCGCTTTATTTTCCACTGTGTGTTAATGAGAAGACACGGTCTAGTTAAGATACTTCCTCAATCATTTCTGTACCAAATCAAAATAAACATTTCATGAACTTGACCAGTTTCCAAAGCCCTTTATCTTATCCAATAAGTTGATTGAGTTGGTGCCACTGTCTACGCAACACACATCATTGCTAGATGACTTTTTATTATTATTACACATGCAGTTTTAAAGTACTATACATTATACTGACACATCAAAAACACATTCTCTTCAAGAAGAGGTATCATAAATAAAATAAAATAAATATCTAAACTAACAAAATTGTCCCATTTTACACTATTGATGAAAACAATGCAGGGAATATTACCGTACCTGTTAATAATATTAATGAAGTCAGCACTTGTAAGTAGCATGCTTTAAGTGACCCGTTTTCTCCAGTATCCACAAATATACATCTGCTGGTCCTCAGAGTTGCTTGCCAGTTTGTAATTACCAGAGCAAAGTAGACATTTTCAGACTAAAGGTCACAAGGAGGACTTTTCATTTATTGCATGTCATTTCTAAGGAACCTGACTCTCATCAGAGACTTTCAGGAGAGCACTGAAATGAAACAGTAGATCTGTGAAAACCTATTGTTCATACCCAATCCATACAAAAGTGAAGGTCACCCTGGCTGACAAGTACTCATATGATATCTCTATAACTGCCATTGAAAATAGCCTATCTGAAGGCTATGCATCTGCTTTTTTCAATTCAGTTTTTTTAAATAGGGAGAGAGGGGAAAATATTCAAGGCATTCTTTAGCAGAAAGGGAACATGTTGCTCTGGTGGGCTTAGTTCCTGTTAATAAAATAAAATAAAAAAACAGGTCTCTGGGCAACTGCTTGTCAGCTGGTGGGCATCTATGAATCAACATTATAGTCTGTATATTTACAGCTGCAGCCATCGACTTGTAAGAACCGGTCAGATCGTTAATGTTGTAAGCGGTGGAAAGCTGCTCAGCCAGCTATTCTTTTTCTAAACTCAATTGTTAAATAATGGGTTAGAGGACTCCATTCAGGCTCATTTCTCTTTTCCATCTCCTGGCAGATTTTATCCTCCAACTGCAGAACTTCTCCTGACGTTTCAATGTTCAATCTAATATACAGTAAAAAGATCAAAAGTAATCTGTCATCCATACAATGCTCTAGAACTAGCCAAGGCACCTAGGAGGAGATTCTGTACAGCACAAGGCTGAATCGCTCCTTCTGGAGTTTGGGTATTAATCTGGGGTTTCCTGTGACTCGCTGGAACTCCTTTTGGAAGTGAAACAGGCACCAGGAGGCTCTCTGAACACTGTTTTCATACTGCACTTAATCACTCCGATTTATTAACAAAGCACCATCTATACCAATGCAATCAAACAAACCGAATAAATAAATACAACTAAGACTAAAGTCAGACTGCATTACTTGTGGTTGTCAACGTTTTGACAACCACAACTACTCAGTCTTCATCATAATAACCAACGACAACATTTTTTATTTAATTTTTTTAAACTTCCTAAATGTACCCAGATGTGTTGCAATTCTGTTACACAGTTTCATTTGTTGAATCTTTTGATCTAGTTTGAGCTTCTGGACATGCCACAAAGAAAATTAAGCATGACTATAAAAACATTGGTTACCCTCCTGATTGCATTTAATTATTATTTTTATGTAAAAAAAAAAAAAAAAAAAAAAAAAAAAATAGAAACTTTGTGATTTCATTTATTTGAGTGCTTGTGTTTGTTCACATCCATCTTTATAAATCACACCAGCATCAATACCTGCACACTATTGTAAAAATGCTTGTGCAGAATAAGCTATGGCAATTATACCCATGTGGCTGGCACTAAAACATGAACAAAAAACATGAACATGCTTTAAAATGTCCTTGTCAAAAGATAAAATGTGGCAGGAGCCTTCTTCAGTGACATATTTTCCTTCTGGAAAAAAAAAAAGTTTCATACCTGAGAACTTCCAACTGAGCTTCTTCAAGTTAAAACAACAAAATTAAATCAAACAGTAAAAGCTCTTAAAAATGAATATCCAGGTCATTTGAGTCAATGGCATGTTCTGCTTAATTCCCCCCTCTCCCCCAGTATTAATGAACTAATTCATGTGGCCAGATATTATTATTCGACATCTTGCCTTTTGTATTTCAGTCAAGCCAACGCTTGAATACTGGCCCAAACTCAACAGTCAGTAATAACCATGCCACATATGGATTAGGTAATGAAACACATGGTGTGGCATATTATAACCAAGCCAAATGAGGATTTGTAGTCTACAATTCCTTTATACAACAGATTATATTTCCCTTTATTTTTTTTTATATCAGTATTCAAAATAAAGTCCCAGTCCATTAAAACTGTAGGATAGACGTGACGGCTCTCGTTTACTGTGTGAGAGCTCACTTAAACCATCTGTCTTAATGACATCAAGCATTTAGTTCAGAGCAGATGGGTGACGCCTCCATCTTAGAAATGTTAAAACAATTATTATTTTGTAGCTTGTTAGGCTGGCCATTAAAAGAATCTGGTAAAGCCACTTGAAAGCATAGTTTAAAAATGTAAATTTTTTTATGCCATTCAGCGTGACAAGTAACAGATGTGTATGTTTGTGTGTGTGTGTGTGTGTGTGTGTGTGTGTGTGTGTGTGTGTGTGTGTGTGTGTGTGTGTGTGTGTTTTTCCGTGGACTATCACAGAACCTGATTCTGATTATGTCACATGGTTGATGCTTTCTTCAATAAGCATGTACTGTAAATCTTTACTCTCTTTGTGCTTTTTGCTGATGTTACTGCTTTATATATATACACACACACACACACACACACACACACAAAAGGGAGGGACACCTCCGGCAGCATTATTCATGAGGATCGACAGCCCGAACAATGGACATCACAGGGAGGAAAGAACATCATGGGACATGAGCAATGGGACCTTCCTCCCTAGTCTAATAGCAATGGAATGGGCTGATCCCTGGATTTAGTTACCTATTGTCCAGCAAGATAAAATTAGCCATTTGCTGCTGATAACTCTTAATCTGGTTGATGGCTCTGATAAGAACTGTCCTCTCATGTTATATATAGTATTATGAGTATGAGTGATGAAAGTAGATCATCAGGTTTGTCTTGTGCGTTAGAGAGAGATGAAGTTAGAGTTAGATGTAGGGTTAGGGTTAGAGTTAAAGAGTTAGAGATAGGGTTAGGGTTAGAGTTAGGGTTTACTGGACATTGACCTGATGGCCCCTTAGCTCTTTTTCACATAGTTCACATACTTAACATAACTAATATTCAAAATCTAACCATGCTATTTAATAACATATGTGCAATATGCCTTTCCAGTGCACCTCAATAGTCAATAGTTTCAAATCTCTTGGGTGTAATTGCTAGGGATGTGTTGTTCCAGATGGCTCGTGCTGTGAAGATACAATCTGTTTTACCCGCTCATGCTATCGTTATTCTCAGTGAACGGTAAAGCAGCTGTTACTTCAATCTAGCTGAATGATATCAGAAAGGGGTCTCACTATTGATCTATTTACCAGATGACTTCTGTGTTATTAACTGGTAAAGGCATTAGTTCATCAACCTCTTTTATGCTGCTGTAAACTTGTATGGTATGCTGATTGTTGAATGTCAACTCACAAATCCGTTGGGGTTTTTGTACTTTAAGATAGTGTTATAGTTTTCATTTTCGTACATTGCAGTGCTGTCAGCTTCTTAACTATTACTATTAATACATTATACATTACGATATAGAAAGAAAGAAGCCTGTCTCACCTAAACCACATGACTGTGCCGTCTTTGTAACAGGGATGAACATCCACTTTGAGAGAGTGAATTGGAACTGTTATAAAAAGCATAGACAACAGAATTAATGTTGAAATATGGATTAGCTGATGAGACTTTTCTGGACTTTACAGAAAATGACACCCTTTTACATGCTTTTTTTTAATGAAATCAATAAGAGACCCCTGAAGAGTTTATTATATTAACATAATTACTCACATGTGTTTTGACACCTAGGGCTGCACCTAGGTGTTCAATTATGTAAGCATAACAAAAGCTTTGTTGTTGCTAATGTTGCATTAATTCCTAAAACAAATGCAAACTAGTGATCTCAAGCCTTTTCTTTTTTACTGATTTTTTTTTTTCATTCTACCAGACACGTACCTGGCATGTGTGATTGGCACCTGCCGCTTATTGTATCGTAAGATGGATACAGTAATGGGTTAGAACAACAGGAGTCAGGGACTCACTTTTATATGCCCAGCATTCCTTTATTTATTTCCCAGATCGAATAATTATGCCCTGAACTTAAGCTGAACCAATCTGACCTTAAAGCATGGGTACCTTTATCTCTATCAGCGTCAGTAGCCAATCCTTATTAAGGCACGCTCTCAGCCTAGATTTCTATTGGATAACTCAAACACATATGATACATCAGCGAGTCAAAAGATAAATAAAATACAAATATTTGTATTATGTAGAGGTGTCTAATGCACCACAACACTGTGCCCGTTTCTGACAGACAGACCCTTTTTCTCATGGAGCACTGGAGCAGTCTTAGCAGCTGATGGTAGTGGTGTTGTTTGGCACCATTAAGTTCCCTGTGTCTAACACGACTCGACACAACAGGAAGTGTCCATTTAACAAGCGGCTCTAATCCATAAAACCGGTCTCTGTGAAGGATGAAATGCACATGGAGGTGGTATGCAGCTTTCTGTGCCTTGTGTGTTCCCAGCTTCATTCCCTATCTGGTCTCCACATTAAAACAAACATTCAAATGTAAAACACAATGGATCTAGAAAACTGGAATGTTTTACCAAATGTATTAACATCACTAAAACGCCAAGTCTCCCCAACCCCTCACCCCCGCCCACAGCAATATGTTACAGTCCGCAGTGCATGGTTTCTATGGGAACAAGGACACTAAAAATGAGAAGATGACATTTAGCTGCGAATGTTGTTGTTCCTTGCATGCAGACATTAATAACACAATTAAAGAAGATGATTAGGGATTTAATGAAGTTAAAAACATTTTGACTGAATGGAAAAAATTTATGCCATCTCTCTGAGGTAGGCGAGGGAGTCTTAATGTCACATTCTGAAACTCAGAAGTCAAAGATGGAAGAATGGGGCAGAGAGGCATGTGCACAACAGCGATGAAGAAGCTTTGAAATCCTGTCTCTGTATTTTAGTGACATGATACTTGTATTTGAGCCCAGGCCATTCACTTCGCCTCAGCTAACCTCTGTCCTTTCCCAGTGAACTAGAAAACCTTTCAAATTTAAACCGCAGCAAAATCAGGCCTTGCAGAAAAAGAAAATAATGATACTTTTGGCAGCGGTTCTCCCTTGAACCAGAAATACATTTTAATCACTCTGTACTTTTGACTGTGCGATTTTCAGCCTTGTTATTGCAGATGCCCCCACCCGCCACCCTCATTTCCTTTTCCAAGGTCCAGCATCTGGATAGAAGCCGTGTAAAACAAACACTGCAGAACTGGAGCAGAGAGCTTTGTAATCAGAAATGAAGCAGGAATCAAAAATGCTGGAGCACATGTCTTTCTTTGCCAAACTGCTGGGCTGCTTTCCTTGAACTGATGTCTCTGGTTATTATCTAACTTTAAACCGCAGGGTCTTGGTTAAACCCGGTTGTGGTTTGTGTGTGTGTGGTTATCAGTGTTGGTGGTGGTGGTGGTAGTAGGGTGTGATACTGATTTTAGAACAAAGGTTGACTACTGTGCAATACAGTTTGTACAGCATTTACCGTGCAGCCTTTGAGAATTTCCCTCCACACCAACAATGTACCAGGAGCCATGCCAGGGTCATGCGTAACACATTAGTTATCATTTATTTTACAATTTTGTGAAAATGTAAAATAAACTTGACTATAATAAAATGTAAATTATTAAAATCTTGGGGTGCTTAATTTTAGTTTTTCAACTTTTTTTTTTTTTTTTTTTTTTAAACAGAAACAGAAAAAAAATGTGAAATAGCAAAACTAAGAACATGCATGACTTAATAAAGTAAATAAATGTTCCTTTCACTTACTGTTTGATAAAAGAAACAAGGACCAGGGATCACAAATGGAGCATTCAGAACAGAAAATAGGAGGCACTTTTTTACACATAGAATTGTGAGGGTCTGGAACCAACTCCCCTGTAATGTTGTTGAAGCCGACACCCTGGGATCCTTCAAGAAGATGCTTGATGAGATTCTGGGATCAATAAGTTACTAACAACCAAATGAGCAAGATGGGCCAAATGGCCTCCTCTCGTTTGTAAACTTTCTTATGTTCTTATGTCATAAGGAGCTGAATTTACTGCAACCTGCAAGATAGCAGACCGATACAATTATTATGAGTAAAAACTCTAAGCAACCAACTTTCTTAAAAATAATAGTAGTGGTTTAGAATTGCTACTTTTGGATGTTGTAACCATAGCAACCTAAGCATGGTTCCATTAAGCAGGTTTACATTACTTAATTGATGTTATTATAATGGCCTTTGTCTGAATCCATTATCTCTGTACCGATAATTGCTTTCTTATTACTTTGGGAGTCGATACATTAGTAAAATAACTATGCAGTTTTCTATTAACTATTTTTGTAGCACACTACAACAAACTTTCGAAAGATTTCTAGAAATCCACCTTGCTTATCTTCCATAACTAAAAGGTGTAATTTCTTCTGCAGTTCAGTTTCAGATCTATTTTCAGTAGCCCCGAGGTAGAATTTGTTTTTCACAATGCTGTCAACAGGAAGTTCAAGAATTTAAGTGTTTTATTTTCTCCTTGTTTCTCACATTCATGCTAGTTAAAAAAAAAAAAAAAAAAAAAAAAAACATTTCAAAAGAACCAGAAAAGTGTAACCAGGTTGTCTATTTGCAAAACGGCAGCTCAGTTCTGTGCAGATCATACATATTATAGTCTAGTTACAGTGGGTGTTGTGCAGTACTGTGCCAGACAGCTGAGATAAAGGGGACAGAACAGTTCAGTCTACACATGGAATCTAACCCTTATCAGTAAGGATGCTGGTAACGCCCCTCGAATACACATTCCTGCACAGCTGGACAGTAAAGGTCTCATAATATGAGAGTATGAGATAGCAAAACATTGTAGACTCAAACATCCGCTCTCAATTACACACCACAACCTTTATTTATTTCCGTTCCATACAACTCAGAAGAACAAGTTCTGCCCTTCAGGACTCTACACAAAAACTCTAATCCTGATCCATCTGCATTGGCTTTGTAATTACGTACCTAACTCTGAAATTAGGATTCAGATTTGTGCTAATCTACCTTTGGGAGGCAGTGTTATTATAGACTTGTTCTTTAATTAAACTGCTAGCTTTCACTGCAACAAAGCATAGATAACACTGTTTAATACAGGCTGATATTAATAAGCAGTCGTACTTAGATGCATAGATATAATAGTGTATAATATGTGCAACTTTGGTGTCCAAGCAAGGAGCCATATGGTGATCTACTTGATTAATTATTTTACCTCATTAACTCGTACATTTGCTATCATTACCCAGCAAGTACAATGAAATTGGTATTTACGATGTAACACACAGTACACAACACTTTAAAAAGTCCTTTAAAATACTTTTTAAAAAATCATGCGAGTAAAGGAAGCTACAGTTGCAAACATGCAATTCTACTTCCACCAAGACAATGCTTCAAGCACATTTCTGGATTCATAGCTGCAATTGTGGGAGCCGTATAAAAAAATAATCTCCTAGTTAGGTGCCAGTTCTCAGTATTGCAGGAATATGGATTTAGTTTGAATCCCCAATTCAAAAGCACTGGTCAGGTGTTATCCAGTAGCAATCTTCTATGGATTTGTCCATCTATTGATTTAATTAAGATACGACCAATGCTTACATCAGTCAAGCATTCTGGCAAGGGAGATAAACCCATTCTGTACATTAGTGACTCATGTATCCCAAATTCACCATTCTGCTATCCATTAAAGCATACAATTTGCAAAGTTATGCTTTCATTTTTAATGCAGTACAGTATGTGTACAATACCAGTGCTGGACTAATGGGGAAGCAAGCCCAAAATTAATAATGTTTTACTGCATTTAATTGCATTATTATTATTATTATTATTATTATTATTATTATTATTATTATTATTATTATTTATTATTATTATTATTATTATTATTATTATTTAAAATACAATAATTTTTACAAAAACAGAACAACACAGAGGTTACTGTATTGTCTTTTTATGTAATAAATATTAATCAAATTTCTCTTAGTTATGTAGTAGCCTTCACGTGCATGGCCCCCAAAGAGCGGCACAAAAATAAATAAATAAATACATTTGTGTACTGTACATTCAAAAGCTATTACAGCATGCTTAGATAACCTTTACAACTTAACTATATTAATAATTTAGATACAAATGACTCTGTAAGCATTTATTGTTCTTATTTTTTTACGGTGAATGAGGCATGTTGTGTAGTAAAATATTAAAAGTCTGGCACATCCTTTGATTACATTTGACACCTCAAGAAAACTGTTAAAACTGATGTTGGTAGATTCCCCACCAGGTGAGACAGGAGACAAGTCAAATCAGATCCGACACTTGCCTCGAGGTCACAATCAATTTCCTGTTGCCTTGGTAACGCCACCTCACAGATCATGTCAGTGGGAGATGAAGAGGCTGTAACTGTGACGAAAAAAGAAATAAAAACTGCAATATTTACCAACCGATTGGCTTTTTATGTTATTATTTTTAATGGAGGGAGACGCTGTTGAAAAGATACTGACATGCTGAGATCACAGAGGAGGCAGCCTAAGTGGAAAACAAATTGATTAATTTAAAATGTCTACTATTAAAGGATTAGTATGGTAGATTTCACCTGCAGCCATCTTACTCCAAGACTTAACATTTTCACACAATTATCCTGTTGGCTCCAGGATATATTTTTCTTTGTACTTTTGCCTGTATACTGTAGTCAAGAGTTTGATCAATTAGCCCCCAATTTTCTATTACCTGACTTTCATGTTCCCCAGTGGCAGGGTATAAACGGGTACAAACTGTAATATATGAGGTTTGTGTCCTACATTTAAGCATTGGATATACTGTAACTAACCCAATTCCTGAGGATTTAACTGAATATCTGATACAGGCAGAACTGTATGCAAGATTAACCATGTATGTAGAACAATAATGGAAAATTATGCACAAAGTCACCATTGACACAATAGATGGGTCTCCAACACCTTTGCTTATAGAAGAACAACACGGCATGATCAGTGAAACGACAGCATATCTGAACAAAATTGGGTTCGGACTCCTCCAGGCTGTAAACCTGTACGATCAACAGGACCACTGAATTGTAGGGCCCTATTGGAAGGACTCAAGTTTAATGAAGGGGATTTTAATGGATTTGCATACCGTGTTATTATTGCCATATCTCCCACTTCAATTGAGACCACTGCCAATGCAGAACTGGCAGCTGACAAGCTAGTATTGATCTTGAAAGGACCGCCGCCCTCTCCTTTAGTATATGCTGCAAAGCTCGTCTGGGAATATAGAATGTCATGTTACCATACTAAGAACGCTTTCCAAACTCTAAGCTCCCTTTACACTCTCATCAGTAGCGGGCCCTCATTAAGAATTCAGATAATAAAACATGTATCATGCTATCTAGAATCAGAAGAAAAGGGCCTTTGTCAAAAATAAAAATTATACTAATAATTTAATGTGCTGTCGTGAAATTAATAATCACAAAGTACAATTTAATTTCCTGCTCAATTACATCTTAATTTACAATTTTGACAAGTGGTGAACTTTGACACCTACTCTGAATTACTGCTGCTTTTCTAAATACCTCTCTTATTAGCATCTCATTTTGCTGTGCTCTACAGGCACGTCTGGAAGAAATCTGATGCTATATGAATATCTAAAGACAAAGCACTTCAACTTGCTCTACCTTGACTCATTGATCTGCTCCACAGCAAGCCCTTCCAAACAGGTATAGCAAGCTAGTCAAAACAGTGTTTTGGTCAGATGGCTGCGGAATATATTTTTTAATTATTTCTCTGAGGAGTTAATCAAGCTTCTATCAAAAACATCACAGATTTGTGGTTATATCTATAATAATGAAATAAAAAAAAAAATTCAGCAACAGACATGGATGCAATGTAGACTATTGTCATCAGCTGAAACGCTTGTCTATGAGTGTTACACACCTTAACTGCCTAAATTACAGTATTTATTCAGAGCATGCTCCTTTGTGTGGGTGTGTGTGTGTGTGTGTGTGTGTGTGTGTGTGTGTGTGTGTGTGTGTGTGTGTGTGTGTTTGTGTACCAGCATATATATTATATGTATTTTTTTTTTAAATTGCCTGAAGTTTCAAAAACGTTTTTTTCTTTTTTAAGGCTCTTCTGCTTGTACGACTCTTAAATACATTTCCCCATGTTCCCGAGCAACATCCATTAGCAGGAATATGGTAGACAAGAGATATCTTCATAGCTCATTCATGAGTGCTGATAAGTAGGCACCTTGGTGGGGATGCTCCTAATCATACACTTTTGTTACAGCAGCTGCAGTGTCTTATCTGCCTCCCTGGAGCCCTGTTTGATGATTGCTTGTGTGGGTATGCTCAGGCTTTCTGCAGGAGACTAATTTACATGCAGACAAGAGGGCAGACCTAAGGAGAGCATATATGCAATTACACTGTATGATTAATCATCTGCAGGCTCCTTGGGAAAGACAGGACAAGATTTCTACTAGGCATAACTACAGAAACAAGATCATTGCTCCCCCGCAACCAGCCTTCCAGCGAATACTTGTGTTACTTGTTTGTTTTTCACAGTATATACCAGCACTCTTGTAGTTTCTGTAATTATTAACCTGATGTTATTTGGTGTATCTTAATATTCACATGGCTAAATGGGTTGCTTAATTTATTTGTTATTTCTTTTCGATACTGGACCACTGCGCTAATAAGCCGGTCAAGCTAAAACATTTTACATATATGTAGTTGTCTTTCCCAAAGGTTAAAAGATTGCTTCCTCACTCCCTCTCTCTACTAACCTCCAGCTGTACTTCGTATGGACGTATTTTTTATAAAGATTTTTTTTTTTTTTTTAAGTTTATTTTGATGAATGAACTTAAAGTAAGATTGATATTAATAAAATTGTTCTAGACTTGGTTCCTTAATTAAAACTGTCTATAAAAATGTGACGCATACAGAAAAGGAATGAAACACATCAAAACAGACTTTCACTCTCCAGTCAGGTTTGGTCAGAATCCAACAGGTAGATACAGTAGTACAGAAAGCTTTAGGTTTTTAATAGCATCAGTATCATCTGCAGTGGGCATTACCTGCAGCTCACTGACCTTGTCTTTTGGTAAGTACACTCGCACTGGACACCTAACTGCCACTGCAGTCAATTACCTAGCAGTTAATGACTGATGCGTCGAGCAATAACGCTTCAGTAGGGTTATAAAGAGATTACAAATAGGATGTAACATTCCAGAAGAAATTCCTTTGATTCAACGTTACCTGCTGTAACAGGGGACTCGCTGATTGTAGGATGACCAAATAGTCCCGCATGCGTGCAGGTTTATTTACATAAAGTACAGCAAAGGTAGTGTCACGTGAGACATATGGCTTGGCATACCAAAAGCAAAACAAACAATGTACAAAAACTACAAACAAAAGGTGCTGTTAAGACATACTACCAGCTGTTTAGAAGCTTGCAGCTGGTCAATACACACCTGCTGCTCGCTCCTGTAACTATACAGAGCAGGCATCAGGTTCCTTAATCAGGTTAAAACGAATCCCTTTCTTATTTATGCAATCACTACACTCTTATTTACAATACACGATTACAGAAGCCCACTCCTTATGTGCAGGGCTCCAGCACTGCTGAACCTGCCCAGGTATGATTTGAATTAGTTCACTGAGAAGCATCCCCACTTTCCTCTGACTTTGCATGCAGGTCTACAGTATGTTACAAGTTCCCATTTTCAGCTATACATTTCTTTCACAGATCTGAAAAGGAATGCTTTTTTTATCAACAGATGCTACAAAAATAAAAATAAAAGTTTGTTGGCAAATTATGATGGAGCATTTTGATATGTCAATCTCTTGGTAGCTCAGGCTAAGAGGTATCCTAATCCAATTCAACCTGGTGTTTTAAAAACTCCAGCTCTCTTATAAACCTCTTGTTTTCATCTAAAACTCATTTGAAATATTTCTTTGTGACTCATAAAGCATGTGGGCTTGGAAAATCAAGTTGATGCTTGAACTCTGCTGCATTCCTATCAGTATGAATTAATGGATTTAATGTAAAAGCTGGCCCTGTTGTGAGCAAAATACCTTGTAAAAAGAAGAGTAAAGAAGTACACAACAGTGGAGTTGTATGATAAATAAAATAATACATAAGATTAATAAAAGGTTCTGTTTAAAACGTTTTCCATACTGTATCTTGTAAGTGAAGCATTTGGAGCACGTTGTGAAGTTTCTGCACTCAGCGTCCTCCACTCAATATCTACCAACAGAAATGCAAAACAGAAATGTTCAATCTCATAATGAAGCTTTATGAAATATGGGAATAAATGCCTTAAGGGCTCTTCTCTTGGTTTTGACAATAGATGACATTCCCAGTACCATTGTACTGTTGTGAAACTGAAATAGCAAAAGTGAGGTCAAGCACACTTTAACCTTTAAACTTTGTGTCCTGTTTGCACTTCTGTGAGATTTTGCATAAGTGTATTTGAAAGTTTCTCAATGACTAGAACATATAAATTGAGACTTGTGTGTTGGAATACAATTCAGTTCACTGAAACACATCATAGAACAGCTTAATGATTGAAAACCTCAGAGAGGCATCGTTCTTTTATTTGCATATTGCATTTAATATGAAAGGACCCTGTTTTTTGTTACTAAAACTGAGATATGAGATTCATCAAATTATTAATTTATCACCCAAGCACACATTACCATGGCCACCACGGTCACAGAGATGTGCAATGAAAGCACTGTAGTATGGAATAGAATAGTTGGGTACACAGTTAACTACATTGTTTTGGCCACTACAAGAATACTGTGCACCTTTTTGCTTGGGTACTCACACTGGGCATGGCATATAGTGTAAATACAAAAGTCTCTATAAATAACCTAAGTTTTTGTAATTAGCATGTTTGTTGCATCTTAACTACAGAACAGCATGTGCTATTACAGTGTTGCTATGATTTTCACTTAGTGTACAATGTTACCAAATGTTTTAATGATGCATTATATGCTCTATAATGCATATGTTGCTGCTATGACAATCAGATACCTTACATAAATTTCCCCAGGACTTCAGAGTTTTTTGCTGCTAAAATAAGATTGAGCAGTATGGGAGGTGGTGGTTCTACTGCGGTGAATTATTGTGCGTGTATGAATATAAAAAACATGCCTTCCAGGAGGTATGTATTGACTATTAGGTAGTAACTGAAGATGTCTAAGTACTTGAGGTTATACTGGTCATAGTGGTGATGTGGCTTCTTGAATATCTATTATCTGCTCCTTAGTTGTGTTCCTCATTTTAATAAGTAGTGAAACATATACTGTCCTAATCAATGCATCAAGATCCTTGGTTTCACTATAAATATACCTTACTCCTACGAAGTCACCTGGCAAACTAAATGCTATTCCACCTCCTCTAGACAGCATTTCAAAAAATAAATACATCTGGCTATGCCTTCAGGGTTCAAAGACTGTGGGTTGCTTGCTGGTACCATGTGGTGTCTGCAAGTCAAGTGCCTGACTTTAAAGAAAAGATTGGATTATTCTCCCCATAGCTTCCCGTTTATTAAGATTTATAGGTGTCAGAATTAAGAGCTTTATCAGACAGCTCCAGCCCTTATAACTGAACCCAACTAAGCAAGTGTTCCGGAGTTAGCAATTTAACTGAAATCACAGTGAACATTTTCAGTGCCTTCATGTCCCTGATTGACAGCGCTGCAATTTACAGATCAGGTGCCAAACACCAGTCTGTGTTTTCAGGTACTAGTTATCTCTGGCAAGCTGGCTACATGTTAGATGCACATTTAAGACATATTTCTTTTGTATTTAATGACCAGAATCCAATCCTAGCTGGATGAAGAGTTCCACAACACCTGACTGTATTCATGTTGCATTGCATGCTTTTTTTTTTTTTTTCGTCATCATGAGATCCCAGTCTCATGGAAAATGTGACCTGGGTACCTTAACAATACAATAGAATAACACTCCTACACACAAAGGCAGCTCTTTTTTTCTGATGACTTCCAATGTCTACTTAGATCACGCCTGACCCAACGAGTAATGCTGGACTTACTTAGACCACTGACGAAAACCAGGTCCAATACAAGTCAAGAACATGTTTGAACTTCAGTGCGTTATAGGAATGCTATAATGCATACAAGCCATAACTTGTATTGTACCTTGTATCTCAGCAAAGCATCAGGAAAACCCACAGCAATTGCATACCAACTCTCATGAACAAAAATAAAATGAAATAATGACCTTTCAGGTCTCTTTACATTGTGTCATCAATGACTTAGGTCTGTCATGATGAGAAATAAAGAACACACAATGCTAAAAAGTGAATAACTATTGTTAAACCTCCTATTGAAATGCTGCAGCACACACAATGTGTTAACAAGTCCAAGTGCATGGAGCTCACCGGCAATACTGCAGATTCTGTGAGCCAAGACTAGAGTCTGCAAGATACATAAATACTGTACACAATGTAAGCAGAAACAATTAGAGGCGCGGTATAATAACAAATTGAGAAAGTGCTTTCACATCGCAGGAACTCTACCCCTCTCCTCCTCAACTGTGAACAATCCTGCCTGGTCCTGTACTGTTAAACATCATTGAATTATTTGTCTTGGAAGAAATAAGGAGGACTTTTGACTCCTGGGTCTAAGAAAAATGAACAGTCCCTTTCCGTGCCTTTCTTCTTTTCCTTTTCTATCTCAAAACAGCTTTGTTGTTTAATGCCTTTTGTCACAAGGGAAGCTGACACAAAGCCAACAGACTCAGTGCCCCCTTTCCATAAAGGTTAGGTTACCATGTTTTATTCACCTCAGTTTATGGTACGTGCTATTTATATAGAGAGAGAGAATTTCTAGAGTGTAGGGTGTCACCCCTTTGTATGGAATTTCTTTGGAGAAAAAGCAGGCAGTTATGAAATGATTTAATTGTGTTGTATTGTAATCCAGTCTGAGACAAGTCTAAACCTGTTAGAATAAAATGTATATTTGTAACAGGTGTGAAACATAAACAGTTGGACAGGAAATCTCAGTTAGCAAAACACCAGAAACCGCTTATGCCTTTAAAAGCATCCATGCACGACAGAACCTGTTTAGAAATATGCTGGTTCTTATTGGCAATCGAATAGTAATGCATATTTAACACATTAATAATGGTTATTTTGATTCAGGCTCCCATGAAATAATTATTTGTAGGAATGTGCTGCTTATAACACAACACAGACACGCAATCCTGTCAGGTATAAGAATGTTAAATCGGGAAAGACCATGCACCGTCCTAACACTGTGGCCTTTTGCCATAAAGAGATTAAACCTGTAATAATATCTGGAAAACTCTGCAATTTAATATGATCCACCTTATCTTTAAGTGATAAAATACAAGTACAGACGCCAAAACTATTTGGAAATTTGTCATGAACGACGTCTCAGATAGGCACACAAATACTTTACAAACTGTTGTGTGATATTATGCCAAATCCACTGCATAGAAACTATGATGGAAGCTCTATAGTATTTTTGCAGCTCCAAAGTACTGTATGGTACTCTATGGTACTGTAGTAAGGATTTTCCCAGATACTTTACTGCAGAAAAAAATCATTCCTCGTCTCTATTACTAATGTCGAACAGCAAAGGAACAGTCAAGCAAGCCCACCCTGTTAATACGGCTAAGCTAAATCTGTTGAAGAAAATAAAGAAATCATATTCCATAAAGAACACAAGAAAAAAAAAAACAAACCCAGATTCCAATCACGGTCATGCTTTATTTTAAGAAGCACTGTTTTGTAGTTTTTTAAATGTCTTATCAATACTGTCATATTCACAATTGTTGTTGCTGGTGGTTGATTGTTAGTTAATAGGTAGTAAACTATTTATGAACTAATATAAAACAGTCAGTTAAAAATGTTCAGCAAACAGCAGATCCTTAATTCACTATCAACTCCAAGTCAACCATACCATTAAGACTTGGTTACATTTGTTTAAAGGCACTTTTAGACATTACTGTTGAAACATTTTGCAAATAACAGGTTAAATATGAATACAAATTGTATTAGTTTATAAATACAGTATGTTATTGCAAATTAACTAACTAGTAATAACATTGAACTAAATATAAAATGAATAGCATGTGTGATATGATAGTGAGTTGTTCATAAACAAAAAGGAAAAAAGGTTTACCCTTAAAATAAGGTGTGACCACAAACATGAAATCTCTGAAATGTACCAATCAAAAAAAAAAAAAAGTTGTATCTTTTGTGCCCTCCAAATAAGCAGTAAATACCTGTTCTCTGTCCACTCTGCCGATGTTATGTCACACAGTGTGACCCCTGCCTGGAGGATATGTCAGCTCAAAGAAGCTAAAAATAAATAAATGAAATCAGCTGTTGTGACAAAGTCTGGACTAGATTCCACATTGAGCCAGCCCCATCAAGCTGAGATCTCAAAGGGTCAGGAACAAGCATTATAGGCCAAGACCAGGAGCACAGACTCCTCTCAGCAGAAAGAAGCTCAGATACACCTGGCAGAGGAAACTCAATGTGCAATCTCCTTCGACGCTGTGAACACACAGCCCTGTCAACATGTCAAGGAGAAGTGAAAGAGCGATGGTTTGGAAATGCATGGAAAGTGATTGGTCAAGGGAGGGTTCACAAGGTGAGCAAAACCAAAACACTGCTTTAATATGCATCCTATATTGAACATGTCAAAATACTTTCCAAACACAGTGTGCTGTCAGTACAGGAACAGGAGGCTGTAAATGTGTCTCTATTTATGTTGTTGTTTTCTTTTTAAAGTTTGTGACCATCTGGTTATGCAATGTTTAAAGCATATAACATTCAGTATCCATGCAGTATGTTATTTTACTATTATTAGCAATTCAGCCTAGTAATAAATTTGTATAATATCAAATGACAAGATAGCCTGACACTGTTTTCAGTAGGGTCTCGGTGCTAGCTCATTGGCAGATGGGGGATGCAGTCACATAGCAAGCCAATAATTGGAGGAGATTCAAACCCAGGATAAATTGTTTACCCTATATATATATATATATATATATATATATATATATATATATATATATACATACAGCTCTGGAAAAAATTAAGAGACCACTGCAAAATTATAAGTTTCTCTAGTTTTACTGTTTATAGGTATGTGTTTGGGTAAAATGAACATTTTTGTTTTATTCTATAAACTACTGACAACATTTCTCCCAAATTCCAAATAAAATTATTGTCATTTAGAGCATTTATTTGCAGAAAATGACAACTGGTCAAAATAAAAAAGATGCAGTGTTGTCAGACCTCGAATAATGCAAAGAAAATAAGTTCAGATTCATTTTTAAACAACACAATACTAATGTTTTAACTTAGGAAGAGTTCCGAAATCAATATTTGCTGGAATAACCCTGATTTTCAAGTACAGCTTTCATGCGTCTTGGCATGCTCTCCACCAGTCTTTCACATTGATGTTGGGTGACTTTATGCCACTCCTGGCGCAAAAATTCAAGCAGCTCGGCTTTGTTTGATGGCTTGTGACCATCCATCTTCCTCTTGATTACATTCCAGAGGTTTTCATTGGGGTTCAGGTCTGGAGATTGGACTGGCCATGACAGGGTCTTGATCTGGTGGTCCTCCATCCACAACTTGATTGACCTGGCTGTGTGGCATGGAGCATTGTCCTGCTGGAAAAACCAATCCTCAAAGTTGGAGAACATTGTTAGAGCAGAAGGAAGCAAGTTTTCTTCCAGTGTTATTCCACCAAATATTGATTTCGGAACTCTTCCTAAGTTAAAACATTAGTATTGTGTTGTTTAAAAATGAATATGAACTTATTTTCTTTGCATTATTCGAGGTCTGACAACACTGCATCTTTTTTGTTATTTTGACCAGTTGTCATTTTCTGCAAATAAATGCGTTAAATGACAATATTTTTATTTGGAATTTGGGAGAAATGTTGTCAGTAGTTTATAGAATAAAACAAAAATGTTCATTTTACCCAAACACATACCTATAAACAGTAAAACTAGAGAAACTTATAATTTTGCAGTGGTCTCTTAATTTTTTCCAGAGCTGTATATATATATATATATATATATATATATATATATATATATATATATATATATATATATATATATATATAGTGTGAAAGCTGTATAAAATACATCAAACTTTTTTGAACCCGAGTGGTATTAAACTCTCTCTTTGAGATCCTCTCCAGCCCCACGCCATATCTATTAAGTTGTGATTGTATACAAAGGGATTCATAGATCACTTTTCAAGCAGCCTGTATTAAGGCATTCCTGTATTTTACTATTCGTTAAAAGAGTTAGCAAATAAAGTAAAGCTATGTACGCTTTCTGCAGGGCACTGATAACAGCATGCATTTGAAATGTTTGAAAATAGATCTCATGCAGGATAGACTTAATGAATAATGGCCCCTTTATCTCTAGATTGGGTTTATTTGGCAGGAAGTTATCTGGTAAGGGGAAACACACAAACATTTTAGTGTTGGTTTAAAGCAGGGGGAAGAAATTTGAAATGAAAGCCCTTCATCTCTGTTGGTATTTGTTTTTGTTTCTCCTGCCAAGCATTATTGCTTGTAGTGTTTTAATTATTTAGTTAAAGATATTTATATTTATACAGCTCAAATCTTTGAACAGACAGGCTTGTGTCCCTGCATACAGTAGGGTAGGTGACTTATATTACAGATGAAGACTATGGCCTTGCACCAGTGTCAAACCTACTCATCAGTGGCATTAGAAGGTGTTTTGAAATGCATTTAATTTTCTGAATTAAATAGCCCAAACCTCATCATTAAAGCAGACAAAAGATTTGAGAAATACATACACCATTAGTAATATAGCTTTCCAGTTAGGAATATTAGGAAAATTGTCAGCTGTATAGTGGGACCCCCATTCGTGGCTTTAAACACCTTGGTTATATACCCTTGAGGTTACCAATGGGATGGAATGGGTAAAGAAGATCTGAACGAAATGTTCTTGCAAAGTCTTTGATGAAAAGCATTTGTAGCAGCACAGTGCTAAAGGCAACAAATTGTTCTCTTAAACATCAATCCTCCTGTGGCAAGGTGTAAGCCCTGCACATGGGGAAATATGTAGTTTATTGTATGTTTTTGGGTTAATTGTTAATATATTGATTTAATTGTTTAGCTGCTGTGGCGCTCTGCTGGGGACGATTACCCGTCTGCGTGTAGCAGCAGCTGAAAGCAATCAGCTGTTCCAGCAGGCGGGTGGGCGTGTCTCAGCGGAGCGTCAGTATAAAAGCATGGCGATCGCTGTGATCGGGGCTGCTGCAAGGCCTGCTGTTTTCACTGCACTTTTGAGTTATAGTTTGTGGTATTGTGTTTTATTTTGCACTTTTTGTACAGCTTGATGTACTAGTACTCTGTGCTACTCTGTCACATGACTACATGTGTCACATTTACTTTCGTTCTGTCGGTTTGTGAATAAAACCTGCGCACCTGTGCCGGCGTTTCAACATCACCACCACGTCTGTCTCTCTGTGTGCTTGAACAGCGGCGACCCACACGCGTGACATGAGCAAGACCCTGTCACACCTCTTTATTCACCCCACTTATCATGAGGCAAGGCCTAACCTCTGAAAAGAAGCAAACTGCTGTTGACCCTCATGGAACTGAGAATATTATAAGCCAACCTTCAAGGTTGCATTCTTCTGTCCAACACTGCTTATTACTGTATAGGATTATTAAACAGATTTCATCGATGTTTTACTCTTCAATCGTCAAACCTCAGAAAGCTCTATCTTTTGACTTTGAGACAATTAACTATAATGCTCCAGTACCTGTGTCTCAAAACAACATAATTTACATCTGTGAATTTCATAGTCCTCCTTCCCTGCCACTCACAGGTTCAGGGCATGTTTTACAGCAGCATACTGGTCATAGACATTAACAAGTTTTAATATATCCAACGCAACGGATCATTAGGAGTAGTAAAGAGTAATGTAAAACTGTCAATGTCTATATTAATGAATAATCAAAGACATAAAAGCTACTAAAAACTGAGAAACAACAAACAGTTTTCTTTAATAGCTAAACATATAATTGTGAGACATGTTACCACAATGTTACACAAACCATTAAAATAAAGTGTTAAATACTTTCGTTTTCACAAAATATCTTCTCCTAAGGCTACAGGAAAGGAAACAATATGTCTTGCTAAAATATATCACTGAGAAGAATAATAAAACTTCCCACATCTCACCCCCTTTGGGCTTATTCTTGTTGCATTTCTCAGTGACATGTGATGAGTGATGTTTAAATCCCACACATCCTGATGCTCTTTGCACTGCAGCCTCGTCTACCCGAGTTAACTACTGACCCTTCTCTTCCATCACACCTTGCAGAAATGCAGGACTCACGCGTATCAACACCTGCTTATGAGAGATTATCCAGAGAAAGAATCTGCCTAAGGGCAACAGAGCTGTAGCAGAAGTAATGGGACTTGACCACAAGCTCCAGGCTTGCTAGTGAATTCCAGCACCAATTCCATTAGTCTTGCCACCCTTGTGGGTAATGACAGTGTGCTGACACAATAACACTAACCAGGTGGTTGCCAGTCATGACTTGCTTACTGACAGCACTTGTATCTCCAAACACACACACTCCCTTTCAAAGCAACACTTTGTAAAGAGGTCTTAACAGGTGATCTGCGGCCCCATGGCAGGTAGCTCAACATGCCATTGTAGTATATGATAGAAGCATTTACAGCAAGTGAAAGTGAGAAGCAACATGTAAACCTAACATCAGCAAGTGTTTTTTATACAGTTTGAATCCTTGTTGTGAAATAAAGGTTTTAATTTAAAAAAAAATTACACGTTTTGTGTGTAATGTGCCCTGATTTTTAGAAAGAAAAAGAAAAGGAATACAGTGTTTCATAGATAGTTGATACACTTTTAAATACATTTCTCTGTTCTCTCTCTAGGTCTCTCTATATGTCAGTCTGTTTGTAATAAAAACTTATTTAAACATTTAAGGCTATACAAATGATAGTAACACAAGAGTAATCTTTAAAGAAAACAGTTTAATCTGGATGCTTTAGCTTCCTGAAATGTCAACTAAGTTGACATGACCTTCTGCAATCTGCCTCAGCTTAATTTAGAGAACATTATACATTGTTATGTTACTGGAGTATTAGAGAATGAAAGCAACTTTTGTCTGGCACACAAATGGGAACCCCTATGTATTTGAATCTCTAGATGTTAATAATGGGATAGATCTAATCTTTGTAATTCTGTGCTTTGTCCACACTTAGTAAACCATCAACCTGATGTTATTAGATCGGTCTCAAAAAGGGACAACCAGAGGAACAATTTTAAAGTGCTTAGAGAGACACCTCTGGACAGCCAGGAAGGGCTCAATTTAAGCTGTTTGGGTGCTCAGTAACCATCTTACATACTGGCCATCTGTGGTCATGCTGATACATACACTATATGGAGTACTGTACCTTAAATTCTCAACACTGCATTCAGCATTTCACACTGTTGTGTGTGTGTTATATATATATATATATATATATATATATATATATATATATATAGTGTGTGTATACATATACCATATAATTATAATATATATATATAAATATATATTATCGCACAACCTTTTCGGTCTACGGGTTATATATACATTTATATATATTATATATATATATATATATTAGCTCAAAAAGCCAGCTGCCCAACGTTTTGATGGTGTACATATCTTCTTCCTAAATAAACACAATTGGCTCCCTTCCCTTGGCTCATGTTTTCGAGTAGGTCTTTACACAAACAAGATGCACCTCACAACGAGGGAGTCATTCACCCAACACTGCAGTGATTAACACACAAGGGTCAAAGTCTAAATGCAGGCAGTGCACAAAGAGCAGACCTGGAAGACAAGTGTCAGGGATGCTTGATACCAGCTGGCAGTTTGGATTACCTGACAAATGATGTTCTCATGTACTGGTTGAGAACACACAGCTGAGTCAAGTTGTGCTTTTGATAATCGTCTAGATAAGCTTATAAAGTGAGAGGGAGAAATACTTGTTTTCTTTTCATTTCGATTGATTTAAACTCTTTTCCACAGAAGACTAAGCCTTGCGTTTGTTATAATAACGTTGGAATCACTTAACTTCCACATCCTTCACATTGAAGTAATTCCTTTAAGTGCTTTCAGTCCGCCACTAATTGTGAGCAAAGCTTTATGATGAAGGTTGGAAAATAAAACCATAACAAGTATGAACTAACTTTGTTAATTAAAAAAATGGAAGCATCGCTTTTCATATTAGATAGCAACACACCAATCTCTAACGAACCTGAATAATCATGAATTAGAAAGGTGTCCCTTTTGTAATTGTAAAATAAGAGAATCATTCTAATGCATATACAGTACCCTGGCTGTAGGATTACTGCAAACGGTCACATATCCAATACATGTACAAAACATCTGAAAGCAATATTTCAGAAAAAGTTTGTAAAAGCTGGCACTTTAGGCTTCAAAAACTCAATAACTCAAATCTGGTTAAGGTGGAATGTAAGATTCTGGCAGAATTCATAAATAGTGTCTTAGAATAAGATTCCTCTGAAAAAACTAATAAAAACCATGAGATAAGAGATTTGACATGTTTTTTTTTTATTTAAACCTCCAATTTCTTACACAGTAAAGAACATCTTAAGTGTTCAAAGAGCTATCTGAGCTGTTAACTCCTTGCATGTTGGGTTCCTTGGTTCAGCGACAGATTGATTTCACATGTGTATACATTGGTGATTGTGACGTGAATGGGATCATGGTGATTGGATGTCAATGAATGTTTCAAATGTCCATTTTATTTTCTTTATTTTTTATTTTTGATGCATTTTTGTAGCCTTCCATCTGGGAGATTTCGTAAAGGCACTGTGTAAGAATTCTTGTCGAAACTTTTGCCATATTGGATTTTCTACAAATCTTTTTGTATTGCTACATTAACAACTCAGCAGGTTCAATAAGGTATGACTTGTGAGTTAGCTAACATTAAGAGTGTGCTTTTCCTTTCACAAACATGGTGCAAATCCTTGGTCCCAGTGTGTGTTTGTACCAGCACTGAAGTTACTTTAGCTCTTGATTCATAATACAATGAGTTAAACTCAAAAGCTTTGACTTACATACCGTAAGAGCAAACGTTGATTTATTTCCATAATAAACACCTCTGTTTTCGCTGCAGTAAATTCTCACTACCCAGCCTCTGAATGGAGGTTGTTACTTTGTTGCAGGAACAGAGTGACTGTTCATTTCAAGCTGTATTCACAACTTCAGACCTCTTTGGTAAACTCTATTCACCCCCAGTTAGATCAAGCTTTTAGCAAAAAGCGTGGAATGATTCATCTGACTTTCTGGCTCCATGTGTAGGTTTGATTAAATCATGTGTTCGAGTGAGACTGCTTTATTACCTGCTTGAAGTTCAGATAAAATACCCATATGTGCATCCTGAGGACCAGAGACGAGATATTTTAAATAAGTTTAGAAAGGCCCCCTGGGAAGGCATATGCAAGAGTGCTGGTTTCATATAATGTAGCTCAGATAAGCTAGTTAAGCTGCTACTTTGTGTTACAGTGCACTGTTTTGTAAAAAGCCTCTGAGTTGTGTTGCTTCCATTACATATTATGAGGACTATGGTATGCATGGTAGGGAGGGGCTAATTAGCAAACTATGGTAACACTTTACAGTAAGCGTCTCGAATTACTGTGTATTTACATAGTAGTTGCTTATTAAATACATCTGTACTTGCAATGTTAGTATGCATAGTTACAATGTGCTTTGTAATTATGAGTAAGTACACATGTATTTACTAAGTAACCACTATGTAAATACACAGTAACCAGAGACACTTAATGTAAAGTGTGTTACCCAAACTATTTCTAAACACACCCATTGAGTATTGTGTTTGTTTTTGCTTTTTAAATGCATTAGTGCTAACAAATACAATGTTGTGCTTCTTATTGTCACAGAATTGATCCTGTCACTAGCTATTTATAAAATACTTCATTTTAATCAACACCAGAAAAGCTTGACAATTCCCAGTCTCATATTTCAATTCCTGCATCTCATCAAAAGCGAAGAGCTGCTGTACCTACACTAACACATGATATGTGCTCCATTGCTGTATTAAAAAACACATAAAACTCGGCAGAGCAATCTGAAATAATTTCCTTTCGCAGGCTGAGTAGCAGACAGAGCTGTAAGGACACTGGAGACTGAGTGTGCTCTGAAAAGAGGACTCCTGAAATTGAGGCTGACACCTGATCAGGCCACTCGAATTCAGGAAGAAGCTTCTCTCATCCGCAGCAGAGAGTTGAAGTGCCACTTAGCACTTTAAAACCTTAAACCTAATTTACAAAATCCAGTCACAGCAACGACAAAAATAGACACTGCCATGGGTAGGCATCCACATCCCTTCTGGATCGTGAAACTACATTATTATAAGATGACTTGTTTTTATGGACTTATCTATTTGAAATGCAAGCCTTGTTATATGGAAAAGGGACTTTTTTTTTCTTCTTTACCGAGTATTTATATGAATATATCTGCATCAGGGGTACTACATGAAGAGTGGCATAGATAAAGCTATGTATCACAAACTCCACTATCAAAGCAGGCATTTTCAAAGCTAAAATAGGTTTGAGAATGCAGGAAAGGTAGCTTACTGCCAGTATGGATTTTTTATTCAAAAGTGCGGCTCACCTGGACCTACCAGTCATTTTCGCAGCATTAAGATTCAAGTGCTGTGTAATTTGTAAGCTGAGCTGTCAGATGCACTATTACAACTGAATCACCAACCGTTCACTAGAGCACGCTTACCAGTTCAAAGGTTTAACTAAATTAGCAGTCACCAGCCATGTTCACTTAAAAGCCTTACTACCAGCAGTGGTGTCTGTACAAAGCCACTGAGCAACGGGACCACTTGCAAAGTTCCCAGCACTGTCTACTTCCAGCTTGGTCAGTCTTACAGAATTGAATAGTCTGGATGTTCAGTCAGGCAGATGGCAAGGCCAGCTCAGCAAGAGAGCAAGAGAGAATTTTTTTTTTTTTTTACATCTGTAATCTTAAAAAAGACTGTTGTCTTAATAAATACAATACAATAGAAGAAATGAATCCATGAACATACTTTGTCAAGCCAAACTGATAACACAAAAAAGACGGTATAAAAAAACATGAAGAAAAATCCATTCATACAGTATAAGGAAGTAACTAGAGTTGTCTGTGCCTGTGTAGCAAAAAAAAAAAAAAAAAAAAACAGCACTACATGTGCAGCGACAACATATGAAAATGAATGAAAGGAAAAGAAAGATTTGTCAAAGCTGCCACAGTTTATCATGTTTCAGAAGAACGTTAAGGCTCATATATACAGTGTGTATATACTGTGTGTGTATATATATATATATATATATATATATATATATATATATATATATATATATATATATATATATATAATTCATTTACAGTAGAAATCATGAGCCATGGAAAGATTATCACTGTGAGAGGAAGAAATAAGCCTTTTTTGTGTTCCACAACCATGTTGCATATACATTGCATTGTATTGCACTGTTCCGTACCAGGAGAACTGCCATCGTGACATATCTCGCTTTCAAAGCATGTCCTGTATTAAAGGCTTATTGGTTGAAATTAGAAAACCTTACAGCGCGTGACATTTCCAGTGCACAGAGTATGTGACCCTGCACAGGCACCATGGGCCAATGGTTCGAAGCGGTGGGAAGCCGTCATCCTCACTTTCACGTTTGTTACACTATCAGCGCAAGTTCAACCTACCAGACATACTGCATACATTTTTGCACCAGTAGGGGGCCACATTAATCATTTCTAAATCAGCAAATGCCACTGCACAGATGACATGCACCAGTAGTGAGGATTGAACCCAGGACCTCCTGTTCCAAAAGCTAGAATCATACTGCTGAGCTAATAGAAACAATATGAGCTCACAAACTCTTCACAAGTAGT